>NC_141366.1:22668763-23133386 GCF_963921425.1 Dryas octopetala
TTTTTTTTGTCTGAGTTGATGGGGTGTGTTGTGGTGAGAAATTTTGTAAAATGAATAAAATAAAGGTATATATTAGGATAATTGGAGGGGTGTGTTAAGATAAATTAATTTTAAATTTTAGAAGAGGGTAGGGGGTGTGTAGGGAGAAAAAAGTGTGCAAAAAGAAAAAAAGGAGTGTGCAAATAGCAGCACTCTTACTTTAAACCTCTCATTACTTAGAGTTCGTTTGGTAACATTTCGGTTTTACTTTTTGCTTTTATGTTTTCATTTTCAATTAGAGATAGAAAACGAATGATGAGAGGATGGTGAAAAAAGAGATGATAGATATGAGAGAAAGAGGAGGATAAGATGTATATAAATGGAAAACTAAAAGCTAAAAACATTTTTTAAGGTTTATGTATTTTTCCTCGCATCTCTCATCTTTCCTTTCTTCCCTCATTTTTCCCGTATATTATTCTTCTATATCTTTAACTATAAAAAAAAAATTGAAACAAAAATGCTATCAAACGATCCCTAGCAAATCAAGATTAATTTCATCCTTCAGTTTATACAACAATTATATATATATATAACTATTTGTTTAGAGTTATGGATGAAATATCATCATTCCATGCATATCACATAAGTAATTATCTATTATTGGGTATATTAAGTGAGATATTTCTCAAAGTTGCACCGAACCCTTTGGGATAAAACCTTAGATGGGTCCATTGGGTTCGTCCTCACCCATGTTCACTACAAGAAAAATCACATTTAGCGACAAACCGATTTCGTCTTTAAAAACTGCTGTTTCGTCGCAAAAAACATTGGGCGACTGAAATATTTTGTCACCCGTTTCGTCACCTATAGAGCGTCTCCCTTGATAATTGGCCATGAAAGAAGGATTTCGTCGCGGATTACTTTCTGAGACGAACTTATATTTCGTCGCTGAATAGCATTATTTCGTCGCCAATGTGTCAATAAGAATTGCACGAGATTTGAATTTTGGCGCCAAACTTGGTCGCCTATGGTAAAACTTTCGTTGCCAATTTTCCTAGATATGGCGCGAACTACACATATTTGGCACCAAGTTTTGTCGCCAATTATATTCATTTTGTCGCAAAATTTGGACGCCAATTATGTTCATTTTGTCGCAAATGATGAATTTGTCAAAGGCGAGGAAAGCTAATTTCGTCGCCAATTCATTTATTTTATATTTTTATTATTTATTTATTGCTTTTTTTGTATTTAATTAATATTCTTTATTTTTTGGATTCATTTTATTATGTTTTCATTTATAAATTAATAGACGTACATTTTTAAATCATAGTATAAAATATAAATGAAATTTATGTAAATAATAATATAAAACAAATACTAAAATAAAGATAAAGATAATTTTAGTTTAATTGTAACATACAACCTACACATGCACAAGTGTGCCAACACTTCAAAAAGATCAAAGCCTATGAATATATACATGCCAATGAGACCTAAATATCTGAACACTTCATTTAGGATCAAAGTATCTAATTACACTTCATAAAGAGCAAAGTTTATGAACACTTCAAAAACATTGAAAGCATTTTACCTAATGCATGTACATCTGATTTGGCACATACCTAATGCACTTTTACTACACATCTAATTTACCTAATGATTACCAAATGGTCTACATGAAGCCAAAAGACCACAACATCAAAATACCCAAAACACATACCATACCCACAAGTAAAAGTGTAACAGCCTAAGTAGACCTAATATCCTCAAGATCATCAAAGGTGTCATCATTTTCACCAACATCATTACTAGAAACACCATAAGAATTGTTTTGTTGGGAACCTCGAATGGCAGCAAGCTCATCTTTCATCCACATAATATAAGAGGTAAGCTCCTCCACCTTTCCTGTAAGCTCCTCAATTCTCTTATCTGTTGCAGCAAATGAAGCAATTGAACTAGTATGCATGTGAGAAGCACTTTCTCGGCGAGGACTATATCCCACACCTCAAATAGTCGTACCTATAGCAACCCCAACTCCTCTCCCCAAGATCTCCAACTGATCTGCAACAGGTACAGCGATTTCCTCAAGTGGGGTACCCTCAGGTGCACTCTCAGCCAGCTCCTTCTTCTTTTCATTCAACTCTACCACCATCTTATCCTACAATCCAAGAAGAAATAAATCCCAAGGTTATATGATCTAAAGAACAAAACAAACAATTTCTCTATCTTTCATTTAGTTCCTTATTTGAATAATCCCAAGGTTACTATTGAATATTTAAGTGACCAAAACTTAGGGATTTCAAGGTTGGAAGTAGTAATTACAAAATAGAAAAGGCCTTATTATTGCTGCGAAGGACTATTCAAAAGCATATCCAACAACATCAACATGCTCAATTAGTACACTGTTTTTCTCAGAATGCAATCCCTCTAAAAAAGAAAAGGAAAATTCTTTGCTGCAGTACACACACACACATATTTGATAGTTGCATTAACACAAACAAAGAAACAATTCTAAAGGGCCATAAAAAGACCACAAAAATTCATCACAAAGTATTTCAATTACTGCAAAACACCACAAAAAGTATTGCAATTCTTCACTCCCGGTAACCATCTGACAAGCTCAGCTGATTGTTCAATGTGAATAGGTATAACAAACTATATTAAAAAAGAAGAAAAACGATTTAGGGGCCAACTGAAAGAATAATTTATGCAGATAGACAAAGACTTTTTGAACAGGAGAGCTTGAGCAGAGATTAACCAGAGAAGAATTCCATACCAAACAACAAAATTAACCAGAGATCTCATTGATGAACTGCATTCAATAATTAAGACCAAGAAAAAGAGATCAAAGCTAGGGGTCTGCACATATTGAAGCACAACTTACAACTACAATTTGCAACCAGTCACCAAGACTCCTTCAAAATAAGTCAAAATTCAATGGTAGTATATATCATACTTAAGCCATGCATAATACATGCTTCTCTTGACAATGACATAAACAAACCATGTGAAAGATGGTGGTTGGCTCTTCATAAGAACTAGAAGTTGCTAGACCATTAGACTTTTATCAACTAGTTGTGCCCCCATGAAATGTACACGTCTCTACAATTTTAGGGTCATGTTAACATTGATTTATTTATAGAGTAATCAATTTATAAATTGAGCTTCAAGCAGAGGTGGTGTCAACCAATTCATCAAAAGAGCCTACTATGAATCCCATATGGGTACACTGTAGACTACCTCTTTCCCCAAGTTAAAACCTTTGAAGTCAATTACATATGGGTTTGGTTATGTTTGCAATTGGGTACTTTATCTTACCTCATGATGGTATATGAAAATACAAACAAGCATAAAATATTTATATAAGTTATAATATATTTGCTTGAAACAAAAAAGAATAAAAAGGTACGTTCATGGTTTTTAAATTCTTTTATGGAGCAGACTTCAACTAATCATTGCTTTAAGTACCATAGGCTTTAGAGGTCAGCTATTCATTGTTCTTTCATGTACAACCCCATCACAGCCTACCTTAATTAGCTCCCTCCCTGTCTCTTTGTCTCTCATAAATCAGAACACATATATATACAATTAGCTGTAGAGTTCTTCTATTGGTGGCAAAATGGGCTGCAAGTAATCAGATAAACCAAACCCAAAGCCAAAGCACAGAAACGAATTGTGGTCTCCCATGATGAAATTATAAAAATGGCCAATCTCCTATCTATTGTTTATGTAAATTATGTGGCATGCTTATTGTGTGTTATAGTTCATTAAAAATTACTCCATATAATTAAGATTAAGAGACATTTCATGAATTAATTTAAGCTGCAATTAAGGTTAAGACACATTCAGATTGGTAATCATAAAAGACTTTCAATTAAGCTGCAATCATTAACTGACCCTATCATTATTAAAAACAAACTACTCCAAACACAAGGATTTAGTCATATGCCTAGCAGATTTGTGTAATTAATCCCTTACATGTTTTTCCTTAGCTTTCTCGTCGCTCCAGTTGCCCAATTTTCTCTTATACATATGGCTTCAGTTCTCAATATATGTAATTTGTTGACCTTCCTAAGTTTGCCAACAAATGAAAAATATACTAAATAGATACTTAAAATACCAAAAACTTAAACATGCAACTAAATATATATATATATATATATATATATACTCTTGGTAGTTGGTACCAATATTTTGGCTTCCATATGTTTTTGGAAAGGTCGTGAGCCACCATGGTGGTTATGTGGCAGCTTACTTCGATTTTCTCCATTGATCCTATCACGTTTCTACATGAGGAAAACACATCAAAGTTATAGATTAACAATAAGTAGTAAAAAGAAAAATCAATCAAAAGATCAGTATAATTAATTAACATACCTGATATTCATTTGTTGAGTACAACTCATCAACTAAGGTTAAGTCATGAGGAACACAAGGACAAGTGGAAAACATAGACATGCAAGAAGGGTTATGCTGTCAAACTTTCAAATTCTCAAGGCTGGCTTAGAAAATACACAAAAAATGCATCTGAGGTCAGATTAAGGTGATCTTAGTCTTGAAATGACCATTGGAATGTCTAGTTTATGCTCACTAAAAACCAGATCAAGATACCTCACCAAAAAATACAGTTTTCAAAGGGAGTGTCATGAGGTCAGTGACTACAAAAATCAGAAAAAGGGATTTTTGTGTGAAACTCAATACTATCTACTCTCTTGCCAAAACAAAGCACACCAACACACCCAATGCAACACCAACATGGATTAAATAGGGTAGAGTGCATTCTTTCAATTAGTAATTGAGAGAGTGAGACAATTCTTTAAAGTAGTTGATTGTCATTAGAGCTCAATGTAGGCTGTTTAATCACTTTGAGAACCAGGTATGGGTTGTGAAGTCAGATTGAATTAATTCTTGGACTCTAAGATTGTAAAACCACATATTTGATAATAGGACTAATTCCTCTGCAGATACTAATTCCTGCAAACAAAACCAATTAGTAGTATTGTATTTAAATGAGTTATTGATCAATCATGTGGGGGCCAAGGTTCTATTTAGGTAAGGGGCCATGCTCATTAATTGATTAAATATTTATGGTTTTTCTTATTTAGTTTTCCTTTACTTCCTTTGCTATGTCAGTTCCATCAGAGGGTAGAAGAGAAGAAAAATGGACAAGAGGCTAAAGATAAGCAGCCACAAATGAGATCTAATAAGGTTAGTTTCTTATGACTATACTTTATTGTTGACAAGTAATTTTTAGTCAGTATTTGCACGAAGTTTGATGCAACTTGATAAATGCCTTACTTGGGTTCTGGGGTAATTTGAAAAGGTGTAAAATACACAATAGTGTTCAGGAATCTAATGATTGGAGCTGATTGGAGGATTATTTACAAAAGTTGCCCAAGTTCATTAGAGTATAGGTTATCCCAGGCTTATGGAAGTTTTTCTTTGATCTATTTAGTTATTACAGAGGGGGTTGCTTCTTCTTGGGGTTTTCCTAACAACACAAGTGGCATAAGACATGTGCAAACATCACACTGGTGATGATATGCTATGTAGAATGACCTGATTATTTCCACGTAAAACTTGTGAGCATAAATTAGTGCAAGTTGAAACTTTGTAATGCTTTCTTTTTGTTTCTTTTATTTTTACTTTTTGTTTGATCAAACCCTATGTTATGCTTAAAGAAAGGAATATCTTATACAGGAAAAAGCAATGCGGGATGTTAAACAATTGCGTCAGAGCACTGGCTTAAAAGCTAAACTAAACGAAGATCTATCTTTTGGATCCCAATTGTAATCACTTGAAGAAGGTATACACATTTTTTTCCAAAATTTGTTTATGTGAGGTGCTATATCTTTTTGGACTGCATGTAAAGTGTTATATCATACTAGAATTACGCATTAAAGCATTCTATATCATACTGCATTAAAGCATGTATTAGAACTGCAGTAAATGCTTTTTAACAGTGTCTGGAAAGTTTCTACCTCGATTTTAGTTTTTGAAGCAATGTCTACTACTACTCGATCTTTGTTTGGTTACTTACAAGGGGAAGCCTTGAGTCTTTAACCTTTCCATTTTATCCCATAAATTACTTTTTCATTAATAGAGGACATGTATTTCTTGCAGATCCCTCCAACATGGCCCCAGTCACAAAAACTCGGGAGGCAGTCAACTCCCAGCAAGGTCCAACAATTAATTCAATCTGACTTCACAACCCATGCTTGGTTCCCAAAGTGATTAAACAGCCTACATAGAGCTCTAATGACAATCAACTACTTTAAAAAACTGTCTCACTCTCTCAATTACTAATTGAAAGAATGTACTCTACCCTGTTCATGATAGACTTGTTAGAACAAAAGAAAAAAAAAAGGGAAGGCTATTAGTCATAGATCGACCTGCAGACATATAGAATTATATTTGTGCTGCATATGACCTCTCAATCTCCCAAGAATACATCTTGAGAGTAGCAACTCTCTCAAACTAAAAATAAATATCTTTTGCAGTATGGTTAGATATGTTCTTGGTAGCTTAAATAAATTGCTTATTAGCATTAGGCCATAAAAAATTGTGTAAAGACTCCCATCTGAATCCATTAAAAGGTTTAGGAACTGCAAACCTGAAGACAAATAGTGGAAGACCTCTCAGCCAACCAACAATCCAATATCATGTGATTCTTGGCTAACAAATACGCTCGGAACTCACTTTCTCTACAATCACGGTCCTGCTTCCAACACCACAAATTGAGAACAAAAGTAAATAACAAATCGATCAAAAGAATAGAAGTTGTGATTACCAATGAAATAAATTGATTGAAGAAATAACCAAGAGGAAAGGTTTTATGGTATAAATGAATCAAGAACCTGATTAGGACAAAACTAAGATTACCCATTAGAAATGATTGGCTATAAAATGAAAAGAGAGGAGTTTTCTACTATATAAATGAATAATGAACGATGAGAAACAGAATAAAGTATTGATGATTTATTCTGAAATTCAAAAACTGATATTTTTGGTTGCAAAATAGAGATTACCCATTAAAAATGATGGGAATAGAGAATCAAATAGAGAAGATTTGGTAATGGAAATAAATACCTCAAGGTTAAGGCCAGGGCTTGTAGATTGGAAAGAGTTGCCGAGAATCAAGCGCCGCCGTCGAATTGGGCCGGAGTGATCGAGCAAGAGAGAGAGTGAAAGAGAGATTAGTAAGTCACGATGTGAGAAGGAAGAATAGCTAGAGTGGTTCAGAGTCTTCCGACCAAATGACAACTTTCTTTTTGGGAAATCTGAAAAAATCATTAAAAAAAATGGAAAAGGGGAAAAAAATTGGGGCAAAAAATTTTAGGAGCAAAATTTGGCGCCTTAATCTTGCGCAACCAACACGAATAGAAAAGGCGACCAACAATTTGGTAGCCTTAAGGTTTAGTCATTGCGAGCGTAGACACGCCAAGGAATTGGCGACGAAATATGTATGTCGTCACCCAATAATCTATAGGCGACAAAATATTCGGTCGCCAAATTATATTCTTTTCATCGCCAATGAGTTTACATATTAGTTTTTCAAACATTAAGTCATAGACGACGGGATAATATATTTGGTCGCTAATTACACCTATAGGCGACGAAATTTAAGTCGGTCGCCCAAAAAATTGTCGATAAATGTAATTTTTCTTGTAGTGGTTGGACCTAGGTAATTAAGTCGAGGACATTATCAATGCAACCTAGGGGGTCGAAAGATGTGAGCCCTCAACAAATGGTATCATAGTCGATGGTTCAGTTGGGATACATCACAAGTGATCATCATTCATGGTGAAGTAGTACTGGTCAATGACAACTCAATTGCCTAATATATGGAGTAGGTGGAGAATACTCAAAAACAATTCTGATATATTTGGTTCGAGGTGGAGTTGAAATGACCAATTAATGCTCAAGTTGGAATTGTGCATGAGATTTGCCAACAAATTAGATTGTTGATCGTGCTTAGAGATGATGGACGGTTAAGATGATTTAAGGCCGGTGAGCTAAAAGAAGAGTTTGTCAAGAATTGTGATTTGATCAAAGGTGCAAATTGTTAGGAATTTTGAGTCAAATACAATTGTCCTATATTGGACAAGTTATTGTCTATCATTCGGTACGTTATTTTCTTGAGTTGCACCAAGCCCTTTTAAGATAAAACCACATACTTGGATGGGTCCATTGGGCTTCTTTGGGAGTAGTAAGCCTCCAATCCCTACTAGAAGTCTTGGAGACTTTAGAATATCCACTGAGGGGAGTAGAATTCTGAAAAACTAGTGGGATGTACCATCAGATATTTTAGTATGCCCTTAAATTCTCATGGAAAAATATGTTAATTAATGAATAATATACTAATCATATTTATTCATTTTCTGTAGTGAGAAACATGGCAAACCCACTCTCCAAGATATTGGGCAAGAACATTTGACTGGGCACAACTTCCTAGATTAGTATCGGAACATCAAGATAGTCCTGACCTTTGATAAGACAATCTATGTGTTGGACACTCCTCCACCTTCAATGCCTCTAGATGAGGATGCATCTCCTGAGGAATTAGTTGCTTATGCTAAGCATGTTGATGACAATACTCAAGCATAGTGTTATATGCTAGCTTCCATGAACTCTGAACTTTAGAAGCAACATGAGAATGTGGAGAGCGTTGTTGCCATGGTGCTCCACCTCAAATATTTGTATGGAAAGCAGAGTCGTACCATGCGTTTTAACACTATGAAAGAGCTAGTGAAGACAACACTCAAGAAGGGTAGTACAATCCATGACCATGGGATGAAGATGATCAACCTGATTGACCAACTTGAGATTAAAGAGATTAAAGAGAGAACTCTTAGGATTAAGAACTTATTGTACATAGTGATTACGAATTTCCTAATATAGTAGACATCATTTGATTAATTATGATCGAAATGATCCTTCAATGAATCTTCATGCACTAGGACATCGATCTGAAGTGATGCACACTCCATATATGGAATGAAGATTCACCATTCATATTAAAGTCATATATTACAATAAGATATTGATCGTGCTACAAGTCATAGTAAATTGAGATTGCTAAGCTGTAACACCCTGAATTTTTGGCTTTTGTTAATTTTTTTAATTTTGTTATTTAAGCTTTTTAACCTTGTTCTTAAGGTTTGTTTAAGGGAATTGAAATTTTCCTTGACTTTGTTTTAACTAACTAAGACCTTTGAGTGTGGTTCTAGAGTTTAGTTGTGTGGAAGTGAATTTTGGAAAAGGAAATTCAAGAGTTGGTTATTATTTTATTTATATTTATTTTTCTAAATTAAATTATGAGAGGAGGATTTTTCATAATTTTTCTGGAAGTGATTTAACTATCTTGAGACTATAGGAAATTAGTACTCATTATTACGAGTCTGTAGGATTTTTCAAGGAATTATTTGGAGTCCCAACCTATTTTTGGTGAATTTCCAAATTTAGAGAAATTAGAGAAAACAGGAAAAAGAATTAAATTGAAACGTTGCTGACTGGGCCGAAAGCACGCTGCCATTCGCCTAGCAAGGCTGACGTGTCACCACACAGGTGCAAGGGCGCTAACACGGGCGTGTGCACGGAAGGACTCGTGCGTTGCTTCACACCGTAGCACTCTCTCTCTCTTTTCTAATCCTAGCCGTTGGAGAGATCATTAATGATCTTCTAATCTTGGCCGTTCATTTCGTGGGTGATCCAGTCACCTTTGGGCGGGTCCTCTTGACCCGTGTGTGCCATTCGCCCAGCCAGGCTGACGTGTCGCCACGCAAGCGCAAGGACGCTAACACTGGCGTGTGCACGGAAGGACTCGTGCGTTGCTTCACACCGTAGCACTCTCTCTCTTTTCTAATCCTAGGCGTTGGAGAGATCATTAAAGATCTTCTAATCTTGGTCGTTCATTTCGTGGGTGGTCACCTTTGGGCGGGTCCTCTTGACACCCTAAATTTTCAGCTTATGTTAATTTCGTTACTTAAACCTCTAACATTGTTCTTAAAGTTTGTTTAAAGGAATTAAAGTTTTGCTTAACTTTGTTTTAACTAACTTAGACCTTTGGTCGTGGTCTTGAAGTTTAGTTGTGTGAAAGTGAATTCTTAAAAAAGGAAATTCAAGAGTTTGGCGATTATTTTATTTGTTTTTCATTTTTTGGAATTAAATTATGAGATGAGAAATTTTTATAATTTTTCTAGAAGTGATTTGACTATTTTGAGGCTATAGGAAATTAGTCCTTATCAATACGAGTCTGTCGGATTTTTTGGGGAATTATTTGGAGTCCTGAGCTATTTTGGGTGAATTTTCAAAGTTTTGAGAAATTAGAAAAATAGGAAAAGAATTAAATTTGGAATTAATGCTGACTGGGCAGTCCGCGTGACACGTGGCGTGACGCCATTGGTCCAGCGCGTCTGACACGATGCTGACGTGGCGTCAGTTGGCAGCAGCAGGCGAGCACACGTGTGCGCGCGCGTCGCAGCAGATCCCTTTGCTCTGTTTTAATCTTGGCCACTTAAGCTCATTAAAGAGCCTTCATCTGGACCGTTGATTTGGCCTAAAAACCGGTCACTGTAGCGCAGGTCAAGGCTGACCCACGTGTTTGATTTGGGCTGACCCGCGAGTTCCATGTGTCTACAAACGGGTTTTTTGTTGGGTTTTTCCAACCCAATTTGACTTTTAACCCCTTTTTTGAGCATTTTCAGTGCACTTTGTCCCACATTAGAGATTTACAACTTCTTTCAACTCCCTTATGCTTATAAATAAAGACCCTTATACTTCATTTTCACTTGCACCACCAAATAGAGTTTGAGAGCTTCTCTCTCTAACTTTGGTTTTTCTTTCTCTCTCTAGAAAGATTATTATTCTTTCTATTATGGAGCAAGCTAATATTTTTTAGAAACTCCCTTCTAGTAAAATATTTTGAGGTCTTCTCTTGGAGAAGAAGACCCAAGTTTAGAGGAGTCCATTAGGAGTGGAGTCTACCTTTGGAGGTCTACAACCGGTAAGTCTTTTATTTATTTTCCAGATTTATTTATTTTTCAGATTTATTTATTTTTCTTAGGCTTTAATATTAGGTTACACGCTTAGATTAATTAAGTAGGATTTATTTATTAATTAAGCATGCCTAGATTTATTTTGGAGATTTAATTGCTTAATTTATTTAGTTAATTAAGCATGGTTAGTTATAACCTTATTTTGGAGATTTATTTAAAGATTATTACCTTGTAGAGATTAAATTAGATTTAGGCTAATATTCAAGCTCAATTAATTAATGAAAAATTTTGGAGAAATACTAATTAATTAAATATTTGGATAGTACTTAGATTTGATTTATTTTAACCTAAATTAATTTGTAGAATTGCTTTAAAGCAAAATAATTAGTCAAGTGGTTTGACTTTACAATTAACTTGAAACTTAAAAACACTAAAGAGTAAAATTTAGTCCACTTAGGACTAGAGACTTTAGGATCGTGTGACCTAAAAGGATGGATCAGAACGAGTTTATGTTGAACTTAACTATTGACTAAATTGTCGTATTGTCGGACACTAGGAACACCAGTTATCGATGGATTTCTTTGTGACGTGACAAGAAGGCAATGGATTCGAGACGGATGAGAATGCATATGCTATGTAAGAGAATACGTGAAGAGCATTGGATTCCAAGTAGAGGGATTTATCCTATATTCCTGACTATGGACTTTGTGTGTGTTTGTGTTTTTAAATTATTATAACAAGCTATATTTGTATGAATGGTCTAATAGTTTGGGTAGCGTAGTACAGGACCTTGGGTTCAAATCCCTAAACCTTCTAGAAAAATTGATCTGTATATTATGGGGAGCCTAGCCAAGGCAATATGTGGCTATGTGTGCTTGTGCGAAGCGGGCACCCATGATCAGATGGCAGTTAATACGGTTTTTCAATTACGAGTTCCTATTTCTGTTTACCATGGCACTCTCGCTATGGATGTTATCCTCTTTGATTATAGCTAGCCATAGTCGTACCTAATGTGTATCGACCATCTGTATTATTGTTATTTATGAATTTTTATGTATGTTTGTCGATCATATTGCTATACAGCTGAATCATAAATATTTTGAAAGGATTTCAAAAGAAATGTTTGAAGAACTTGTTTTCCATAATTTAATAATCCAACAGAAACGGACTTACACTGTGTTTTCACTGGGAAAGGTTTTGTGGTTTTCAAACCTGCAGAGTCCCCTGAAGGAAGCTATGATCATACGTATGAGATGTTTACCTCCTACATTGTTTTTGTGTTCCTTGTTTATTGGATGTTTTTATAGGTATGAGTATAGTAAAGAGACGAACTTGAACGAGGGTCGAGCATAGTAGCATCTTGAGATTTATCAACTATCTGGATTTATTTGGTGATGTCATTTGATTGTTTTCTCGTTTCGAGTACGTCTTGAATGATTTTATCTCCATTGTTTGGAGATGGTTTTGAGTTATTTGCTTTGATTTTACGTTTGCGTAGTTTTGAAATATTTATTCTATACTTGCTATATATTTCGAATTTGTATAATTCTTCAAGGTTGCAACGAACTACCGTAACCTTGGAGATTGGTTTTATAAAGAAATTTTATTTTTACTTCGCATGTTTTCCGCTATTTATTATCTCTGATCCAACCCGGTCCCATTAAATGTAAAATGCTCAACCTATCCTGAGTATCTTGGGGGATTAATGCATGATTAGTGGCATTAATCTCTTGGAACATTCAAGATAGGTGCATCTATTGTATACTCGGAGTTCGAGGTGTGACACTCGCCTCTCCTATCCGTTTTATCTCACATTTTACCCGATTTTTTGATCCGTTTCTCTTCCCAAACCCGGTTCATATTTTTTTCTAGCTTGTTAGTGCATTTTGTCCCACATTGAAAACTTACAACTTCTTCCAACCCTCTTGCGCTTATAAATAAAGACTGTCAGGCCCCAAACAGGGGTCCTAGCAGAGGCACCCGCCCCAAGAACCCCAGAATAATGATACCACACCTTAACATCATTATTCCAAGTTTCTTAAGACGAGATAAGCCTTTTTTGATAAAATACGGGTTGGATCAGAGAATAAAATGTACAGCGGAAAACACACTTCAAAAATATATTTAAAATAAGTCAACCCGGTAAGATATGAAGTTTTATAGAAATAACCCTAACACAACATGACGTCAGTAACAGTCATGTTTGATAAGCAAAACCCAAAATGGGATACCAACCAAACTAGAATAAAAAAGATAGATAAATAAACGAGTAGGACACCTATAAAAATAACAAGCTAAACAACATGTACAAAACTTGAGGATGCCCAGCAAGATATACGAGTGTCTCGCCCAATTGATTAGTAAAGGTCGTCAACCGGAACGTGATCTGCAATCATAAGAGAGTGCAAAACAAACAACGCAGGGGGTAAGCATCACATACGATCATAACTTCCCCTCGGGGGACCCTGGCTAAGTTTGAAAATAATAAGTAAAATACTTAATAGATATAGCCAATAATAAATCAGTTTGAAAAGATTCACCAATAAACCAAAATCAAAGTTTAATCATTGAAATCCACGAAATCTTTGATGATGAGCATGCAACTTCTTAAAACGTTTATGGGTATCAAAATATCATACTTGATGATTGATCACTAATGGCCAACTACACTTCCACCTTCGTAATGTAGCAAGAGTATCATTTACCATGGTAGTACCCCTTAAGCTAGCCTCCTTATAAAGACAAATCGACTAGCTCGTTCGTATTTACCTCTTCTGAAAATTTAAGGGATCGAAACCCAAGGTCATCATTTTTCGTGACCCTTTACTCTCATATCATCATTAACAATATCAAAACCACGCAACAAATGTATACAAAAATAATGCAGAGTTCACAAGCAACAATAATTATTATCATACATATATGCATAAAAATAATCTCAACAGTCAGGGTGTGAGAATCCCCTTACCTGATGTCCAAATTTAACCTTTCTGTACTTCCACAACACCAATGTCCTTAAATTCTTCTATGGGAAACTGGAAATCCAAATCCGACAGAATACCGACTTTAGTCAAACAGTAACTTTAGCAGAGTTTCGACATGACCTTTCCTTTCGGTCATGTCTTCCTAGAAAATTCCAAAAACTAGTATACTAAGACTAAGTCTTTGTATTTTCGGGACTTAGGATTTCTACTTAAAGTCCAATTTTATTTATAAGTCTGAAGGTTAATTAATTAAAGTCCAACAACATAACCAGGTCAATTGGGGAGAGACTGGGGGATCTAAGCCGGCAGAGCAACAGCAGCCGATATTTACCTCGACATCACGTGTTCAGTTACTTTAATAGGGTGACCGCAATCTATTATTAGATTGATTAATTAACGAGTAACTAGTTATGCAAGCAAAGTAAATTCATCTAACTTAAGCTTTATTTGCATTCTTCTTAGTAAATCTACTTTCTTTTAGTTATAACAATTCTATAATCCAATTTGATTTACATAATTAATTGATTATAATTAATTCAACTTTTAATCAACTAATTATGTAATTAAATCCAACTTAGGCATAATTAATTAATTTAATAAATCCAACTTAATTAACTAATTATGTACTTAAATCCAATTTAGACATGATTAACTAATTTAATAAATCTAACTCAACTAATTAATCATGCACAATTAAATCCAACTTTTAGACATGATTAATTAATCTAATAAATCCAACTTAACTAATTAATCATGCATAAAAACCTTAACGAGAAAGTAGAGATTTAAACACCTGGTTGTAGACCTCCTTAGCTTAATCTCCACAAATAGAATTGTTAAAACATAAATTAAAGCCTATTAAGTAATTAACCTAAAAATAAAATAACTTAACCGAGATTAAGAGTCTTACCCAAAGACCTTACTAAGGCGAGTAGAAAATTTGGCATAACTTCCCCACAAATTGCAAAATTATTTGTTTGAGATGTTCCTAGGTGCAAAATTCTTATGGGCATCCAAGAAAACAACCCAAACAAATATTTCAAACTTAAGAGATTTCCAACAAGTGGTTTGCCTCAAGAAAGCTTTGGAAGTGTCACAAAGCTTTAGGTATGAAGAGAAATAGAAAGGGTGGTCCTCTATTTATAGGTTTGTGGGAGTGAGAAGTTTCTCAAATTCTTCAAAGTGGGATAATTGCACAAAATGCACACACAAAGAAGGAGAATCTGAACCGGGTCTAGGGATAAAATGGATTAGGAAAACGGGTTTTTTGTGAGATAATCAATATGGGTAATCCAACTGGGAAACAAATCGAGTCGAGGCGCGGATCTTCTGTGAGACAAAACTGGTAGTCTAGCTGGAAACGGGCGAGGCAAACGGGTCTGAAGGGTTGGCGAAAACGACACGTCGTTCGCAATGGGTGGTGAGAATTTAGTGTCGCTGGCGTCGTTCACGGTGTGCGCTTCAGATGTCGTCCACACTTAAATTTTAGTGTGAGTGATCGTACGCAAAGGCGCGTTCTTATGCGTTTGATCTGTCGTGCTCAATGGCCCAAATCGTGCCACATCAGCGTCCTATTTTCTTTTTAATTTCTTCTGTTTTTCAAATTTCTCCAAACTTAAATAAATCACCAAAAATACATCCGAGTTTCGAAAAATCTCTTGAAAATTTCTACTGACTCGTGAGATTAAGTACTATTTATCTATGGCCTCAAAACATTATTTTGATTTCAATAATTTTTGTGAAAAATCCAACTTCTGTAAATAAAATTCTAAAAAATTAAATAATAACCTAAAATAATTATCCAACTTTGAAAATTCGTAACTCCTTCATCCGAACTCTAATTTCGACGAACAAAACATTGTTATTCTCAGAAAATGAGCTCTACGCTACCAAGGCCCACTCTTGGTCACTTGGTCTAGCTTCAGAAAAATTTGTCAACTATAAGAAATAACTTAATTTCTAATTAAACAATCTGAAAAATAAAATACGAAAAATTTTAGGGTCTCACAAAAACCCTTGTATCTCATTTTCATTTGCATCACCAAATAGAGTTTGAGATCTTCTTACTCTAACTTTGGTTTCTCTTTCTCTCTACAAAGATTATTATTCTTTTTGGAGCAAGCTCATATTTTTTAGAAGCTCCCTCATAGTAAAATATTTTGAGGTCTTCTCTTGGAGGAAAAGACCCAAGCTTGGAGAGCTTAGTGGAGTATAGCTTTAGAGATCTACAACCTGGTAAATATTTTATTATTTCTTTCTTATTTATTTTTTTTCTTAGGCTTTAATATTATGTTGCATGTTTAAATTAATTAAGTAGAATTTATTTATTAATTAAGCATGCCTAGGTTTATTTTAGAGATTTAACTTAAAGGCTAATAACTTGTTAGATTTAGCAAGTTATTTTGTAGAGATTAAATTGGATTTAAGTTCTTATTCGAGCTTAATTAATTAGTGAAATATTTTGGAGAAATACTAATTAATTAAATACTTGGATAATACTTATGTTTGATTTATTCTAACCTAAATTAATTTGTGAAATTGCTTTGAACTAAAACAATTAATCAAGTGGTTTGACTTTAAGATAAAACTTGAAACTTATAAACCCTAAAAAATAGAGTTTAGTCCACTTAGGACTAGAGTCTTTTGGAGCGTGTGACCTAAAAGAATGGGTCATAACGAGATTGTGTTGAACTTAACTTTTAACTAAGTTGTCGTATTGTCGGACACTAGGAGCACCAGTTATTGAAGGATTTCTTTGTAATGTGACAAGAAGGCGATGGATTCGAGATAGATGGGGATGCATAGGCTATGTAAAAGAATACGTGAAGAACATTGGATTCCAAGTAGGGGGATTTATCCTACATTCCTGACTATGGACTTTGTGTGTATTTGTGTTCTTTTAATAGCTAGTCATAGTTGTACCAAACGTGTATCGACCATCAGGTATGAATGATTTGCTATGAAATTGCATGTTTATAATCATATTGCTATACAGTCGAATCATAAATGTTTTGAAGGGATTTCAAAGGAAATATTTGAAGAACTTATTTTGGATGATTTAAGAATCCAACGGAAAAGGATTTACACTATTTTTTTCACTGGAAAAGGTTTTATGGTTTTCAAACCTAGCAGGGTCCCTTAAGGGGAAGCTATGATCGTATGAGATGATTACCCCTTACATTGTTTTTGTGTTCCTTGTTTATTGGATATTTTATAGGTACGAGCATGGTAAAATGACGAACTTGGACAAAGGTCGAGACTTGTCAACTATCTGGATTTAATTGGTGATGTCATTTAATTGTTTTCTCGTATCGAGTATATATATTATGAATGATTTTCCTCCATTGTTTGGAGATGGGTTTGAGTTATTTACTTTGATTTTACGTTTGTGTAGTTTTGAAACCTTTATTCTATGCTTGCTATGTATTTTGAATTTATGTAATTCTTTAAGATTCAATGAACTACTATAACCTTGAGGGTTGATTTTATAAAAAAGTTTTATTTTTACTTTACATGTTTCCTACTATTTATTATCTCTGATCCAACCCGTACTAAACCCAAAAAAGCTTAACCCGCCTTGAGTATCTTGGGGGATTAATACTTGATTTAGTCGTATTAATTCCTTAGGACATTCAAGGTAGGTGCCTATGTTGCATACCCGGGGTTCGGGGTGTGACATAAGCCTTAATACCAGTTGTGATAGATTAATTGGTAAGTTCTGTAACATCTAATAGCATACACAGTTACTGCACAAAAAAACAAGCACTACTTGATATCATTGTTTACTAACAGATAAACTACAAAACACTAAAACTAACCTGATGAAGTCATGATGCAGGGAGCTTAGTTCAAGTCTAGAAGCAATTGTCTTCCAATCAGCACAACAAAGCCAGATGGCCTCTCACGCAATGGGACAAATAATATGACTTAGTATCATGTGTGCTAAGCTAGGGACCATTGCTTATATAGAGCATCAGATGAATCCTAGTTCCTCTCATCAAGGTATTCTTAGATTCAAGTCCTAATGTGACTCTATATAAGACTTTGTTTAATCTTTACCTTGTTTATAGCATAAGGCCTTTAAGTATCTAAGCCTTCTTAGTCCAATACAAATTAGTAATCTCCTTGAACTACCTAGTTGTGTTCTCCTAACAATCCTATTGCTTGTAGCTTAAGTAAAGATAGTGAGTTGAATCCGAAGAGAACAAGGAATATGTCCACTAATTTCTTACATAATTTATAGCAAAAAGCATTCATGACTTGTATCTCTTTGATGCATGATGTAGTCTCTTACATCAACAAGTTAAGTTGATCTATGTTATAGGCTTATATCATACATATGTTCAAGTTTAGAAGAAATTTTTATGGCAATCAATGAGCTGTTAACAATAAATTGTTAGTTTTGTATATTTTAGTCTTTTTACAAAGGGTTAGAATTGCCATTAACAAAAACAAAAACAATGAATGTTCAGATCGAGGTAATTTAGGGTGTCCACAGAGTCATCCAATTAAGATTAGCACCACAAAAATTAAAGATGATTGCAATTCACAGCCTTAGTAGTGGCTAAATGACTCTTTTTTTTTTCAATAAGAGTTACAAACCCAGCATTAGATGATTAAATTTGGATGAATTGAAAATATGAACAAAATGCTATGACATAAATGCTCTTAAACGCAATTTTATTTTGTATTTTTACATTTTTACATTTGGTACAAAACTACCTAACATTGTGTTTAGGCCTAATTTTGGCATTGACCACAAATGGTGTTTAGGCTGGAATCGTATAATGGTGTTGGTTTCTTCTCGCTTGCCTAGCTTAGCGTGATGTTGGTCGAAGTGTAAGGTAGTAAAGTTGGAATGAGCAGCGTTGTGCGCGTGATGCAAGGGTATGACGTGGCTTAGCTAAGGTGCTGCACAGTTTGCTTGGCGAAATAATGCAAGGTCTTTATGACCCATGGTTGGGAGCGATAGTCTGATATTCATGGTACCCGCTTGATGAGCTGGTTGGGCGTGCGAGAGAAAGGGCAAAATTGCGGGAAGCAAGAGATGAGAGGAAGACAACTTGGTATGACGCGCGTTGTGTGGTGAGGCCGGAGGCTAGTGCTGTCAGCTAGTCTGAATGTGAAACCTTGCTCGGATGCATTGGGATGTGGGCCTAATTGCAAGAGAGCCCGACCGATTTTGCATGTGAGATTGCTAAAGCAACTTGGTCAAGTGCAAGCAAATCTTGAGTCTGGCAAGAATTGGTGTTTGTGAAAGAAGAAAAGTTTGGGATATCTTGTGGAAAGGAGTCTGATCATACTTGTTAATTTTAAAAAATAAAATGGGGTCAGGCTGGTGGTTAAAAGAGGTGTAGCAGCCTACCTTTGCTTCTAAGATTTAAATAAGTGAGTCTGGCCTAACTTAAGTTTAATGAGATTGGGTTGGTCTTTTGCATAGAAAAGAAAGTAGTTCTAGCCCTAATGGTAAGCATGTTTGAAATATTATAAATTCAACCTAAATTTAAGTAAGCTAGTCTAGTTAAGTTATATGGTGCTGGAGTCTTGTTTTGTAAGAAGAAAGAATAATTTTAGCCTAATAAATAAGAGGCCGGTCTATTTAGCTTTAATCAAAGAGTAATGGTCTTGGTATTTTGTATTCTTGAATCCAATACTGTGAGGTCATTCTCTCATCCAATGTCTCGATTATATTCTCAAAGTATGGAATACATGTCAAACTCCAAATATAATCCCATATCAATAAGTGACTCTAATGCTCTGGCCAGTTACTTTACGAGCATTCTCTCTTGGAATATCTCATTCTTTAAGGAAGGTGAGATTCCTTATTGCATATACTCACACGTCTTCATTTGTGTATCAGTTTACCAACATGTAACCCGTGCTATGAATTGCGTTGGTCCATATTGTGTTGTCAAAGTACACCTACTTACATTTAAGACGTCAATGGTATCTCAGGTCTAAGGACTAATTAGTATATATCATAACCTATAAAGTTCCTACTTGACATGTTGTAAAACTCCATATAGAATGTCTCTGCGGTCAAGCTCAGTGAACATGTTTCCCGACATCACCCACATACTTGTTCTAGTGTCCCTAGCTACATTATGGCATGCGACTCACCATTTCTTCAAGTAAGAAAGCATTAGCATGTGCTAGTCTTATCAGAATGTTAATGCCCATTTAATATTAGCTTCCTCAACTAGAAACATTGAGGAATCCTAAGTTTTCGACAACGTGAGTCTCAAAGGCTAAGACACACTAAACTCATCATGTTTCTTCTCTTGGATTTCAAGGACGCATTTATTTATTTACACATTGATCCATGATTTCTTAGTGTAATGAATAATGCATTTATCCATTAATGTGTTACCACATTAATTAAAATATCTCTTGGGTCACATCAACCAATCACCATTGATTTTATGGCATATTCCCAACATCAAGTTTTTAGGTTTGTAGCTCTACCAACATCTTTACAAAGATTTTGGTATCAATTTCATTTATTTCCTTTATTTTGTAAAGTACTTTAGTTGTCTTTGTTTTAATTTTAATGCAAGTTATCTTTCTTTCAATTTCCATTTAAGGTATATTATTTTCATTGTTGCTGTTAATCTTGAAGTTAATTTGTTGTTGAAAATAGCATTGAATTCGTTATAAATTTATTGTTCATAGTTTAGGCAAATTTATCACTACATTCACGAGTTCGATCACATCATGCATCCTATGGAGGCCAACTCGAGATTCGGACTCCGAATCCGATTAAGCCTTTTTTTAAAACCGTAACCCCAAAGCTTGAAAGGAATCTAGGCCAAGTGCGGTTCTTAGTTTGGTCACACAATTATTTTGATAATAATCAGACTTAGGCACAATCACTTAAAACAATCATTTTTCATTTTGTCCAGGCTGGAATCAGCTTGACGGTGGCACGCCCTCACGCTTACACTAAAAATGACAAAGTGTTGCTTTCAGCCACCTTGGGCTGAAATTAAACGAACACATTGCACAAGACCTTCATTACTATGTTGTCGACAATCACACAATTGTTTGGCCCTAATTTTCCAAACACGTCGCGATTCCAGTTTTGTAAATAAAAAGAAATTTCGTTAACTCAACCAAAAAAAAAATGATAGACATACCTCATGAAGACTCCCAAACCACAATTTGAGCACTCCATTTGTTTGCATCAATGCATGAGACAAGAAATATAAGGAAAGATAAGAGTGTTAAGGATTTATGGTGGAAGAAATAAGTATGTGTTAGTGGGATTAGGAGTATGGAAGGTGTACGAAAGCTGGTTATAGAGTAATCGTTCTAGTGGGTTTAATTTTTAAAATAATATTAAGTCCTTTTTTGTTAAATTACATTAGGTAAATTTGAAAACCTATATTTCATTAAGAATAGGGCTGGGTCGAAATGACCGAAATATTGCAAAATTGATCGAAACCGACATGCGGTTTATCGAAATGTGACGTCGAGTAGTTTTTCGAACGAATCGGTATCGGTACACCAACCAAACCGAAAATTCGGTTCACGGTAGCGGTATGGAAACCTAAATCGGCAGTAAATCGAAACCGACCAATATACATTTATTTAATTTTTTTATTATTTTTTAATATACAATTGAATTATGGTTGTTAGATGGAGGGTGCATGATCTACACCATCAGATCATCAAAACACCCTAATGACACACACCCAAATTCTATCTCATTTCCAGAATTCACAACCTCTCTCTCTCTCTCTCTCTCTCTCTCTCTCTCTCTCTCTCTCTCTCTCTCGCTTCGATCTCCATATGTCTTCTATCTCGGTTCATCTCAGACCACCACAACCATAAGCCACCACAACATCAAGATGCCACCACCAACAAAGTAAGACATCCTAATTTCCTAAACCATTTCGATTAGATTTACTAGTCAAGGTTTTCAATTTGTGGGATTTTAAGGCTTTTTGAAAATTAGGACTTTGGGGGTTTATGGGTTGGGGTTTTTGATTAATTCAACTGTTGTTGTTTGTAATTTTTGAAATGTTTTTTTGATTTGCAGTGGTCACTAGTTCACAACTCTCAATAAGTGAACTACCTCCCCCATCAGAGATGTGAGATGTGCTGCTGGTTTTGCTGCTTTTGCTGCTGAAGATGTCATTGTAGTTTGATGTGTAATGTTCTATTGTCTTTCTTTAATTTTTTGTGTTCTATTTGGTTATGCAATATGTATAATCAAAATTTCATACTACATTTGGTATTTTGATGTCATTGTAGTTTATGGCTTTCAAGCTTGTAATATAATGTATTATTTAGTATATATTTGACAAATTGAAACTGTGATGTCAAATGGAGGGTTATAATTTCCTCAATTATCAACAATGTATTATTTAGTATATTTGTTAACAGTTTCACTTAACACCATTACTATTATTATTTATTTGTGTTTGTACATGTTATGATGTCAGGGTTTTTGGGAACTATTTAGGTCCATTTTTGGGTTTGAAACAACCCATAATTGTAATGGGCTGTTTTAAACAAGAAAAATAGCCTAAAACTTACCCAGAAACCCAAAAAAATGGCCTTAACTTGGCCTAAACAGTGGCCCATTACCATGGTCGGAATGGGCCCATTTTGACCGAACCCAATCGACAAGTATGGTTATACAAACTGTCGGTATACCGACAATGTCGATATCGGTGGCGGTTAGCCTTGAGTCCATTTCGACCATTGTCGGTCAATATGCAGATTGGGCTTGACGGTTCGGTAACCATACCGAACCATGCCCTAATTAAGAAGGTGGATACAAGAAATAAAAAGATAAATCTGAACAGATCGATTACCCCAGTATGAATTACGGCTTATGGAGGAAGTGATCCGCTAATATTACATGCAGACTTGCTGTTTGTTAAAATAATATGAAAAAGAAAGTTGGGCTCCCAGCATTCCAACCTTACCTTTGCCACTAATTTTTTGTTGTTAAAAGATGATTGATGATGTTATCAATTTGGCTCTTTTATGGCTGTGACTGATTTGTGAGACCTCGAAGTTTACTTCACAGCTCGTCTGAAAACAACAATTGCTTGACGAATTTGAGCCTGGTTCAATCAAACTCTTGAGTTGACCACTTCTCTCATGGCTATTGGTTCATATATCCCTCTCAATCTTAATTTATAAATACTTGAGCAGCACTATTAAAAATTTCATTAAAAAGTTAAATCAATATTCTCAAATTTTTTAGTAGCTTTGTCATTATTAAGTTTTTCATTAAGTTTGGCAGCTTATTAATCGGAAAACAGGGTGATATTTTCTTATCAGACTTTAAATATCAACCACACATTCAATTAAAAATTAATATAATCAAATATTTATATTCATATTTTTTGTTACGTTTGAGGAAATTAAACCTTGAACCTATTATAATCCTAACTCCTTAACCCACCTCCTTCACCAATTTCTCCACCACTTGTACCTATTTTTTAATTTTTTTTTCTTGTGCTTAGTGATATAACAGTTTTATATTTTTAGACTTTTTAGTAAAAGAATATTTATCAACTAGTTATTAATTGTGATATTTGTCTTCCCAATATTGAGAGGTCCCAAATTAAAATTTCACATATAAAAAAGTAAAAGAATATTTACATTAAAACATCTCCATTTTCTAAAATGGTAAATAAGAGTCGAATATATATGTTTTGTATGGAAATGAAAGTTATATGCCATTAAAAAACCCTTTAATTTTTTTAGCTGGGAGATTTGATTTGAAATCTCTTTCAACCAAATCAATAACTAGTTGTTCCACATGAAAAAATGTGACTAAAATGATTGAAAATTTGAAATTAATAAGGTGGAGAATTGTGTATTTTAGTATAAAATAAAAGCACTAGTTTGTATCATTTTTTGTTTTTTGTCAAAAAAGCATAGTTTGCATCTCAAGTTTGCCATTTGTTAACTTATGGACTTTGACCAAAACGCTTCCGGCTTCCCATCTACCACTCTACCAGACTTGATTAGCAGTTTAGCAGTGAGTCAGGGAGTGAGTGAGCCACCTACCCCTCTTGTACGTTGCTGCAACCCAACTACACAAACCACACAAAGCACCCTGCTCTTCTTCTCTGCTCTGCTTTTATTTTCAAACTACACATCTTTTCTTTCTCTTCAACTATCTCAACCTCAACAAGTAAACGTTGAGGGATAGACCCTTTTATGCCTTCACCATAAACATCTCTCTCTCTCTCTAACTCAGATCACCACCTGCGGCGATGAAAGCCAGCAGAGTACTCGCCGGGCTGTTCCTTCTCCTAGCTCTCTACTGTGGGATAGACCCTTTTAAGCACAGTGCAATCTCTGACTTCCCGGACTTCCAAGCCTACAAAATCGACATGCCCCATTGGTCCTTGGTCCCCAAGGACAGAGACACACAGAACCTTCTGCAGAAATCAGAAATTAAGTTTCTCAACCAAGTCCAAGGCCCTGAGAGCGTTGCCTTTGACCCTCTTGGCCGTGGACCCTACACTGGTGTTGCTGATGGCAGAGTCTTGTTCTGGGACGGCCAGGCTTGGTCTGATTTTGCCTATACTTCGCCTAATAGGTGAGATTTCAGGAAAGGGTTTCTGGGTTTTTTGTTACTTTTTGAATTTTGATGGTGCTCTTCTTGTTCTGTGCTGAAATATCAAGCATATTAATCAGTGATGGTTATTGTGTTAATGCCTTTGTGCAATAGTCAAGAGGAAATGTTTTGACTCAATAGTGTTTATGTAGATAATTGCATTAAAAATGCATGAATCATGGTTGTTTTCATTTTGTCCTTAGTTTAATGTAAACCAAATGCTATCCATTGTTCTCAAGGATGCAATTACTTTTGATTATGATAATTGATCATTAAAAAATGATATTTCTTTGTTTACCAGACTGCCAATTGGTAAATCTCTTACTGTGACATTTATACTTCCTTGGTTAATTCGTTTTCGTGAGAAATTCATTATCGTTTAGCAGTAGAGATAATGAGCCATTTTGTAATGTCCTCATTGGATTTGAGTTGTCTTCTTACATTTATTAAGTTTGAAAAAAAAAAATTAAAAATCTTATGCAGATGTGTTTTTGGTTATTTGTCGTTCAAATATTATGGTTCGAAATGATATGTTGTTTGCTTATGTCTTGTTTGGATACAGGTCAGATATATGTAGTCCAAAACCTTCACCTTTGAGTTACTTGAAGAATGAGCACATCTGTGGAAGGCCTTTGGGACTCCGCTTTAACAAGAAAACAGGTGATTTATACATTGCAGATGCATATTTTGGGCTGTTGAAGGTGGGGCCAGAAGGTGGTTTGGCAACTTCACTTTCAACTGAGGCGGAAGGGGTGCCATTAAGGTTTACTAATGATCTGGATATTGACGAAGAAGGGAATGTTTATTTTTCAGATAGTAGCACCAAGTACCAGAGGAGGTAGGTTATGCCTTTTCCTTTGAATGTTGAGAACATGTGGTTTGAGATTGGCTCTCTTTATTGATTTGAGTAATATGGTAAAATGTGATTCACCATTACTGAAGATGCCTACTTAATTTGTTATTATATTTCACTGACCAATAATAAGTGGATTTTCCAGTTACTCTCAGGCATAGAATAAATGTTGAACTCCCCTATATTTTGTTGCAATGCAACACCTCTTATGATGAAAGGCATTGCAATGCCATTTGAACTTTAAAGCATAATACCTAATGAGTAATGGAGTTCCCCCTTAGTTTTGCAACTTGATAGATTCATAGAATAAAGGGCTTTGAATACCCCTTGTCCTATAGTTCTTGAAACAAAGTGCAGTATTGACTTGACATCAATCACCCCTTCACTGAAATTGAGGGTGTTCCACTGTTTGTGTATGTATTTTTACTAGCCCAGTTCCCATTTTATATTTGTTGGCAACACCTGAATTGCATGTTTTTCCAGTTCTTATGGACTCTATAGTCATATATTTAGATAGAGTTGTAATTCCGTGTTGTGCATTTCACACCCAACACGTGCAACTGATTTGATTGAGTGATTTTGACCATCTGCGTCCTGTGTCATTCTGGTGTTAGCAGAAGATAATGCAGTGACTTGTTTGTCAATGATGTGGCTATATGATCAAATAAATCATTGATAGTAAATAATACTGATGTAGAAGAAGAACAAGAATACAGAAATGGAGAGAAAGATATTGAGGAGAGATTGAAGAAGAGAAGCGTAGGCAAACGGAAATCCCTTTACTAGAGAGGCCTATAGGTAGTTTAGTTATGAAATCCACAAAGGGAATAAAAATAATATAGTAGTAATAAAATCCTAAAATACTAATAAAAGAAACTGGATAAACTTAGTCTAATATCCATCTCTGTGCCTATGCCAAATTACTTAATTCGTTTCCCATAAGATACTTGTTGATAAGTGACTATAATTCAAGGATTGTTTGAATGTCCTAATATAATGAATCTTAAGCCTCTTGAGGTGACAAAGTACATAATGACTATCTTATTTTTCCATCTCTCTCTCTCTCTCTCTCCAATGTATGTATGTATGTATGTATGTATGTATGTATGTATGTATGTATTTCCTGTTAAAACTAATACCCGTGGAACAGTAACGTTTTGGATGAATTGAGAATCTATGAATATCATGACTATTGCACTAATTCTCAAATATTTGCATTTCTTTTATACCATCCCCAATCCCTCTGTGAACTATTTGTCCATTCCCTATCAAAAGGGTAAGTTCAAACGTCTTCTCCAAACAACCCGAACCTCTTGCTAATTTGTTGTTACCATTGCCACTACCTCCCTGGTTTCTGATGATTTTGTTTTCCTTCCAGATTTGAGGTTATTCCACCATAAAAAATAAAAAATAAAAAAAATTACAGAAACTGAACTTGTAATTGTTGGCTTTTTTTATCATTTAATTTGACCAATCTCTTAACGAATTTTTCATCGAGTGTTTGCTCCACCTGTTGCTGGATCATGATTTCCCCAAAAGGTTTTTTACATTTTTTCATATCCATCAGTTAATTACTTTCCAAACCCTTAACAATGTACAAAGCCAAAGATGACTCCATTAAAATAGTTATTAGTGTAGGTGACATCTAGTAGCATAGTGCCATTTTTGAGAGTAGCCCTTACAAATCTTCAGTCTGTTCTTCCTATATTGTGGGAATCTTTTTTTTTTTTTTCGCACTGCTTTTCCAAGGACCTTTCTTTTTATTTTTCTGTTCTTTTTTTACTGATAATAACAGAAGAGAAGCACTATGCCTGGTTCTAACGTAGTGATTTCATTCAGGAACTTCATGCAGTTGGTTTTCTCTGCGGAGAATACTGGGAGGGTTTTAAAATACAACCCAGCCACAAAGGAAACCACTGTTCTTGAGAGGAATATCCAATTTCCAAATGGTGTGTCTCTAAGCAAGGATGGCTCCTTCTTTGTTTATTGTGAAGGATCCCCGGGCAGGTGAGTTTGTATCTTATTTGTAACGCATGCAACATTTCCATGTTATGACCACTGCATGTCAATTCTACCCTTGTCTAGGTGTTACACCCATGAGTAGGATATACATGACAAGAAGTTACAGACCCTTGTTTTCCCCTCCTTATCTTATTTGGTTGCCTTAGAACCAATTTCAGGGATAAAAGCTTTCCCGTGGATCTTAGAAACCTTTTGAAGTTTTTGGATAATTTTAAGGGTTAGGATAACTTTGATCTCAAGTGCCTAAGCTGTTAGGAAATAGGCCCAACAATGTATAACAAGGACAATTTAAAAACACACACTAACACTCTCCCTCAAGTTTAGGACCACACAATAACTTAACTGGATTGGGCCTTACATGGGTTGAACAGAAATGATTAGAAATAGGTAGATACTAAAGTTCAAACTCATTACCTAAAGCAAACTTTGATACCATGTCAGCTTACTCGTGTTCTAGCGACAGGCTTAATAATCTGTATCACGAAAGTGTCTTAGAAAGCAGGTACCGACTGGTTCTTTGAGAATCTGCTGGAGGTGTTTATAAGAAATTAATGCTAAGCATCATACTTTTACCCTGGTCATTTCTTTTTAAGGGAGGATAATAAAAATTAAAAGCTGGAATTTCTTCTGGGTCCAAAAACATATGATGCAAGGACTGAAGTGCCTTTTTCTGTATTTTTACAAAATGAACTACCATCCAGAGTAATTTGGTCTATTATCATTAATTGCTAATAGGATGGTTCAGATTATTCCATGCATTGTTTGCAGCTATCTTTGCAATCTTTTTGTACTTAATGATAAAACACAGTTCATTATTGATGTTGTAGATTACGCAAGTATTGGTTGAAAGGTGAAAAAGCAGGAACTTCAGAAGTATTTGCTGTGCTGCCTGGATTTCCTGACAATGTTAGAACTAATGAAAACGGTGAATTCTGGGTAGCAGTCCACTGTCGCCGGTCCATGTACACATATTTTTGTGCTCTATTCCCAAGAATAAGGAAAGTCATACTCAGGCTTCCAATTCCAGCCCCGATTCAGTTCCTGCTTCACATTGGGGGCTGGCCCCATGCAGTAGTTGTTAAGTACAGCCCAGAGGGCAAGCTTTTGCAGATATTGGAAGATAGTCAGGGGAAGGTTGTTAAAGCTGTCAGTGAAGTGGAAGAAAAGGATGGAAAATTATGGATGGGGAGTGTTCTGATGCCTTTCATTGCAGTATACAACTTAGATTGAAGAAAAAAGTCTGTTTAACTACAGCAATGCTACTTATTCTCATACTACAGGTATCTTGGTTTATACGCTTCAACCTCTCACCCCCTCTCTTTTCTCCTCCATATTTTCCATTTTAAAGGTTCAGAATGTTGAGGACTGGGATTGTCGTTTATCTTCGCTTCTCATTGTAGGTACAATGTATCTTGTTTCAGAAGTATATATACATCTCTTATTTTGCTTCATCATTTAATATTCTACATATGCACCTGGCCAAGGAGTTTACTATTATGAATTCGATAAATACTGGATATACTTGAATTAAAACGCTGGTTTGATTACTAGTATTATATCTAAAAGAGAAAAGGATGTAATAAACGGTTATTACATGAGATGACTAAAAGTACGTGATCGCAGAAATATTATAACCATGAGAAATTTTAAATTGTTAACATTGCAGCCGTTGGATTCAATCCAACAGCTGCTTTGGTGTATAGGCCCACTGGTGCCTATTTTATCAGAGAGGATGTAATATTATTACGACTAATGTTTCTTGAATTAGGAAAGGATGCCATATTTTTGACCTAGAAGTATAATAACAGATGTTAAAAATTATGTGTTTAATTTTTTATTTCTACATTTCATTCAAAACTATGTTTTTCAAATCAGGAAATTGAGCAAACTGCAAAATAGGTCCCATGCATCTTTGAGTTACCAAAACTTCTTTCATTTGAAAATCTTACGTAATCATAGGACAGTATATTGCTCTTGTCCACTCTGAACTAATCAAACTTTTATCCAATGTAATTTACATTAACCCAAAACTTTCATCCCAATCTCTAGTAAAATCATTAGGGTTGTAATTTGAAATCCCCGAGTCCATGGGTTTGTATTTCAGGGTGATCATCTTGCAAATTCTTTCTTCAGGCAGAGAAGATTAACTGACAAAATCGTTTGGTCCTAATCTCCAAACACAGATAAATGCAACCATCAGAAATAAGCAAGGAATAAAATTTCGAATTTCGAGAAAATTTCGAAGATTTTTAAATTTCGACAGAAATTAAATGGAAATGACGGAAATTGCTATCAAAATACGGAAATTTTGAATAAAACTTTACCATATGTTTATTTAACATATTATCTACTAAATTGATAAAAAAACATTGAATAAATCAAATTATATAGTAGGTTTCATGTGATATAAGGTGAATATAATACGCGCTGGAGCCCCGATCTCCATCTAAAAACTATTTTTCTAAAGAACCTAAGCCTAATTATCTCCAAAATTAATGAGGTACCTATAACTTCATCCAAAATCTCTCATCCTTAAGAGCAGATCCAATGGACAAGCTTTTCCGATGTAGAATGCAACAATTTACTTGTCTAAGGATCCATGTCGTAGTGTAGGGGGCGACTTTCCCTCATTAGCATCTCGGCAATGGGCTGGGCTGTGGTTTGATATCATTTGTAACGACCCAATATCTTTTCCAAAAGTTCTAACTTAAACTTGGCTTTTGGACTCCTAGGCTTTGCTAAGTACTCTAGATCTCCCTAGCATATTGTTGATTGAACAAGTTTAGGGATTTGACCTTCAAGTAAGATTTATTTGATTTCTTATTTGATAATAAAATACAAGACTTTATATATGAATTTCTGTCATCCTTAAGTAAAACTTTAAGTTTGAACAAGTTTTTAGTTGTAATATGAACTAGATTTGAGAAAAAAAAAATTTATGATGGGTGCAATTGTTTTATGATAGCGTATTTTTGACATTTTCATCATAGTTCATGTTTTGAATAATTTTTAAATGGATTTGAAACTTTTGTTTCAAATTTAAAACACCTATATTATGTATTGAAATTAGTGTTTATGACCTAAAATTTAGCTTGAAAGAAGCTCCTTAGAGAGGAGACACAAATCATCAATTAAACTTAAGCATATTTTAAAATTGTTAACACAATAAAACATTTGTGCGGAATTGGTAAAATTTAAATATGAGAAACAAATATGATTTCGAACTAGTATTCAACTCACAACACTAAGAAAGAGTACCAAACAAACTCCTTAATTTTCAAGATGATTTCCCAAAAAAGAAATTATCAATATCAAGCTGCCAATCCTAGCAAACAAAAATTAAAAAGATGAAACTCCTAACATAGCAATTACGATCTCCTCAATTTTCAAGATGATTTTTAACATAAAAAAAATATATATATATTACAACTGGCACCCTTCAGGTTTGACTCGATATTTCACAAGTTGGTTTCTATTTTTTTAATTTGGGAAAAATTTACAAACATGACACATACTTTGATAGTTGTTTCATTTCAAAATATTAATTTTGATTCGTGTTAATAAATGACACATACTTTCATTTTGTGTCAATTAAAGACCATATTTTTTTTTTTTTTCAGTTTTTATCTCAACTTTGGTCCGATGTTGGACCCATCAACTTTCCCCTACACCCAGCCATCCCCCACCCTTTTCCTCTGCCCAACCCAGCCTCGTCCCACCCAACCCTGGCCTCCTCGGAACCCCCCACCCAGCTCCGTCCTCGTCGCAACTCCCCTCCCATCCAACCCCAACCCCAACCCCAAATACGTCGCACCCACCCAACGATAGAGAGAGGAGTAGATAGAGAAAGAGAGTGACAGAGAGATAGAGACAGAGAAAGAGACAAAAAGGAAGAAAGGAAGAGGGAGAGAGAGAGAGAGAGAGAGAGAGAGAGGGGAGGGTGAGCCATCGCCAGCGTGTAAGGCTACTGCTGGAGATGGGTTGGCTGGGTGAGGAGGGTGCGATCTAGATTGATCTCCCTCTTCTTCTTTTTTAAAAAAATTTAATCCTTTTTGTTTTGTTTTCAATTTTAATCTTTTTTGTTTCTTATTTCAATTTAATGTTGTTTAGTTTTAATCTTTTTGTAATTCTAAAAAAATTAGTTTTAAATATATTGATTTATTTTTAGTTTTTGAGTTTTAATATTTTTGAAGTTAGAAATTGAATTTAAATTTTATTTAATATAAAGTGACCAAATTATCCCTCATTTTGGATGGAAAATGTAACGAAATTGACGGTGGGTCCCACAATAACACAAATTCTAAATATATGTCCTAAACTAATACAAATTCAACCATATGTCCTAAAATATGATTAACCCCAAAATATGTGTCATTTTTGAACAAATTTTCCAAAAAAATTTAGAAAAAATTAGAATTTAGTTATTCTAACATTTCTTATTTGGAAAAAAATCTTATGATTTTTTTTTCAAATAAAGCCCTTATTTTTTTCTAAATAAAGTCATTTGACCATTGCCTTGCCAAAGAAATATGTTATTATTTTTTTATTTTTTGAGGGTATATGGTACAAGTTCAGCTCATACATTTCTAGAATATAAAATGAGATTTGTGGAAGTTGCATATTAGGTTTTAACTCTGACATTTTGGGCGGAAGCTAACAAATCAGGGCTTGAGGAAGAGGTAAAAATGCATTGTCAAACACTCGAAAATAGCCATCGAGAGCTCGGTGCTTGGTATGTGTGAAAAAAAATAGAAACTAATAAACCAATATTATGTAACGTAGAATGATTATAATATTATTCAAATTTAGTTAGAATTTTAAAAGTTATAAGTCTTTAGTCAATAAATTATAAAATTAAAAGTCTCTACAAAATTTAACTACCAACATGGCAAGTTGGCATCATTCAATTGGTGAGAGGACCAAACCGCACCAAAACAATGACGGAGGGGAGCAAACCCTCATCATTGAAAAACATTTATAAAATAAAATGATGAGAAAGGAGCTTTAAAGAGAGGAATCTGGAGCAAGCGAAGAGGAGTGACAGCGACTCTCAAATTTTGGATTAAAGAAGAAGAGGCGAAGGTATTAGTAATAGAAATATGGGTGATTCTTCTTCTTCTTCATCACCTCAGTCCTTCATTACAAAGCATTGGGAGGGTTACAAGGATTTCTGGTGTGAGAGGTTCTCTTTCCTCAACAACTATTCCAAGTTCATCAAGCGTGATAAGCCTCTTCCCTCTTGGTCCGACTCTGATGTCGAAACCTTCATTGCTTTGGACCCTGTTCATGGCCCCGCTGTAATTTCTTCTCCTTCTATTCTTTCAATTCCTTCACTTTACATTCACTCTCTATGTAAATTCTATGTGTAGGGTTATGCTTTTTATGGTTTGTGGGTCTCTTTGATTTGGTGTTTTTTTGAGCCCATCCGGATCTTTGTATCATATTTTTATTGTTTTGGATTGCTCTTTATTCTTATTCTTATTTTCTTCTTCTGGGTATATGTTATTTTTCTACTTGATTTCATTTCTGAGCTGTGGGTCTTTCTGTCTTGGCATTTTTATTGGAAAATGATTACTTGGGTATATCTTATTTCTGGATTTGAGGGTTTTCTTTTTTTTCTTGTTCGAGATGTTGATTGAATTTGGTTTTAAGTTGGTCATATTCATCTGGGTAGGTCTTATTTTTGTCTTTCATTTTAGTTATTTTCTATTTTATTTTAATTATGCTTGGTGTCTTATATCCAAGGCTCAGGCATGTTGGCCTCCGTTTGCAAATTCATTACCCAGAAAGAGTTAACAAAGAGGGATGGCACCATTTAGTTATTAGTCAAGCGTGCCATATCTAATAGCATGTTTTTTGGTTAACTGAATTCAACTTAGACCAAAAATCTTAGAGATATCTTCTCCGTCTTTTGGTATATATAGTCTCAATAGAAAGGCAATGTTGTTCTTCTGATTTCTAGTGCAACTGAACAATTCATGCCAAATGGTGTTAAAATTTTGGTCTTTATTTTAGTGAAATGATGTGGAAGAGAATAAAAGAATGACCCTAAATGAGTTTCGTAAGTCTCAATATAAATAAAACTTAAGAGGTTTGATAGGTTAATATTTGGAAAAGCCTTGATGGTACAAGTATCAACGCCACTGCTCTATGTTTTTTAACCAAATGTCCTCTGTATCTATGATTACTTTCTTATTATTAATAAAGATTTCCTACTATCGTTGAGTTTTGTTAAAAAAAAAATTGAAAAAAGATGTTTTTGCACATTAATATTTAAAGTTTAATGTCATCTGTGTTAGCGTTCACACCATTTTCACCTTACATTTCACGCTTTTATCATAAGTATATTTTTTTTATGAAGTTTACTTGTTTAATTGATGCATATCAAATTGGTTTATCATTTCCTATAGTATCATTCAAGATTTTCATATTTTAAAATTAATTTCCATAATTTTTACTGGTATTCTATAAAACTGGACTACCAATATTTTCACTGGCATCAAATTATTGGTGCTCTCTCTAAAAAATGTATTAATTGTTTCAAAAGTTTGGAAAAGCAACATATCTAGATTGGTATTCTCTTCTTTTGGTATCTTTATTTTCCTTTTATATTGTATGTGTTTTATTTTTTATTTTTCTCCTACTCTGAGAATTGGCTTTTGATTTCTTATTCAAGGAAAAAAAAAAACAACTGATTTCCAAGTGCAATGAAGTATCTTTTGGTATCTTTTTTCCAGTGAGCCAGATCTGAGCCCACAACTCGAGGAGATATCTGCTAATATAATATCTGCTTTAATTTGATGGTTCACTTTGCATACTCTGTACAGCTAACAGGCCCTTTTTTCTTGGAAAAGCTTTGTTGACATGCTTTCCTTTTTCAGCTGAAGACTGCTAGGGAAGCGGTGAACTATGGTCTTACAGGAAGTGTTATTGGAGCAGTATCAACTGCAGGCTTTGCATGGAAATATTCAAGGAGTTTGCATGGTAGTCTACTTCCTCTTCTTTTTGTGTTTTCACTATGTTACACTGCATAGGGATGAGATGCGTCTAGTTACTTGTTTCTAGCTTCATATGGATGTGAGCAGATTTCCATGATGATTTCACTAATTGAGGCTGCTATTGTTGGAATCTCTAACGATATAAACACTTCCGCTTGATATGTATATATATAATTTTTTTTAACTCTAACCTTTTTCTTTAAACATACCCTCATCTTACCTACTGTACCCGTGTTGACATGACATCACATGGGTAAAAAAAATTGCTCATCACACTTAAAAGTCTGTTTTTGGAAAATAGGCATATGCAATACTTGGACACAGCCGCATCTAATTCTTGTACTAAGTCCATGTTTACTGGAAAAATTGCTAGTGCTTATCCAGTTGGCTATGATAGAATGGACTAACATGAAGATTTTCATGGCAGTTTCACTAATTGAGGCAGCTATTGTTGGAATCTCTATTGATTTAAAATTTTAAACACTTTTGCTTGATATGTATATATATATATATTTTTTTTTTAACTCTAACCTTTTTCTTTAAACAGACCCTCATCTTACCTACTGTACCCGTGTTGACATGACATCGCATGGGTAAAAACAATTGCTAATAACACTTAAAAGTTTGTTTTTGGAAAATAGGCATATGTAATACTTGGACAGAGCAGCATCTAATTCTTGTGCTTATCCAGTTGGCTATGATAGAATGGACTAACATGGATTACTATGAGTACAAAAGTTATCATTGATATGAAAATAAATAATTACAATTACAGCTGCTTCAGTCAGGTCCCCTATTGTATTTTCAAAGTTGTTTTATTCATTCTGACTTTCTGATGTTTCTTCTGCCTTCTGGCCTGCATTGTTCATCTACATTCTTAAAATATAAATTTCTGGAAACACTTACATATACTTGTTGTACACATTTTTTTCTCTCTTTCCTTCTTTGCTTCCCATGTACATGGGTGGGCATCTATTTCCAACAAATGATTTTTGTATGTGGTTTTTTTTTTTTTTTTTTTAATTCAAAATAGTCATGTCTTATGTAAAATTCTTTCTAAAAAAAATAAAATAAATATCATGTGAAGGTAGTAGTAAACCAGGATCACACTTGATATAGTCTGTTGCTTTCACTTTTGAAAGCAAATCAAGGGTCAAGGTGTTCAAGTTTTGGTAGAGATGGATCAACAGTAAGTTATGATAGACTGTTTCATGCAAATTATAAATGTTTTTCAATGTTGAAAGCAAATATCATATGCTGATAGACTGTTTCATTCGATCCCCCCCCCCCCCCCCCCCCCGGCGTGTCTGTCTCTCTTCCTATCATGGGAGTCATTTAGAGGGGTGCAAGTGTCAGTGGTTTGTACTGATTTTCACAAACCAGCCTCTTTTTCTGATCCAGATATTGAAAGTTCGGAACTGATAGAGATGTGAAGACATTGCATTTCATTTTACTGCTATTTTTTATCCATACAAATATCAAATGTGCTTATGCTCAATCACTACAGATTATGAAGATATCAGTAACATTCCTTTTTTTTGTGTGTGAGAAAAAATGTCAGTAACATTGCTTGAACTACATTCCGGTTTTACTATGTTGCAAGTGTATGGCAGATGACTGATATATAGCTCGGTAATGCATATGACTTCTGTATGGGTATTTTAACTTGCAATATCAAATGGCTCAATCATAAGTATAACAATTGAAGATAGGTACTTTTGGATGGCTATAGAAGTTTGTGATGTGATGGATTGGGAGGAATTTTAAGCTTCTGAATCCTATTGTATTTGTCAGGTGCTGGACTGTCCTTTCTAGCTGGAGGTGTTTTTGGATGGACATTTGGACACGAAGTTGCAAACCACTGGCTGCAACTTTACAGGTTGGACACCTTGGCTGCACAAACTAAGTTCCTGGAGTGGTGGGAAGAGAAGAGTGAAGGACGGTCTTAAACTTAGACTGCTCTTGGAAGCAAATATAATAACTTGAAGTTCCATTTCTGCAATAAAAAGAAAACACACTTGTGTTGAAAAATGTAATGGTTAAAAATTGCACTTTTGCTTTATGCTAGATTGTTTTTATTGGAGCTTGAGGAGTTTTCCGAACTTTCTCAAAATCAATATGATGGAATTGCAACATTTTGTAATTGTTTTCTCAGCTGCCTTTTATTTCTCTTTTAAAAAGTTTGAACATTGTGAATGATGATTTTTGTTTACTGAAAATAATGCTGCATTTGATGATTATTTAGATGTCATGGGTGACATCACAGATGGCTGCTGCAGATGCATGGTATTATGTAGTTTTTCACTAACCCATTGAGAATGTTGTTTTTGCAAAGGCCTTATAGTAATATCATAATATGTACTTAAATGTATTAACGTTTATTTAGTAATGTACCTTTATATTAATAATGTCAAAAAAGATGTTTAAATATGAACTTGATATCAAGATCAAGCCTAAATCAATTGTTAAAAAAAAAAAAAAAAAAAAAAAAACGTAACACATTCGTTGTTAAGCAAAATGGTATTTTATGAACACAATGTTGCTAATTTTTAAATTAGTTTGATTCATAAAGCAAAATATAAAAACTTGCTGTTGTATTGTTAATAAAATGGCTAAACTCACCAAAGAAAATACTCAGATTTTTATTGAAAGAAATGTTACAAAAGACTTCAAAATCTAATTTCTATTCTGTTAATTATACTAACGTTGACTTGGAGGAGAAGCTTTGTACTATAACAAACCAAGTGCAGTAGAAATGATATAGCACAATAAGTTTTTGAAATTCAAAAGTTACTTGCCTCATGTCTTCCCAAATCAATGGTAGTAACAAGAGAAAACTCCATTATCTCCATCATTCTCTATTTGAACTACAGCCCCTACTGTGGTTTTGTTGCAGTATTAAGTATGCTAATTCACTAAAATTCCAGTGTTTATCATTAAGGCAGGTCTTCAGTAAGGTCTAAAGTCCAAAGAAGTCAGATTTTGGAGCCAAGGCAGCAAAAGTACAGTTTTCCCTTCAAAGATAAAAAAATTTATTGCAAACAAACTATATCAAACTGAAACAACAGAAAAATAGAGGTGAAACATCATCCATTCTGTTAAATCATGGAAATATTTTGCTTATAACAGCACGCAAACAGAGCTGGACCTCATTATTATGTTTAATTAAGTTGTTTAATTAAGTTGTATGTCTTTTGTTAACTTAATCTTAATATGTTGTTAGTTAACTTTGTAATCGGCCCTTGCCGTCTTCCTTAACAAGCCCTGGAGCCTCCTTTGCGCGGCCTTCTGCATCTCAGAATTAATCTGTGGGCTGTGAATTGGTTTCCAGAGCATTCCACCAGTTTTTGGCGAACAGGTCTTTTCTAGAACCATAAGCTTGTCTCATAATCAGTGAACTAAACATTTCCAGATCACAAGATTCCGACTGTTCCTATTCAACTTCCATAGGGTTCTTAACCAATCCCTTACTCGAAATCAGTTACTGCTTTCTTTTCAAAGTAGCTAAAGTAGATACTTTGAAATGGCACATCAGACACGCCCAAGTAGCAGAACCACCTCCCTGCCAAGATGCTCATCTACCACTGCATTTCTAACATTTTATTGTGTTTAATTTAAAGGCAAACAAAATTCATAAACAAAGACATCATCACAAATTACTAGGCTAAAAGTTTTACATACATTCATTGAACAACATCTACCATGTGTACATTATTAGTTGAGTTGTACTCTTGACATTTTTTTTATGTTTTTTTACAAAAGTAAGAAAGTTGAGTCATCCATGACTACATTTTTTTTACAAGCCTATGTAAGCAAATTGAGTTATAACATAACCCCTCGATTGGCCTTGTTGTCTTTTACAAAACAACAAGGCCAATCGAGGGGTTGTTTCCTCAGCTTTCTAGCCACTAATTAATGAAAGTAGTTGTTGGATCCGAACCCAAGTTACTTCCACCGATTTTAAGTCCTTTTTGGCTTGCAAAGCTTTCTTCACCCAAGTTTTCTCATGGATCAAGTGATCATAAAGCATCTTCTGTGCGTGTTCACGCTTGTTGTTGGCTTCATTCATTTTGGTTTTGTGGGTGGCATAATGCTCCTCCAATTCCTTCAAAATAGCCTTTTCTGCGGCCAATTTTTTCTCAAGCTCTTCAATCATTGAATTTTGTACAGTGACGCAAGTGAGAAACTTTTGTTCTTCTTTTTGAGCTTCAGTTAAGCCGAGTGTATAGACTTCAACATCTTGTTCCAGTTCTATTTTCTGATTAAATGCTTTGTTAACTTCACCTGTGATTCCACTAGCTGAGTCGTACTTGGACTCCACAAAAGCAAGCTTCTCCTGGACATTTTCAATGTTTGCAAACTGAACTCCAGTTTGAACATCAGCTTTGAGCAATATTTCCATTGATGATTTTAAGTTTTGTAAACTTTCCATTTCCATGACTTCATCCAGAGAGAGTGTAGAAATACTTTGGATTATGGCCTTGGCTTGAGAAATATCATCAGAACTAGGAATGGGAGCTTCATCAGCATTGGCCAAGATACAATCATCTGGATGCTGGAGGATATAACTTTCCAGAAAGTCCAAAGCTCGGATAGAGTGCTTGGGCTTTGACATCTAAACAGAAGAATCAGTCAGCATTAGAAGTCATGTGTGTGTGTGTAAACACTAGCTCATTTGAATTTAATTTTGGGAAAAGCATAAAGCAAACCAATCATCACCAGAAAACAAGCTTGTGCCCTAGGGCCAGGCATGAGATCAAGCTTCACTGATAGCTACATTAAAAGCCTCATCTCACATAGCTACCAATTCTAAGAAAGCACCAAAGGAATATCAATTTGAAATACGTATGCAGAAGTTTCAGTAAGGCTTACATGACGATTGTGCACATAGTCCAGAAACGAAGGGACATCTGGATAGCGAATATGTGCACCATTTTCAGCTGGAGTTGGTTTCTGAAAGCAAACAATGTCTCCATCCTCGAGCTTCATACAAAGAAAACAATTATAAATACTGACAAACAACAGTAAGTTCATGAACACTAATAATATTTAAAATATACCTGGCTGGCTCGAAATGTGAATGTCTTGTCAATGGGTTCACACATGACATAGGGCTCAAACTTAATTTCCTAAGCATTTAAGATAAGATAGGTTACAAACCAATGCAAGATAAATCAACATCAACACTTAAGTTGCCATGTCCAGCACGGCTACGAACATGAAGGCACTAATACTTGAAGTACCAGGGCTCAATTTTACCCAATGTTTAAAGACCAAAAAAAACTCAAATATTAGACTAATGACTCTAGTAAAAAACCAGATCCAACCAAGGTTTCAGACAAAAGAAAGGAAATCTTATTCACATGGAATGACCAGCAACTTTTGCTCCCAGACGTGCAAGGTTAGGAAGCATTAACTGATAAATGTGCCCATCCTTACCCGCAAAATGTCATCTTTTATCATTATATGGACATATACAGTGTAGTGCTAATCGAGAAGTTGCCTACAAAATGACAATAGGAGCTGATATAAAGAGTTATTGGACACAAACCTCATAAAGGTCGATCTCTTCATCAGGAGCATAGCCACCCATTTCATTTAATTTTGACAAAATTTCGGCTGGCTTACCAGTACTCTTCACAAAAAGCCTTCCAACATAACTGACATGGAGAACATAAGCATAATCACACTTCATATTCTTCCCGTACTCAATATTAGGAGTAAGAGTAACAAGAAGAATGATCAGAGTACCGTAGTTGTACTTTTTCTGGATCATAAAGCTTAAAGAAAAGTAGAATATCATCCTTTGTCTTGTCAGGTGGAGCAATAGGGTGTAAATCCTGAAAAAAAAAATGCAGACAATCAGATGAACTGTTGCAAAGAAATTCCATTCAAGATCTACAATCTTTAGTTGTAAGACAGTATTACCAGCCCAAGCTCTACTTCTAAGAACAACTTTAGTTCTGCATTATGAACTTTCTTTGGCACCTCCCTCAACTGTCCAACCTATAAGGCAACAAAAGAATAGAGATTGAGCCATGCACACCTTTGTATACAGAGGCACTCACATAAAAGAGCAAAAGTTAAGTCGCCAATGCACTTTGCTGGAAAATAATTTATGTACGGAAAAAATAAAACTGCATCTCTTGGGTTCAAATACTGAGTTACCCAAGGAAAAAATGAAACAAATTTGTTATTAAATAAAGGAAAGGCACACAACAAGAAGAAGAAAGACAAAATTCCTATCTATGCAAAACAAAGCACAAAAATTACAAGAAATAAATTAAAAACAGCTCAAACACCCAACCAATCAAGATGTAATATCCCTGAATTAGATTGACAATGAAGCCAATAAAGATGCCAAGAGTCTAACTCATTCCCATGAAAAATCCACTTTCCAAGAAAAAGATATATTCGTAAAGAAAACTGTAATTTAATATTGTTGAACCACAGAGCAACAATTAAAGCAATCAAAGGCGGTTAACTAGTTGTGGAACTGGATCCATGATCAATCATTTCAAAACCAACAGAGGAAAAGGCTCTGATTGTTTCTTTTGAAAAAAAAAAAAAAAAAACAAATTTTTATTTCGAACACTGTACTTTTGTTTGGTAGACTTTACAAAGTTCTCTAAAAAATATTTTTCTTAATCGTGTTTTGGCTAAGGCTTCAACTTAACATAAGGGATGAAAAACTTTTCCCGTCTTTTCTCTAAGAAAATATTCCCTGACAAAAAATAAGAAATGCTCATATAGTCATATGTCTACATAAAGTTTCCACTAAGGCCCCATTTGTTTGTTTTTTAAAAGCTTATTATATAATAACATTACTTGTACGTGCAAGCATCATCTAGAACATCACAAGCATGAAATGGATATAAAGCCAAAGTTCATCTGCCCCATAAAAAGGCATTAAAAAAAAAACTTAAAACAGAGCAGAGAATAAATATTAGCAGCATAAGATAATTACAGATTGTGTTTCCTCTAATGGCGTCAATGGACGGTTTGGACGATATGTATGGTTTTGGCGCTTTATCCACAGCCAAAATCGCTGAAATTGCACTGGTATGCCAAACTCTTTAGCAACCTCCTCCTGTATAAATCATTATGGAAAACAATAAAGAGTGAACAAGAAAACAAAATTAATGTTAATTGATCACCAAAAAAACACTAGATTAGTAAGTGGAGACAATCTTATATTTAAACTAGCATCCAGAGTAGGTAGTATAGTTATCAATCATTTGCTTATAGAAAGTTCACTGAGATATTATTTAATGTTTCCCCCAAGCAAATGTCTACACTAATTTTATAACAAATTTCCAAATGAATTACCACCATATGTCAGGTGACTTGAAGTCCATTTATAACAATACTATGCAAATGAAAAATCCCGCTATGAACTTTTCCCTTGTATTTTGACTATCTGCTAGCAAAACATTTCACTGAATTCTCACATGTTAATGCTGACCAACAAGATTCCTAACCTACATTTCATGTAACAGAAATGCTACCTGCAAAAAAAAAAAAGGAGGCTAGCTGTGTTGATGTAGTTTGAGAATTAAATCCTAATTCCCACCGTCATGGCGTACAAGCAATAATTCGATGAAAGATAAATAACAAACACAGCCAAGAAAACAGAAAATAATAAACCAACAAGCACACACAATCACACCGAGATTTGTTACGAGGTTCGGCAAAATTCCTGCCTACGTCCCCGGGAGAGATCTCCGTTCTTCACTATGAGAATAATAAGTATTAAGATTACAATTGGACTAAATCACATAACCCAATCCCCAAATCCCTTGTACACCCTTTCACAAAGTGTTTCCCAAAACCCTAGATTTCTCACCCAAGATTAATTACCTAATCTTGATCTCACCAATTCTAGATTGTGTGCCTCCCAAGAATCCTAAGGACTTGCTCACTCTAATCTGATTCTCTCACGTTTTTCTAAGCCCCTAAGGTCCTATTTATAACCATAGGCCTTATATTACAATCCTAGATAAAGTAGGAAGAAAGTTAACTTTGAGTAGGAAATAAGTTTCCTTTATACACAAGGAAAACCTCAAAACTTGCCCAAAACGAAGTCCAAAACGCACCAGGAATTAATAACCTTCCAACACCTATTTGGACTCCTAACTTCATCCTAGAATACCATGGAAATCCCCCATGAACCAGGAAATCTTCAAATGCGAGCCAAATTAACAACAATCTCCACCTTGGCGAGCATATCATGCAAATTACCTTGCACCAAATACCATTGGCCTTGACCTTGTACCAACTACACATAACCCGAATCAAGAAACTATGGTCCACCTTTGATTCGCACGGCCAATACCTATGTGCAGCTGCATCGTGTAACCAATTACCGGTTAGCACCGAAGAGGGGCCTCGATTCACCCCCTCCTCCAGTAGGATCTCCTTTCTCACCATCGTTTGAACCTTGGAAACATGTCACAACCGTCTCTGCTGTACCCGCAAACGAGACCTTCCTCAAGCGCTTGATTTCTTGTGCATTTCGTTTCCAACCAACCATCGAGGTTTGAGTTCCTATCAAACGATATAAACCACCACACTTCTCTCCCTTCATTAGGACCATGCTTCCATGAGTAATTTTCATGACTCCACCTGCTATCAAAACCAGGTAGCCCTTGGAATCCAACCTACTCAAGGATATCAAATTCCTTTGTAGCTTTGGGACATAAGCGACTCCACCCAAAGTATGCTCCACCCCATTGAACATCTTGATCTTCACCGTTCCAACCCCCATGACGTCAACTTTGGACCCGTCAGGCAAAGAGAAAGATCCTCCCTTTGATTCTTGAAACTTTTCAAAATATTCTTTCCTAGAGCATATATGGTGAGTAGAACCCGAATCCAATATCCAATCACCATGAGAAGAAGTGTTACCTATAGAGACTGTGAGAAGTTCTCCAGATTCATTATAGTCTGCTACCGCTGTAGAGCCATGACCATCCTTCTTATTCCAAGTCGGACAGTCCTTCTTTATGTGTCCCCACTCTTTGCACTTGTAGCACTGCCAGCCCTTACCACTACCCTTTGATCTAGCCTTGCTATCACTAGAACCCTTGGTAGTTTGTCTTCCTCTTTGACCATGAGCAACAAACAAGGAATCTTTATCCTCAACTTTCTTTCTCCTTTCACTAGACAAGAGAGTTGACTCGACCTCCTCCATCTTCAGTGTATCCTTACCATACAAGAAGATATCCACTATGTTGTCATATGTATCAGGAAGTGAGGTTAGAAGTAAGAGGGCTCGATCTTCTTCCTCAATCTTTACCCCAACTCTTTCGAGTTGATTTAGCAGTCCTTTGAACACGTTCATATGATCCATGAGATTTGCACCCGCTTCCATCTTCAGCTTATATATGTCCCGCTTCAGATTCAACTTTGTGGCCATAGACTTCTGAGCTAAATAAAGCTTTTCTAGTTTCTTCCACAATTCCGGGGCAGAATCTTCATCTATATTGTTGATAATATTATCAGCAATATAAAGCCGAATCGTGCTCACACACCTGCACTCCAAGTCTTCCCAGTCATCATCTGTCATCTTTGCCGGCTTTCCTTCTTCCTTTCCCTTCAAGGCGCGTGCCAAGCCTTGCGAAACTAGGACATCCTTCACTCTCTTTTGCCATAGAGTAAAGTTACCTCTTCCATCAAATTGCTCCACCTTAAAGGATGAAACACCACTACTTCCCGCTGCCATGACAAACTACCCTCGATCGATAAACACGGAACCACGATCGATGAACACGAAACCTGGCTCTGATACCACTTGTTGATGTAGTTTGAGAATTAAATCCTAATTCCCACCGTCATGGCGTACAAGCAATAATTCGATGAAAGATAAATAACAAACACAGCCAAGAAAACAGAAAATAATAAACCAACAAGCACACACAATCACACCGAGATTTGTTACGAGGTTCGGCAAAATTCCTGCCTACGTCCCCGGGAGAGATCTTCGTTCTTCACTATGAGAATAATAAGTATTAAGATTACAATTGGACTAAATCACATAACCCAATCCCCAAATCCCTTGTACACCCTTTCACAAAGTGTTTCCCAAAACCCTAGATTTCTCACCCAAGATTAATTACCTAATCTTGATCTCACCAATTCTAGATTGTGTGCCTCCCAAGAATCCTAAGGACTTGCTCACTCTAATCTGATTCTCTCACGTTTTTCTAAGCCCCTAAGGTCCTATTTATAACCATAGGCCTTATATTACAATCCTAGATAAAGTAGGAAGAAAGTTAACTTTGAGTAGGAAATAAGTTTCCTTTATACACAAGGAAAACCTCAAAACTTGCCCAAAACGAAGTCCAAAACGCACCAGGAATTAATAACCTTCCAACACCTATTTGGACTCCTAACTTCATCCTAGAATACCATGGAAATCCCCCATGAACCAGGAAATCTTCAAATGCGAGCCAAATTAACAACAAGCTGGTATTTCTAAATTCTCTTATTTTAATATTCTCCAATAACTATGACCGAAGAGAAAACAATGAATGAAAAAACATGAACAATCCTAGTCACAGGACTTTAAACACAACATCTGAACACCTATTCTCTGAAAAAATAAAAATACACAGAAAAATTCAGAAAAGCACGTTTAGATGCCGGTCCTTATCTTGTATAATTTCATCACATGTTTAATAACTATTCAAAAGGAGAATAACTCGCCATTCTTCTATTCTAATTTTTAAAATCTACTCAGTAAAGTTTAAAATTAAACCAAAGAAGAAAACAATGGTAAAAAATATCTAACACAAACCACATTTCAATTTTTTTTTTTTTTAAGAAATGAATTTGATTGAACTCAAAATGTACAATAGCTGTGGACACAAATTAATCTCATCATGATAAGTACGTGAAATTATCTCAAAAAGAAAACACACCTTACTGACCTGTCATCCCAAATTCAAGGTATACATAAATAGACCATATAGTGGAATAACAGTAAATGTTTTGTTGCAAAACTACCTCTAGCCTTTCAAGTTTTAATATAAAAACGAATATCTTGCAGGAAAAAAGAGGGCAGAAACAACAATTAAATCCAGAATGTATGGAGCAGACGATAATTGCAAGAAAAGAAGCATATTCACAATCGGGTGGAAGAAGGTAAAAAAATTGTACCTTCAAAAGGTTAAAAGGCATCTTCTTCTGAATACGAAAACTTCTAACTTTGTCGTGATCCACAAGATCAAAATAAATATCCTTCCCAATCTGCTCCACAAGGTTCTCATCCCGGGCAACCTAGGGGAACCATACAAGTCATAAGCAAAGTATGTTATACTAGACATTTGAACATATTAAGCTTGAAAAGTCATTTGTGAACAAGAGAAGTGTTGAACAGCTAAACCTTTATGATAGTATACAGGTGTGCCTCTGCCTTTTCTTTCTTCTTGTGCTCCTTTTCTTCTTGTTCTTTCTTCAACCTCTCCTGGGACAAGTCAATGAATGCATTTAGGCCTTATCTCCAAAAAGACAGAAATTAGAGGAGCATACACACAGACATAAATAGATATATGTATATGTTGGAATTTATGACCTAATACCATGTTGGAATTGCTCTGATACCAAGTTGGAATTTATGACCTGCTAACAATCTTTAATCACAAGTTTATGAAATAAAGAATTTGCAGTAATATGTTGAGCTTTGAGTATAGGAAGATGAGAGAGTTTGAAAGAGGAGGACTGCTTGTATTAAGGCCTCTCTATTTTCTATAGATCGATTATGATTATCGATTGTTATGTGAAGCTTAGGACAAGTCCTTAAGTCTACAACATAAAAGATCTCAACTTATGATGTGATGATCCATTGTCATCTACAACTCATGGAGGTTATGATCTATTGTCATCTAAGTGATATTTATATCAAGTTGCATAAAGAACTTGACAAAATAAAATATCTTGAGGAGGTTATCTCAGCTAGGGGTGGGGGCGGTGCGGTTCGGTGCTTAAAACCGTGAAAGAAATAAAAAAACCAAACCAAACCAGACCATTCAAAGTGCGGTGCGGTTCTTCACTACGGTTCTGGGCCTAATGGGCTATTATTCAGATTAGAAGCTGCGAGCCTGCGACCCTGCGACCCTGTGACCCTGCAACCTTTGAGTCTTCGACAGAGATGAGAGGCGAGAGGCGAGAGAGTGAGAGAGATGACTGAGAGCTGCAATTACACAAAAATCCCCAGATTAGAATTCGAAACCCTAGTTTGAAATTCGAAACCCTAGTGACAGATGAGAGACAGAGATGAGAGGGTGAAGTATGAGAGACGAGAGAATGAGAGATGAGACATTGAGACTTAGAGTGAGAGTGAGAGACAATGAGACATACCTGTTCAGTTGTGATTTGCGAAGCCTGCGACGGTGCGACCTTCTAGTCTTCGACAGAGATGAGAGGCGAGAGGCGAGAGGGTGAAAGAGATGACTGAGAGCTGCAATAATTGCAGTGCAATTACACAAAAATCCCCAAATTAGAATTCGAAACCCTAGTTTGAATTCGAAACCCTAGTGACAGATGAGAGACAGAGATGAGAGGGTAAAGTCTGAGAGACGAGAGAAAGAAAGATGAGACATTGAGACTTGAGAATGAGAGACAATGAGACATACCTGTTCAGTTGCGATTTGCGAAGCCTGCGACGGTGTGACCTTCTAGTCTTCGACAGAGATGGCGAGAGAGTGAGAGAGAGAGAGAGAGAGAGGCCAGCGCGAGAGAGCTGAGTGAGTCGAGTGAGTCGGTGACTGAGAGCTCAGAGTCAGACTGAGAGAGATGAGTGAGACTGTGAAACTGAAAGAGAGGGCGGCGAGAGAGATTGGGTTTGGTTTATGTTTTAGCCTTTTAGTTTTGTGTTTTACTTCTCTTAATCAACTTTTACTCGAGAGTAAAATTTCGGTTTCCACCAAATTTTCAATTTCGATTAAAATTAAAATTTTGATAAAATTGGACAAAAATGACAAAAATTGCTATCAAAATATAGAAATTTTGAATGAAATGTTTATTTAACATATTATCTACTACATTGATAAAAAATATTGAAGAAATCAAATAATATAGTAGATTTCATGTGATATGTGATGAATATAATGCGCGCTGGAGACAAACTGTTAAAAAAATATTTCACTAATTAATAATTACATAATAAAATTACACGAATAAATCACCAATTTGGCAACGGAAAGTAACAAGCTTACTCAATGTGGCAACGGAAAGTAGCAAGCTTACTCAAAGAGATTTGGAAATTGTCTTCGATAGTTAAATTAAGCCGAATTGAGTTAAAATAGAACCAATTCAATGGCAGCAGCGACGATAACAGTTTACCTAAAATTTCAATTTTACAAATTATCAAAATTGGAAAACCAAACAATAAGGAAATGAAACTTCATGATAAGAGGATAAATTTCTTTTTCATAATTTATGTTTACAACTAAACGAGACACCAAAATGACCAAATCAAACTCCAAATAAAATCTCAAACCTTTTTTTTTTCTTTCTAATTGCAAAGACTCCAAATCTCAATCTATCTTAAAAAAAAAAAAAAAAAAAAAATTCTTTCCTTTTTTTTTTCTTTCCTTTTTTTTTCTTTTTTTTTTCCTTTTTTTTTTTTCCTTTTCCTTTCTTTTCTCTTCTTTTTTTTTTCTTTCCTTTTCCTCTTCTTCCCACGTGACTTCCTCCTTTTTTTCTTTCCTTTTCCTCTTCTTCCTCCGGTGGCCTTCATCTTCGTCTTCTTCTTGTTCCAGTAGGCAGTGGCCTTGCTCTTTTTTTTTCTCCAGTTTTTCTTTTCTTCTCCCTTCATAATCTCTCTCTTCCCTCTCCCTCCTCCCTTTCTAATCTCTTTCTTCCCTTTCCCTCCCCGGATCTCTTCTCTCCCTCTGATGACGGCGCGGCTCTGCAACACCCTCTCCGATCTCTTCTCTCCCTCCGGCGACGGTGCTCTCCTCCCCTCTCCCTCCGGTCTCTGCCTCCCCTCTCTCTCTCCGGCCTCTACATCGAAAATTTCGGCGAAATTTCAAGAATTTCGGAAAATTTCGGCAAAATTTTTCGAAATTTATTTGGTATGGTGTTAAAATTTCCATACCTTTTAAAAACGAAATTTTACTCCTTAGTTTTACTGTTGTAGTGAATTAAGTTTTTTATTTTTGGGGTTTAGATTGGGGTTTCGTTTGGGGTTTAGATTGGGTTTCGTCTTTTTATTACATTTACATATGTTTTAATGATTTATAAAAATTATATAATATATGTTTTGGGGTTTGGCAAGATTGGGGTTTCGACTTTTATTACATTTACATATGTTTTAATGTTTTATAAAAATTATAAAACATATGTTTTGGGGTTTGGCAAGATTAGGGTTTCGTCTTTTTATTACATTTACATATGTTTTAATGTTTTATAAAAATTATAAAACATATGTTTTGGGGTTTGGTAAGATTGGGGTTTCGTTTGGGGTTTGGTCTTTTTATTACATTTACAAATGTTTTATTGTTTTAATATTTTATAATTTATATAAAACATATTTTTTGGGGTTTGGCCATATTAGGGTTTCGTTTGGGGTTTGGTCTTTTTATTACATTTATATATTATTTAAATTATTTAATGTTTTATAATTTATATAAAACATATGTTTTGGGGTTTGAGCAATTGGGTTTGTTTTGGGGTTTGGTTGGGCAAACTAGTTTATGTAACTAGACTATATAGAGTATGTAGAATATATAAAATTTTAAACTTTATGGTTTAGGGTTTAGAGAATGAGAGATGAGTTGCAACCAAACCCTATACCATATGTTTTAAATCCTTATACCATAAACCCTAATATCCTATAGGACCTATACTATATCCTAAACCTTATACCATAAATTTTAAATCATATACCTTATTACCTTATATGGCATATACCCTATACACTTATATAATATATAATTATATATTATACTCTAGAACTATAAACAATTAAAAAATTTAGTATATAGAGTATAAACTATAAATAATATACTAATTTTTTTATATAGAATATAAAGAATATACTAATTTTATTATATAGGGTAATGGGTATAACTAAAATTATATACTAAACATTATTAGTTTATTATTATATTATATATCTAGAAAATAGGTCATAGGGTTATATAAAATATATTTTAGGGTCTAAACCCTAAAATATAGCTAGGTTAATATTAATTTTAATATTTTATTAGAGTTTAGGGTCTAAAGTGTATAAAAATGTGTACAAAAAGTGTATAAAAAATATATAAAAATGGTATAAATATACATAAAGAAATATATAAAATGGTGTATATATGTATAAAAATATAAAAAAATATATTTTTTGCAAGTATGCGGTGCGGTTCGGTGCAGTGCGGTTAAATAAGGTGTGGAACCGGAACTAGAACCGGTGCGGTTCGGTTTTTTTGGCGGTGTTGACTTTTTTTGGTCAACGCGGTTTTTTACGGTTTTGGCGGTCCACGGTTAAAATGCCCACCTCTAATCTCAGCCAATTACATGAGCTTGAGTATCAAACCTTCCTACTTAGATTTCTTAACAACTAAGGAAGCATAAAGTGCTTTAATTCAAAATATTTAAGGTAATGATCTCAGCCATCTATTGTGTGCTTGATGATCTTACCATTCAAAGATATAAGACTTAGCAACTACGTAAAGCATAAAGCAAACCAGAAAGAGATATTTCATGTCAAAGTTGGCTTGACGATCGATTGTCTACCTAACGTCCAGATTTCTGGTAAAGTTGGCTTAAGCCACAGTTTTTAGAACTTTTGTCTTTAGCTGAAATCAACTTAGACATGAACTTCAACAGTATATACACATGCATAAAACCATGTACATAAATAACTCTTAAATGAAACAAGTTTTTCTCGAACGCGGCTAATATGGTAAAGAATGTGATACAAACAAGCAAAGCATAAACTTATTTGTATCTCATTTTATTTTTCATTCCCACTTCCTAGTTCAAGCAGAATTGTGCTTCGATTAATATTGGAATTTGATCTCAAACATCAGGATACTTGAGATAAGCCTTGTTAAGATGTTGTTTTAAGATACTTCGTCAAATCAAAAAACCATATATCGAATTTCTTGAAAGAATCATCAGGTATACTATAATGTGGCCTTAAGAACGGGATATTACCCTTAGATGTTCAGCAATGTCCTTCTCATCCACATTGCAGATTATTTACAACATGTAAATTGATGAAGAAATACTCAAGTTAGATAAAAATTACCTTGAGATCACATTTTGAACCACTATCTTTGCTAGAAGGATTGGGACAACAAGACTGTGCTTGCAATCGGAATTGATTGCTTGGCTCTTGAGAAGGCTGAGGTTCAACTACTTGAGTTGGTGGAGATAAAATTTGACTTGGCAGGTTCTCATTTGAAGTACCCATGGTTTGAGTTATTGGAGGATCATTCAGCTTAGAATTAATGTTATCTTCAGTTAACTCGACAATGTATCCCTCATCTAGAGCATCAGATTGTTGTTGTTTTGACTGAAGAGCTGTGTTTTTCTCAAAGGTGGCTTCCTTGCCATTAGTCACATTTGAAATCTTTTCTTGCTGGGCCACATGCTTAATTCTATTCCTTGGTGGATAAAGCTCTGGAATGGGCATTTCCTCTGCATGAACAAGTACAAGAAAAGGACTGGTTCCCTTGCCATCAGTCACATTTGAACTCTTTTCTTGCTGGGCCAGTAGTGGGCCTTATACTTACTTCTTTGCCTTGGTGGGTCAAGCTCTGGAATAGGGATTGCCTCTGCATGAACAAGTACAAGAAAAAGTTCTAAAATTTGAAGATCAAATAAACATAAGATTATTACCTAAGCCAACATGGTAAAAAACATTGACGCAATCTTTGATGCCTTTGTATCCCCAACCCAACTAAACATAATGAGGTTGACCAACCCGACTAAACTGAAAGAAGCAATATGACTAAGTGGTGAATGGTCATTGACTCATCAGTGAAAAGACTGCTGAATGAGCACCCATGGGGTTTTCTACTCCTCAGAGACCATATTTGAAAAAACATAGAAACAAATCTGTTTCCATTTCTGCACCTCTATATACTTTTGTTGCACCTAGAGCATCAACATCATACTTCATTCAATAAAATCTCTCAAATTATTATATAGATAAGTAGTTGGGGCTGAAAGTACCTTTACGCTTCTTCAAAGCATCCTTTCTTGCCTTCTTGGGAAGCAATAAGTTAAAGTTTGACTCTATGGACCCACTTGGCTTAGGTGGACAAAGTGGTCTGTTTCGGGCCAAGTCATCAAGCTTAAGAAGACAGTTTAAATCTTCAGGAAAGGTTTCCTTATAGTATTTGGTCCACCAGCAACTGAAGGATGAGGTGGCACTAGGTATAACTGAAAATGGAGCAAATTTAAGTTTGCTCAGCAAATGAGGTGTGGTAAAACTAAGCACCTGTAGTTGTTCAGGATTGTTGGAGGTTGTCCTTTCTGGGAAATGGGTATTGAAAGAAAAGAAAGGGGGAGCAGGAATGTCTTGAATCAGACCGAACTGACAGGCACGGAGATTTGGGCAATATGCTTCAACACCACAAGTTTTATATCTAGAATTTTTAAGAGAGACAACAGGAAGATCACGACTAACAAGAAAGCTGGTGCACATGCCCTTCAGTGTACCAAGTTCAGTTTTGGTCATTTCAGAGCGAGGAAAGATCAACCATGGAGGTAAAGCATCTGAGTCTGAATATAGGATGAAGTTAAAATTCTCTTCCCTATTGAAGTGGCACATGTACATTAAACAGTAGTGAAATGAATATTCAGGATTTTTGAAGATAACATATTTTAGTCCATGACAGGAGAGATTGGGAACTATAGAACAATCAGGACGCACATTTGGAAAGTATGCGTGAAGCCAAAGTTGAAGAATCCATATTGGACCATCAGCAGCAACTAGCTGAGAATGAAGTCATTGATGCCTCTATACAAGTAGGCAAGAACAAAGGGTCTTATTGCGTATGATTCACCCGTAGATAAAGCCACAGCCAAAGGTAAATAGTGTTTTACGATCTTGAATGACCGAGAACAAAGTAGGTAACGACAAAGCCAGTAAAGAAGAAAAGCTACATGCTCTTTATCTGTCACAACTCCTTCAACTTTGTTATGTTCCCTAATGAAGGAAGGAAAATTGGAGAGCTTGGTAATTTCAATGCCAAATTATCATCCGGAATAGAGATGGAAATAGAATTAGCAACATCAACATCCAAATGGGGACCATCTGGTCTAAGCCCTACCAGAGCACTAAGATCTAAAAGAGTAATAGTAAGGGGACCCTGACCAAGATGAAAAGAGTTTGTGGAAGTTGACCAAAAGCAAAGTGCGGCCAGTACTAAAGAACGATTGAATGGAATGGAAAACTTAGAGAATTGGAGAACATCATAGATCCCAGCTTGATGCCAAATATATCTTTTTTGACCTTCAACTCTTTGAAACCAAGAGACCCAATTAGGGTCATCAGAACGCCAAAACCGTTTGCTTTCATGAACCCATTCATAGAATTTGGCATTTTGATTATTTATAAGAAAATCTTCAGTTTTGCGTTTTGGAAACTCACTAATATAAATATCCGGGAAAGTTTCTGCAGACTTCAGTGCTGGACCTAAGATAAAGTGATGAGAAGGCGAATCAGGGATGAGTACTTCAAAGTTGGTAGTTTCAGTGCCTAAGTCCCTTATACGTTGGTTCAATCTCTCAACAGCCTCAGTGGCCAATTCACCGTCGGAGGATGAGAGGTCCATGTTTCTAGAAAGAGAACAGAAATACAAGTTTAGGACAAGTAATCATAAGTTTAGAACAAGTTTACATGGCAGAAGGTGATGACTATTAAAGCAGCTGGACAAGTGGACAATAAGCAAAAGTTTGAGTAGGATAAAGATCGGGGCTTTTCAGTTTGTAATTTTCTTTTACTGAGTGTGTTCTTCTTCCTGCTTAAAGAAGACTACTTTGTTAGACAGGGAGAACCCATATTCATTTTTAATCAACTCTAAGTTTGAACTGGGTAAAATTTTAACCAATTTTGCATTTCAAAAACTAGCATCAAAATTTGGGTAAACAATTTGCAGTGCGCCCTTACCGAATAAGCTCAACAAATCAACTGCACAACACACAGAAGCTAACGCACTGCAAGACATACACCCACAAGCTTACAGTCACAGATATGAGTAACCAAAAAAAAAAACCCCAAATGATTATGACAAACAACTGATGGAATAGATGACAAACTAGCTTGGCACATGTATAAAAATTCCTTTATGAGACATCCATGGAAATGGCAGAAACAACAATGTATTGAGTGACATGTGAAGAAAATGATGAAACTTCAACAGACATGCCAAACCCAGTAGATAAAGCTGAAAGAAGCTACCGAGACAATAGTAGTTTTCAACATAAGACTCACTTTTACCAATTAATTCAATCAAATACATTCGGTCATAGGACCGACTTCACAGGCAAATGGATTCAATCAAAAAAGAAGAAAGGCAGGCCACTTACCGAAGCGAGTCCGCTATGAGATGCAAACCTTGGGTCTTACTGTCTTCTTCTTCTCATGCAAGCTTTGAGAGTTATTTTCGTCAGTAGAATCTCCTGGATTCTTTACTTTTAGAAAAAGAAAGACATATTTATACCATGCCTCATTAATTCATTATATAAATGGAATAACTATTTTCTCTTTTTATTTTGGTTTGAAATTTTGAATTCTCCTTCTTCCATGGTTGATTGAAACGTGCATCGTGGGTGGCAAAACTTCTTCCATGCTTGATTAAATTCTCCTCCTAAACCCACCAATCAACACAAAGGTCTATTCGTGCTTTTGTGTCGTGTCAGTCCGATTTATTTAATAAGCGTGTTATGTCAAGATAGCTAAAATCTAGGCTCGACACGATCCATGACCCGCGATCCATTTGTGCTTGTATCATGTTCGTGCTATACTTTAAACGGGTCAGTCTATAGACCATTTTTTCGTTTTGTTTTCTTAAAGGTGAGAAAATTTATCTTTATAATATTTGTTTCTTTCTTATAATTAAATATTAATATATTTTATTTGAAAAATCAAATTATTTTATTAAAAAGTTCTTTAAAAAGGTGAAAAAAAACTAATGTTAAATGAGTCGTGTCTAATTTAGGCTCAGTTTGTGCTCTTGCTCATGCCGTGTTTGGCTTATATTATACTCGTGTCGTGCCATGTTTGATAGACTAAAAACCTCGACCTGACTCGACCTATTTACTTGGGTCATGCTCGTGCCGTGTCCATTTTAATCATGTTGTACCCATATTATTCTTGTGTTTGTCCAGCCGGTTTGACACCTCTAGTGAAGTGTTTGAATTCCAGCCCATGAAGTAGCGATATTTTCCATATCTCCATTACTTGGTGAACGATGACACATAAGATTAATGGGGCTATTTGAATCCTAGGTGCATGGCTGATTCCATGTATTTAAAACAACCAAGGTCTGGTGGATAATATTGGTTTTCAGTTATTAATATACTCGAGAAGTCGGTGTATGTATCTCAATTCAAAGCTTAAGCAAGCTTGGAGGCTGATGCAAGTGGACGTTAATTAGCACTTGGCTGGATTAATGAAACTTGAAGAATGTTCTGAAATAATTACATGATCGGTAATAGCCTAAATGGATGGTTGCTGTTTGATATTCCAATGCAAATGCCTTGCTGATGATTGGCGGTGCTCACACCATGTAAAGGCTTCTTCGGATGGCTATATAATTAAGGAGATGTGTTGCTGCCATTTCTAATCAATCAGCCAAATCAAGTGTGAGTCTTTCTCCTTGGTGGTTCTTTCAAAGTGGCATTTGTAGCTCCAAGAGGTGTGATAGTCTCTTGTACACTCTTTTTTATTCTTGTTCATCAAGTTTTGATCTTAGACTTGGTAACAACTTTCCGTTGTACTCATTATATATTTGATATACCGTTGCTCTGTGTGTACATTTCCAAACCATGTTAAATCCTTGTATAGTTGTATCCTTGTTTTCTTAGTTGGTTTGAGTTTGTGATTTTTCCCATTCTATATTGATCAATCCTAACATTTGTAACCGATTTGCATATCTCATTTATAATGTCAAACTCTGATGGGTATGAGTAAGTAGAGGGAATTGATACACTAATTCCCATTTCGATCATCTCCATCTAACAGTTATCATCCTATGAAGATTATGGTCTTCATCTATGCCCTTGTAAAGCATATAAAGACCAAGTAGGTACACTTCTGACCCTTCAAGTTTGTCTTTTTTTCTTTGTTTCTCTTTTTTATCATAATGTATTATTTTGTTGGGTTTTTATTCTTAACCACGTAAGCGACACGTCAGATTTTTTAACGGAATCATTGACGGACTTGATGAAATATAACTTACTAAAAAGGTTTGTAAAGTTTGGAAGACAAAGTGAGAAAATTAAACTTTAAGGGAACAAAATAAAAATAAAAATTACTATCAAGAGACATTTGGACAAATAAGCCTAAATTCTATTGAATAAAGTGGGCAGGTATTTGCTTAATTAAATTTTATTGAATAAAGTGGCTTATTGCCATTTATCAAAAACAAAAACCAATTATCAAAACACAACTATGGGAAACACTAATGTTTATATGTTTTAATTAAATTAGGGTTTAATTTTGAATTTAGTGGGTAGATTCTTAGGATGAAAAAAATTGGAGGTACAAAGACAAGTTAGGTGATGCCAAATTATAAATTTTCTAATCGCTGTCGGGTGCAATTCAGGTCTGCTGCCCAGAGAGCCAAACAAAAACTCAACTAAAGGACTGGTCAAACTCAAACTGGTTCATGAAGATGAACCGAGTGATTACAAAACATCAAAAATAATTTTGGAACAATAAGGAAAAAATAATTATAACAAGATAAAAAAAACTAACTTGAATAAGTTTTTTGCATAGATTCAATATTACAGAAAAAAAGCTAACCCAGATCAAAAAGAATATTACAGAAAAGAATCATTTTATTTCATTTCACATAATTTCCTGTTAAGATTTTTATTTCAATGGGCAGATGAAAACGTGCAAGATACTGCCCCAGCCACCCTGATTACACACAGCTTAAATCCCACTACCAACAAACCACCTAAAAAATTGAAAAAATAAAGGTTATAAGAATACATTTATGATTTATGTACTTAATTGTATATTTAACTCTAGAGTAACTTCTCTACCCCAGACCCAAAACCACAAAAAGGCCAAAGAGAGAAAAATAGAACAAAAAAATAGAGAGAATTGAGCAAAGAAAAAAACCCATTAAAAAAAAAAAAAACCAAGTTCATCACTAGTCTCCATTCGAGTAAGCTGCCTTTCCTTTCCATGCCTTTTTACATCCTTTGCAATTTTATCAATCTCAAGGACTGTCTCTGCATAAATGAAATGCAACTTTTTCATTGATTTGTAGAACTTCCATTAGTCAATAAAAAGATTGATGTGAAATGTATTGACTTAAACAAGTTTAAGAAGCAACCAAATAACTGCTATTGGCAGATATTGCCTGACGACTAGGCCACATACATATGGTAAAATTAGAAGGAAATGAACAATTTACCTTAAAATAATACAGTTCAAAAATGTTGAAGCAAATGCAAATTGCACAGTTCTCCCTGAAGAGTTTCTAATTTTCTATTATAAATGAGTGACAAAAGCATGCACAAGGCCAAGAAACATACAAAAGAATCAATATCTTTAATTCGAGCTGAAGAGATCATAAACATTTTGTTTAGTGCTATAGTCATTGATGAAGTGGGAATATCAAAGGAGAGATTATAACCTTCATCTGTTGTTTTGGTCAAGCTCATCAACGAGAGAACAGTGGCAGCATATTTCATTGGCAAGTGGTGAATCGAGCATCCTGTCCAAAGGTGCTTAGCATCCGACACGCCACTTCCAGTAATTTTCCTGCCATTTTCACAGATTTAAGTGATTTAGCTTAATCTGAGATAAATGTAATTAAAAAAATTACTTAACCACAAACCAGTTGAAGAATCACATTTTCTACAAGATAATTTAGGGAACAGAAAAGTGATAAAGAAATTAAGAGAAAAGGCTGTAACTCAAGTAATATTGTCTTTTTATTACTGGTTGTGCCGCAAGCTATTTGCTTGAATAGACAACCTTTCCTTGCTTATACTTTCTAAAATCATTGTCAATAATTATTCCATAATTATTTTTATCATGTGATCACACACTAACAGGAATTAAAGATAATATATCTCTAGTATTATTAACAGAAGGCCCTTTGTCAACCACAGTAAGGAAAATATCAATTTTGCCCTTACTAAACAATTTTAATAATTAATTTAAAAATTAAGGTTGTTAAGCTAATTAATATTGCTTCACTTTTAATCCACTGACTTTCTCTCTCCTACTATAACTTCTCCTCACTATGCATGCGTATGACCTATAGCTTTCCATCACATATGCACAGCATCACACATGCATGGCATGTGTATGATGCTTCTAGTTTTGTAAAAGGAAAAAAATATTATTTGGAAACAGAAAAAATTCTGAGTGGACTAAAAGCTACAGTGTATTGGTAAAAATAGAACTAACAGAAAATGTAAGGTACAGTCTTCTAATTATTATTGGTGGATTTTGTTGGGCAATTCATAAGCACAACATCATGCTATACACTGGTTGGTCAAATGAAAAGAGAGAATCAATAGATGTAGTAAAAGACAAAAGTCTCTCTATCACTAACAGCTGGTTTTTGTTCAGTTTTGCTATAAGGTCCCAGTCACCAACACACAATTAGAGAAATTCTGAAACCATCCACCAATTGTAATTTCCTAAATTGCCCCTTTCTGCGTTAATGGGTAACTTTAGTTTATACAATATGTGAAAACAAAGAAAATATAGAGGGAACCAACTTGAGAACTTAAATACAACTCTTTTCTAGCTAGAGTGGCTTCCAAATGTGTCCAATATGTGCAACACACACACACACACACAACACCCAAACAACTGGCCAAAACAATCTTATATCTGGTTAGAAATACTACTAACTACAGTTTATTTTAGGGATTAATTTTCATCCATACCCAAATTGAGCTGAATAGTTGGGTCTATTTACTTGTATTCTAAGAAATTCTTTAAGAAAAAGTTATGGAAGTCTACAATGACCATAGATGTTCCTTTAACCTACCCTCCTTGTGCTTCACATCAAGTTGAGTAGCCCAACCTTTTCAAAGTTAAATGTTAACAAAATTTTCAATCTCAGATTCCAACCCTCCTTGGAGAAACTACCTTTTTTCAACATATTATTCCACACACCTCTTCACTCTTCACTCTCCTTTCCTCCCTTGAAAGCAATCATCTACCAGACTACCACACACACATACCAAAAGTCAATTTCACCATTTTACTTTTAGCCACTTAGTCCACACTTTGAAGCAACACCAAAGAGTAACTTTTACATCACAATTCCCTACCAATGAAAAATTCCCAACAAACAAAAAAAGAAAAAACATACCTCTCCTGGGCTTGGCCACAACCTTAGCGGGTCGAACCGTTTTGGTCACGGGTTTGGACTCCACCTCCTCGGTCGGGAACAAAACCCCATCAATTCCCTGAACCGAGATCCGGCCATCCGTATAAATATCCGGGTCGAACAAATAGGCCGACCCGTCCCCATCCCCGAACTTAACCGACCCATCAGCCTCCTGAGCCACAACCTTGTGCGGCAAGTGAAGGGTATCGTACCGAACCTTCCCGAACCTCCTGACCGCATTGTACATGCTCTCTTCGGTCTGATACTCCGGTATCAAATGGTAGTACATGATCTGCTCCGGCGCGCCGGGCTCGCTGAGCTGGTCCGTCGTCAGCTTCGCCATGGCCTCGTCGTTTGGCGCCAAAACGGTGAGCACATAACCCTCCGAGACAAGCCGACCCATTTCGGTGGCCAAAGAGGTCAAATTTACCAAAATGTCCGCCATCTCGTTGTAGCCACCGTAGTGCAGTAGCGTCTGGATGAAGTCCTTCACTTGGGCGTGCCCGTTGAAGTGGTGGTGGGGCCCGCCGGGACCCGGAGCGGGAGCCGGAGCCAAAGAGGGTCCGGGAGCCAGCGCGTCGTACACGGGCAAGGCCGGCGGGGATCCGGGTTTGGTTGGCGGGGCGGGTTTCTTTAAGCGGTGAGTTCTCGGGTCGACCTCGGGCGCTCCCTCGGGTTTGACCGCCGTGATGGAGCGGAGACTGCGGCGTCGGTTGAAGTCGTCTACGACGGAGCGCGGGATGAGAAGCCGCTCGATGGCGTGGATGACTCCGTCGGGTCGGGTCACTGAGTCGGGGTGGACGACCCGAGCAAGATCTACGGCTTTTTCGCCTGACTGGAGGCGGCTCAAGTGGAGGTGGTCGTCTGAAAGAGTCTGGTGTCGGGTCGAGGAAGTGTGGGTGGGCCATTCGTGGGATCCGATTCGAGTTTTGATGACGTGGAAGAGCAGGAGTTTCTGGAGCGATTTGAGGTTGCCCGGTTCGAGCAAGAAACGCTTGAAGTCCGGGTCGAGGTCGCGGTCAACGGCGTCGTTTCGGGGGGCGAAGATGGTGACGTTGTGGCGGCCCACGGCGTCTTCAAGGGTCTGTAGGAGCATGGCCTTCTCCACTAGCTCTGCTAGCTCCGTGTAATGCGAGTCCAGAAGAGCCACGAGGACGGAGTTGGAGTTGATCTGAGTCACCGTAGTGGATGTGGAGTTAGGCTTGGAATATTCCGGCAATGCTTGGCATATTCCGGCGAAGAGGAGCACCGAGAGAACGAAATGGAGTCCCGATGCGCCAGGGATGCGGAAAGCCATGGCGTCCGTACAATGCGGTGGATTCAGAGTTTCAGACAGAGAGAGAGAAGGAGGAAGGGAAAGGTGAGCAGGTTGTGGTGTCTGTTTGTGTGTGAGACTGTGAGAGAGAGCATAGTTTAGTTTAGTTTAGTTTGTTTTATGGCTTTTATGTTGTTTTGGTTTTATTGATTGATTGAGTTAGTGTTAACTGTTAAGTAATGGGAGTGGCGGATTTCAGAGTGGAGATTAACTGAGCTTGGTTAAAAGGGACTGTCGGTTCCGCGGTCAGGGATGAGAATTGCAACACGTGGCGAATGTGGTATTCGGTGTTTTGGAGTAAAAGGAAGGATTTGACCCCAAAAAAAAAAAAAAAAGAGTAAAAGGAAGGTTCCGACAACCTGAAGGGTGAGGTGGGACCCAGAAGCCAACTGGCAACCGCACAGCAGTCAAAACTCCAAAGCCTTTTGTTTTAGGTTCAAGTCCTTCTTTCTCAATCTTTTTAACTTACACCGTTGGCTTGTTTTGACTCTATTCTTCCCGGTTTGTTTTACTTTCACCCTATTTTATCTCAACAAGAAGAAAACTGCAAAGGGAGTTTCTATAGTTTAATTTCAGAGGCTTTTCTGGTCCTTTCATAAGTGAAAAGATTTATAAAAATTGCTATTTTTGAAAAGAGGGTGAATTATTTGCTATTTTTGATAAAAACTTTCTTCTTTGGTGAAATTTTACTTGCATTATAAATTCGTGAAACTTCTTCTCAATGTTAGGGCTGGTTTTTCAAATAATTGCTTCACTAAAGACCAAAGAAGAGTGTTCAAGATTCTAAATTTGTATTCAAAATTTGAATCTTAAATAATATCTAGTATATTATCGAGAGGGTAAATATGCTCACCACCTAAACTAGGTGGTGAGCATTACCACTACATTATATTAGTGGCATTGTCAGTACTAATAGTTAACTATGATTAACCTTTTAGAATTAATATATTAAAATAATATTATTATGAAAAAAAAAAATTGATTTAAGAATAAAAAAATAAAAATAAAATAGGAAAACCATCAACTTTCATTGGATCTGCAAAACTCCTCCCCCTCGCCCCGACCATCTTTCCAGCGCCCCTTCCATCCAACGCCAGCGACGCCTCCCCACCACTCTTGTCCTCTCTCTTTATCTATAATTTCTTTTTCTCCCTCACACATCTCTCTCTCTCTCTCTCTCTCTCTCTCTCTCTCTCTCTCCCCTCTTTGTCATTCTGGATTGTCCTGAACCCCGCCATTGCCAACCCAAATACCCTGCCCAGAACATTCCATTACAATTGGGTGTATCAGTCCCTTCAAAATTCCAAACTCCCACTCCCCACTAGTAGCAACCGCATCCTGTACTCCACCCAAAAAATTGAAAATAAATCAAATCCAAATATTGACATTGATATGCAGAAGTTTTCTTTAGGTTGTGGATGGCGTATGTGAAGAGTCTTTGGGGGTCATTCGGGTCCTTGGCAATATTTGGCTTTCATTGGATTGAGGAGATTTGGGATTTTGAGAGGCTTGATGAGTTGGGTTTGTGGGGGAAAATGGGGAGTGTCAGGAAGCTGAGTGTGGCTGCCATGGTGCACCTTCTCTGTCTATTTGGGCGAGAGAGGACAGAGAAGATGAAGTGGTGAGGGTCCTGAGGGACGAAAGAGATGGGTATGAGATAGAAAAAGAAATTACATAGAAAGAGAGAAAAGGGGAGTGGTGACCGCCGGAGCTGGTAGAGGTGTCGCCGGCATTGGAGGGACGCCAGAAAGATGGCCGGGGCCAGCTTGGGGTTCTGTAGTTGTTGGAGTTGATGGTTTTCCACTTTTCCTATATTATTTTTATTTTTCATTCTTAAATATATTTTCTCTCTCATAATAATAATATTTTAATATATTAATTCTAAAAAGTTAACTGTAGTTAACTATGATTACTATACATGACAGATGGCATTCATATAATGTAGTGGTGGTGCTCACCACCTAAAAATTATGCGGTGAGCAAATTTGCTCTCATATTATGGATTCACACATGGCGCATCATAAAAATTATTTATTTCATAACAAATAAAATATTGACATGTATAATAACATATGTCATGATACATTATTTGAATGTCATGTCCCTAAACTCCAATCTCTTCCCTCTCATATTGTAGGTCTTTGACCCCCTTATATTTTAGTTTATCCTTAAAGTTGGGATAATGTGATTTTTAGTAATAAAAAGTAGTTAACCTGCTCTCATGATTTACCTCATTTATACTATTCACATTGATTTGATTGGAATTTACGTTATATGTCAGTCCCTTTGAGCACGGGTGGTTGCAGTGATCTAAAGACTACCTCCACCGTAAGATCTCAAATAAGCTCAAGTCCCTTGTTCTGAAAGGTAAAAGAAGAACATTAAGCCATGGAACGTATTCCTTGCTTGGCTTTAACAATCATTTGACAAAAAAGCTAGATTTTGTGTGAAGCCTTATAATGTCGCACCCTACTCAATCACATTGCCAAACAACTACTGATTTGCAGTGCATCGAAACCATTATAAACCCTACCCAATCACATTGCCAAAGAAGTACCGATTCACAGTTCATCAACACCATATAAACCATCGAACATGGTGTCAAATTGAGTAATTTATAAACCAGGATATTCTGACCCAAACTGATAGGATCACAGTTAAAAAATGTTTGGGGTTCTAGTCTGCCAGTCTAGTGCACTTAATTGGTTCAAAAGCATTAAGGATTCTACTGTTTTCTTCCCTTTAGATTTACGAACAAGCTCATAAATATAGGCTACGTGAAACTGTCACCCTAAGACCACATATAGATGCCACCACACCCAAAGATTGCAAGATATGGAAGCAGTTTTCACAAGAACATTACAGGAAAGTTACATTTCTCATAACATGTCAACATAAAGGAATTTGTCTACATGTATGTATAATCGATTCAAAGACAGTCCCAAAACATCTTTAAAACTAGTCCACCTTAGCATGTACCACTGAAATATATTAAAAAATAAGTTTTAATATAAACCAATTTACAAGCATATAATAGTATCCAGGTTTAAATAGTAGAGCATTCTCTCTAGTTTCATTATTCTGAATCAGATCATAATCAGCAATGCTCTTTCCAAATGTAAAAGGACTATCCACCGGAAGAGGATGGCGTAGCATCACATCCACCGCATCTGGTAACTGGAAAAGGGAGATTCCACCTACCATTAAATGAGCGTAACTTTCAATGAGGTCACAGATATCCTCAGCAAATGTATCTAGAAGATAACATATGAAACTATATATAAAATAATAAACAAACAAATTTTAAGATCAATGAACTCAACGCATATAGTAAAAGCCATTAAAAAATATTATGAAATTCTCCATTGATAAAATCTACCTCCATAAAAAACAGAAGATCTCAAAAACAAGTTCAATTATGATATCGCAAGAGCCGTGTATTAATAATGGGTTGCATTATAATAATTCCCTCAGATATAATAGTATTCTGAACACACCCTCCAACCAAAGGACTGAGCTTCCACAATAAGAGGTGCTTGGGTTCAATCTTTACCATTTTTCAGGACTCAAATCAGTCAAGAAGTTATTTCTGCCCTTGAGAACCTTTCCCTAGAGACCTCGAAACTTGGGTCAAATAACACCCGCCCATGGAAATGGAGGTGAGACTTGGGTTTGGAATACTCAGGAAGAGTTGACTTGGTATCTGGTGCATTCGATGACTTGGTATTTGGTGTATTTGATTGTACCAAAGTCCATTCATAATAGGTTATATAAGGTAAAAAATCAACTCATACATGTCCTACATATTAAGGGTGACTAGAACTCAAAAGATGCACCAACTTTAACAATTTTGAATCCCTGGAGAAGGAGAGAGAAATTTTGTGCTTTCTTGAGAAGAGGGAATTTGGGTTAAAGACTGAAAGGTGTGTTGAAGATTTGGGTGGTGGTGGGTTTTGGCATTTTCCTCTTGTGGAACTATGAGACCAAAGAGCTGTAGCTAGACTGACACACACCGGGAGTCTTGCTGAAGTCCGAAATTAACAGTATACATTTTGATGAAAGAGAATTATGAACACACATAGATGGTAAGGATATGACTTGAGGTAACTGATAACTGGCCGTGTCAAGAGTCCACTATAAGTATTATGAACTCAAGTCCATGTAATCAGCACTCAGTAAGATACTAGTTTTAAACAAAGACAGGTCCACATGCCTTCATTGTTAGACTAATTACGTGACCGGACCAAGCTGCTAGCTCACAGATCAATGCAACTCGTTTTATGCATTATTTCTCAACAGTTCTAAGCTCACTGAAAATTTCACATAGAAAATAAAGACATTGTCTCAAAACCACCTACACACCAAAGATCATCCAGAAGATAAAAATGATGATTCCGGCTGGATACAGAAAAGTAGAAAACATTGCACCAAACACGTGACAATGTTATCAAAATTTAGAGAACATCCACACCATATGCTAAAGTGTAGCACATTCATGAACACCAGATGTTTACCAACATGGACACAGACGGGTAGTACAACTGATGCAACAAGTAGAACTCATCCTCAATTTCGCTCCTAGTCCAACTTAAGAGAGAAAAACATGCATTAAACAAAGATGATGAAAACAAAAGGAAAAAAACATATCTGCTAGCTTATGTGTATTTGGAGTGCAAAAAGCCTCTTCAGATGACAGTCCATTTCAGGTGCTATTTAAGATTTAGTATCACACTCCACCATAAACATTAAAAAGCTCTCCAACTCTGCTAACTTAATACCAAACTGGACCACCAACTTATTAATACCCCAGCTCTAGAAGACCCCAAGCCACAGCCAATGGGGTAAAAACGCAGGAAAAATAAAAACAAAAACAAAAATGGTCTCGCAGCAGCCTAATAGATGATTCATGGTCTCCTCTAAACAATCCTTCCAGAGTCTTCCCTCATGAACTTTGCCAAAACCTGAAAGTATGTTTTAGCCTCTCCGTACTTGGAACCTTAATATATCTTAAACTGGTTTTTCTCAACCCTTCCAGACAATAGTAGCTGAAAAAAACCTAATTCTTAGGTACTATAACAAGGTAGGATATCTAACCTAAAGAGGCAATTTCCAACACACATGCTCAGTCACACAGACACAGAGCATGGGAGAAAATTGACTTATAAATGTCAGCTTAAAAAATAAAGACCCTAGGTTAGACATTTCATTCTCTCCTAATGCATTGTACACAGGCTGACACCTTTAGCTGCCTGAAGATTACCAAGTTGCCTTCCATAATTGACCTCTAAATTGCATAAAATAAAGAAATATGGAAGTCCTCAGACTGAGAAGCAAACTTCTAGGTTCCGCAGTCAGGTAAAAGAGCTTTTGGTGAAGCAAATTTGTTCCACCAGAGAACTGGGAGAGCAAATGTTCCTATTTGCAGGAACACCATTTAATCATGTTCTATTGGTTTCATCTTAAGAATTTTACATCATTGGCACAGCTTCCACCAGGAAAATAGTCCAGATCCAAAGGCACATACAAAATGCACGTTAGATGAGAAATAAGCTTTGGCTTCAAGCACAAAATTTCGTATCCCATGAAATCCATGCATATAGAGAAGAACCATACAAAGCCAACAAACTACACAGATACCAATACATTTCATCAAGATAAGCACTAAATACATTTCATCGAGATAAGCACCAAGACAAAGGCACCATGTCGGAAACATAGAGACCTAAAAGCAAAAACAAAACACAATATAAAAAGATCACAAATACAAAAAATATACAGGAAAAATTATAAACAGAAACAGGAAACTATTCTAGTGACTGAGAGACAAGGAACATATAGAATTCACATATGGAGATCTTCAATGCAGAAAGAATTCAATTCATAACTTACCTTATAAAAGGAAATGTTTTGAGTTGATGCAATTGCTGGATAAAGCCTAATTTGAGCTAGAACCTGCAGCACAAGTAGCTGGCTTATTATGGTCACTTAAAGAATTTTCACCACCATTTTCTGATATTCGCCGCTCGTCTGATTCAGGAACCGAACTATCTATACTATTTGACACAGAAGCACCATTTATTCTACTATCGTCTCTCGTTTCCAGACGCTCCATCATGCGTGATACAGTTGCAAAGCCCGCATTAACTTCTCTTTTAACGTCAGACCCAAGATCTGCCATGGAAGTGTTGCGAGAGAACAATCTCTCCTTCCAACCTTTTGTGCTCTTTGAAATTGACTCTTTGTATCTAATAGAAAATGAGAAATAAATACATGGAAGTTTGAGAAATAAATATGTGGAAGTTTAAGAAGCAAGAGGTATTTTGAAACAAAATTCACTCCCACTCAGAAAAAAAGAATAATAAATAAAAAAAGTTTTAAGTACATGAATACCTCATTGATACTGCATTAAATCGAGCCTTCAGAGATTCTGAAAATGATTGTAAGTCTGATGGTCCTGCTCTATCTTGGGTACTTGGGGATGACTGACTAGGAGACCCCCTGAAGAAAAATGGTAATAACATAGTAGTAAATTAACAATGAAAAAAATTATATAAAGATGAGTTTATGCACAACTGATATAACCTGAGAATTAAGCTAAAGAATATAGTACCTATTGCTCATGGAAGATCCATGTTGACTGGCAGCGGGAGCACTAGAACCAGATGATGAGGCAGAAACAGGACCAGATTGGGAAGAACGTACTGAAGTAGTCACTTGAGAAGATTCTTCTCCCATATTCATAGGAGGAGAAGGGAAAGTTACTGCAATTGAAGAAGCTGGTTCACCTTCTCCCATATGATCTGGGGAGGAAGAAGCAGGAGCAGGAGGTGCATTAGGATGGGTAGAGAATACCAGAAACTGGGGGCGACCTTGAGCTGATGACCTATTCCTCTGGCCTTCCCTTCTGGCAATGTGGCGCGCCCTACCCATTGCAGCAGCAGCAGCTAAGTGCTGGATTATACGCTCTTCAAGCTCAGCATCATTAACACCCACAGGTAACTACATCAGAAGACAAAAAATTTTATTTGAATGCAATCTTGCTCTAATAGGTTTTTTATTAGATTTGACTTATTAGCAAGAGAAATAACAATGGCAGAATACATACATGCTGCAACTCAAAATCTCCAAGAGTTGGATGATGGAATATTGTCGTATTCCGTTGTGGATTAGACCTAAAACTTCTCTCCCGTTCCACTCCCTCAAGCAGTTCCTGGCTGTAAATGCAAACAAAATGAATCCCTTATCATTGTGTATTAGGAGTATGAATCAAAAGAATATCAATGACTAGGAAACAAACTACAAACCTGGTGGGATCCTTCAAGCTGATGGATTGCCAGCACATAGGGCACTGGGAGCTTCTCTGACACCTACAGGATTAAAACCAAATACTTGAGTAATATTATTAAGAATTTTTAATATTCAATATAAACTCTTGTCTCTTTTTTTGTTTTTTGTTTAATTTTTTTGAGGTTCAATATAAACTGATATTCTGTCATGAAAACTTTATTAGATTCTATTTCAACTGCTAAGGTAATTGCAAATGGAATAAACGATTCCTAGAGAAATCTTAATTAAGAGGATCTGTACAGAAAACAAGCTTTGGACATGCAAAAGAGGCTAAGAACAGGTTACTAAATATCTGACGTTACTATAAACTTAGACCAAAGATCAAAGGATAAAAAATGCCTTTAATTTAATTTGATAAGCAAAAATTGCTTCATCATATCTACTTTGATGATCAAAATAATAGAAAGAAAGGTTCATTTGTTCACGGGCAACCTGAAAGTTTATGAATCATGTCGAAAAGGTGACAAACTTCAAGAAATAGAAGAAATCTCATTTACGGCAAATAGCCAAACAAAAAAAATAAAACTCTTATTGCAAACATAAACATGATAGAAGCTAGGATACATGTTTTAACCCTCTTGACTCAAATTATACCTCCATCTTTAGCATACACGTTACATACGACATGAACTGGGCTGTCCAAAAGTGAAAGTTTGAACACTAACTGGCATATGAATTACATATCTTTAACATAAGCAGCCTGCCTATCATAATGAATATGTTTCATTTAGACTGCTTCAGTGTAAAATCTTCAAGGTATAACTACATCTTAGCAATATATGTTTCAAGTTAATGTCAACTGGGTTGCTGACAAAACTAACACAAGCTGCAGAACACCTTAGAACTGCTGACTACACTAGTGCAAGAGGAGCTGCCAACAACACTCGCACAAGCAAGATGAACTGGGCAAAAAAGGGGGGATTCCAATTTTTTAATCTGTTTAACCAAATGACGTCGTTGGGCTGGGTAAGTTTGAGGAAAAAAAAAAAAAAGTTTCAAGAGATATATGCCTCTTACGCAATGGCGCAAATAGCGCGTCTTTAGGTTGTGAGGCATACACTTCATAGCAAAGGCTTATGCCTTTCCGGCGTTTTTTCAAACACATCAGGGCCTGAGGCATTTTTCTCCCGCTTAGCCTCGACTCACACCTTGAGGTGCACCTCAACATCAACTTTGAAAGCACTGATTAACATAAAACACTTTTGAAACTAAGAATCTCACTATGTTAACAAAAACATTAATCAACCTACTCATAAATGGGAACAAACCTATTTAGCAATAAGTCCAGCACTGTTTAACAACATTTTCCAAAATACAAAAAGGCCTAAAAGTACGAAGTATCTTTGCAGGCTTTAACAACTAACATTGACTGATCAATCTTTTGAATATTGCAGTTTCCTAACATGAAATAGTTATGCCAAGTATAACACTACCATTTGTAACAGCGTGAGGTTGGCCTAACAGCTTACAACTTTATAACGCAAATTCCTAGATCTAATCTTCATTTCCATCAGTTGACCTATTTACACAGTCCAATTATTTGGCTAGTTTATAATCCCCTGCTATATTTTCTAATCATTTTATATATATGAACAGACACTGACACTTCCATCTCAGACCAAGATGATCTAACTATCAATCATATCAATAATAACAAAACAATGCAAAGGATGATTAAATTAAAGTACTCAAAAATGAATATAAGAATACCACTCAAGAATGCATTGAAGATGAAATTCATGCTTGCAGCCGGTCAACTGCAGATAGGAAAATTGAATCGGTTAGAAGGGAAACCATATAAGAAATAACATAAACTTCCCAAGTTCCCATATATTTATATACCGTAGAAGGATCACTGTCACAGAAGGCCTCAAGGCATATACTGCAAGCATCATCACAGGCTTCCTGGATTCCACCCTCCACAAAAGCTGCTGCGGACGTCAAGTGGGCCTCAGACCTGTTGGTCACTTCCATTCCGGGAACCTGTAAAGCAATCCTGTTCGATTAGTAGATATAACATTTACAAATTCACAAACTTGTTGTTTCTTAGAGAAAAAAGATGCATAAAGAAAGAAGGTGAAGTATTAATATGTCAAAAACCCATGAGTAGGATACATAATCAAATAAAAGTACTGGATTAGTTTACTCTATCATTGGAGGCACCAAAATAAACAGTACCCAGTTAATAAAAACCAAATTTATATACTGTTCTCAAAGTTTCAAATATATAATAAATAAAACACCTCCCTCAGAATACAGATTAAGAAATTCAAGTCCAACTGAAAAGTAAAAAACAAAAATCCATTTACACTAGAAAAGTGTAATAATTAACAATCAGTAAATTCAAGACTGAATTATACTAGCTGTAAGAACTAAGAAGTAAAACAAAACTAAACCAATTAGGGGCAATTCGGAAAAACAATACATGAGATTCCCATATTTTCTTACCATTTGAAAAGTATTTTCTGAGCAACCAAACAGTAGAATCACAAAAATGATAAAAAAAATGTAGAGATATTACCTCCATGAAAATTTGTGACTTGAATTACGGCTTAAAAGGACCGATCTCCGATTGAATTTGGGCTGATGGAGAAATTGGGGAAAGATTATAAACACAGCGAAAACCCTAGAGAGAGAGAGAGAGAGAGAGAGAGAGAGAGAGGGGTGAGTTTGGTCTGCTATTTTGTTTCTCTTTTGGTGTGCTTTTGTTTTGTTATTTGTTTACTTTATGAATTATGAGCGAAGACTTTAGAGGCGCGGAGTAGCGAAGCTTAGCTCTCCTTTGGTCTATGGTCTATGCGTCACCACACGACTTACACGTGGCATTCGCAGAGAAAATCTTTGACGATTCTTTCTAACCCATTTTACCCGCCACTGCTCGATCTAGTTCTAGGTCGCATTGGCATTAGCACGCAGGCAGCCGGCAGTCCACACACCTAAGAAATTTTCAATTTCACTCGGTTAAAAAATTAAGTGCTCGTTTGGTATATCCTACTCAAACTTTTTCAAATTTTTTTTAATGTTAGATTTCAAAATTAATTTTTAAAATATAAAAACTTGTTTGACATGAAAGTTGAAAATAATTTTTAAATTTTTAAAATGATAACAGTTAAAGAAGAAAAAAAGTGTAAAAAAAAAAAAATGATGTTTATCATTTTTAAAAAGAGGCTTGTTTTTTATTTTTATTTTTTTAATTATTTTTGAAAATAGTCTATCAAACATGTTTTTTTTTTTTGTTTAAATTAAATACCAAACAAGCCTAAATGTCCTTTAATTCCAAGATATAAAAAAATTTGAAAAGCTGAAAATGATTTGAAAGAAGTCTGCATCACTAGTTTTGAAAACACGCAACCCATCAATACCCAACACCAGAATAAAAAGGAAAGGACTAGATTGAGGGTTACCTTAAACTCATTGCCGAAAACTTTTAAGGTCCATTTGGTTCAAATTTTACAAGCCTAAAAATGAAAAATTAATTTTATTCTCATATTTAATAATAACATATAATATTTTGAAATAATAACAGAGTTAGTTTTGAAGTCTGGAGAGGTAATATGCACTATATTTAGAAATTAGAATCCTTCTTGACATCGACACCATAGGTGGGATCAAATATTGATACTTAATTGGGTTGTAATAATTAACGAAACAAACAAATTTCTTAGAAAAAAACAAATTCAAAATATATTTTTTAAAACCTTAAAGGGGCTCACATGAATTTGACCAATTTGATTTTGATTTTGAAGAGAGGTCCCAGTTGGATGAATATTTTAACATTATCATGATTCATGAACTTTCTATATAACCCCCACTTTTATATTTCTTCAATCAATATTCCAGAAGAGTAATGCACTCAGTCATTACAATTACTAGGCAATCTTCTTCACACACGTGTAACAACCACCCCAGACCAATCATTTCTCGCTCTCGCGCCAACAATCCGTCAGCGACTGCGAGAGTTGTCAATTAAACCCTCACCAAAACGACATCTCTCGAATTTCCTGCATTTGCAAAACGACATCGCTCTTGCCACAAGACATTTACAGTCACCGACTCAAAACGACGTCGTTGTTGTTGTTGTGCTCTCTCTGTGAGCCACTCCGCCAGAAGCCGGCTGCGTAAAAGCGGTCCCACATCTCCTTCTCCAACAACTCCGCGCCCTCCGATTCTGCACCGTCACTCTGGATCTTGTCGCCACCGTGGTCCACGTGGCCCACAACCTCCAACTCGTGGCAGGAAAGGCCACTGCCGGCGAGCCCATTGGGCTTGGGCTGCAACAGGCCCCTCTTACTCTGGCGGGCCATACGGCGTCGTTTCATGGTCCTGGCCCAGGCCTTCCTGCACAGCCCTTTGGGGACCTTGTACACAGTCAAGATGAGCAGGTTCATGAGGCTGCAGGGACAGCAGCAACACACAGCCGCGCACTCAGCCGCCGTCCCGCCGGCGACCTCGCCGACGCGGCGCCTCTCCCGTTGATGCGGCGTCGACATCGCCGACGAGGGCGGGCCAGGGCTGGTGGGCGAGGATCGCAGTAGAGCGGTCCGAGTCATCGATGGAATTGGATGGATCGCCGAAATGGATTGGGAATTGAATTGGTGGTTGGAATTAGGTTTCAATTGGGAAAGTGGAAGAGGAATGGATTTGGGTGCAGTGGGGGAGGCTGCGATTGTTGTGGTGGATTCATCGGGAAGAATTTAGTTTTTCCGAGAAAGTGAACCCAAACACGAATGAGAGAGAGAAAGAGGGAGGTTTAGATATTGATTCGCAGAGAGAGAGAGAGAGAGAGAAGAGAATATAGGTGTACAAATTGAGCGAAACGGACGGGGTTTGGGAGCGAATCTATAGGCAGAAAAATCGAAGGACGCTCTTTCTCTCTCTCTCTCTCTCTAGAAGGAATTGAAGATGAAGACAGAGAGAGAGAGAGGGAGTTAAGAGGCAGAAAACTGCGGGGGCGTGCGTGGAATACGTGTCAGGGTGTCAGCCACGCGGACACCATGGATTGAGAATGTGAATGGATATTTGTGAATTGTGAGTTTGAGTTGGACTAATAACTGCTGCTACAACACACTCTTGTAATGTTTTATTTCTTACTTTTTATTTTTTGTTTTCAAGAAGAAACCAAAACAAAGAGAATGAGAGTTTTTGAGTGTTGACAAAATAAAAAGAAAATTACACAGCATAACCATAGTCTAATACCACAATTAATAATATCAAATGGAAGTGTAAGAGAGGTATTTTCGGAGGCAAATTATGGTGCTAAAGAGTAGGATTTAGGGCCAGTTTGGTATTGCTGTGTGAAAAAACAGCTGTGAGGTAAAACAACTGTGAAGTAAAGTCAGCTGTAAAGTAAGCAGCTGAGTGTTTGGTAAAGTATGTTTTCAAAAGTGCTGTGAGTGCAAAAAACAGTATCAAAGTGTTTGGTAAATGTTAATGTAAAAGTGATGTGACTGTGTATAATTACTAAAATAGACAAGATGCTAAAAGTGTTTTTCAGTTATTTGTTTGGTAAAAATAAAATGTTTTTTACTTGTTTTTTAAATTTTTGGCTACAAATTTTTATTAGTATTAATTTTTCTAAGAACAACATTATTAAATAAGTATGTGTATTATTTTTTTAGGTATATTATAATTTTAATCGTGCAAATAAAATATCATAATTAATTATTACAATATAAAATATAACTAACAATAGACATATTTTTTAATTTAAAATAAACAAATTAAAAAATATAGAAATCAATGAGGATATTATGGGTAAAATAAAATATTCATTGTTGCTGTGATTCACTACAGCTTTCAAAAGCACCTAGAAACCTGCTTTCTGTTTTTGTTGTGGGGAGTTGAGAATTGTAGGAAAAAGCAGTTTTTAATTTTTTTACCAAACACCAAAACTGTTGTAGGTGATTGAGAATTATCATCTACAGCAGTTTTTGGGTCTTCCACCGCAATCCCAAACGGATCCTTAAACAAGAATATGATCGAAACAAGTGCAAGTTTGAACTTTGAAGGCTCTCAAGTTAGAAAAATTATAAGACCGATATACCGTTAAGTGGTATAACTAATTCAAAGTGTAAGGATATTATTGGACGATATGTTTATATTAGTAGGGTATAATATTAATAATATTCACTTATATTATAATATATAGACTGGTTATACCACGTGTCAATAAAAAAAATATATAGTATTTTTTTTCACTGTGTTAAAATAGGTTTAAAATTCAAATAAATAATTATTCAAGTATTAGTTGCAAAGGTGTTTGTTTGTTTGTTTTTTAATATCTGAATAAGTCACAAAATTTGCTTATCGAAAAATATGTTAAAAGTGAAGCCGAGTAAGAGGAGAAAACTAATAAAGTAAGAAATTTAAAATTTTATTTTATATTTTCAATACATGATGTGCATTAAAAATAAAAATACTTCAATAAATGATTTAAATTGAGTGGGTAAACATAATGATATAGAATGATGATTTCACGTGAGTGTTTGATATGAGAGAGAAACGTCCCTATTAGAATAGAGATATGGTTAATTTGGTATCTCAATCCAATAACATGATGACACTTATGCTTTTATACTTTATCATATAATACTTTCTCCAATTTTGAGATATAATTTATCTCTTGAGATACTAAGTCAAAGTTCAATTGGCCCTAGCAATCAGCATCATATCAAGAGAAAAACTAACCTATAATACTAATATAAGTTGACTTAGCATCTTAAAAGATAAATTATATCTTAAAATTGGAGAAAGTATTATATGATAAAATATAAAACCATAAGTGTCATCATATTATTGAAAACTTACCTATAACACTAATATAAGTTGACCTTGAAAGCTTAAAATCAGAAAAAGAACGAGTGGCCAACTAAACGAGTAAAGGTTTGTTAAAATATACTATAGACAAAACAAGAAACTTAAACGTGTAAGGATTTAATAAAATATAGTTTTAAGAGAAATGGACAATTAGGCATCGTTATCCATTTGTTTAATTATTAGTATAAACTAAATATATATTTATTTTAGTCATCATAAACTAAATATATTTTGCCGGCGTAAGAGGCTTCACAAATGTGGCTAAGTTGTGTTCAAACTATATTTACAGTCAACTGATATTTTTGTCTTATTGCATCCCATTTGGAAGTGGTTGCGGTGTAGCTATATGTGTTCAAACTATATTACAGTTCAGGTGTATGATTGTTATGAGATGAGAAATGTCTAAATGCTTGTCCATTTTTCAGTGCCCAAAAGCCTATCTGTATGTGGGACTTGTATCTCCAGTGGTTACATTCGAAAGTTAGGAGAGTTTGGTATTCTATTCAAAATCAATTCTTACAAGTTTTCTTCTTTATTTCATACATAAATATCAAAGATAAAAACAAAAAACAATTTATGAGGACCATCCCTCCCTAGAAAAGACTGTTTCTCAGCCCCATTTTGAAAACAAATTTTCCTGGTTTCCAACTTGTCCTAATATATGATGACAAAGGATGGATGATGTTGCTTACATCCACTGATTAATCAAATGGGTCTCTCACTTTGAACAAAATATAAAAAATAAGAGGATTAGATTGAAACAATAAAAGAGGTAAGAAAATTGACACAGAAGGCAAGCTAGAGCTGAACAAAGGTAAAGAGTACAAGTGTAGAATTGAGAGTGAGCTTGGACTTCTGAAGATGTGTTCCAGAAGAAGTCGTATCTGGCTACATTTCAAAGTCCACCATTTGAGAACAAATGAGAGCCAGCCATGTGGCTTCTGTTTCCCTGATAAGACAGCAACTCCAAGCAAATGGGAAAACATGTGGAACAATCAAACATATTAACTGGTAGGGTCCACGACCTACTTCATAAACGCAAGGAATTATATGCTTAATATCATAAATTATAAGAAAGTAGTGCAAATCACTTCCATAATATGAATCCCTTTTGCGGGATTTCTATTATGGCATTGTTAATTCTTTCCCAACTGCATCCACTTTTATAGTAATGGCCTCCAAAAGTCTCAACAAATCAAACAATGCTATGACTACGTAGCTACAAAAATAAATTATGGATATCACATCATCTGTGTCCCCATTGAAACACAACCCCTTCTCCCTCTCTCCAATTTCTTTTTCTTCCTTTTCTCAACAAACAGCACCTCTCCTGATGCGTTGCAGGGACATTCCGGCTTTTGACAAGTGTCACGTAGATAGAGGTTGAACTTGGAATGGATCCTTCATAATTTACGAGCATAATGAAACTCTAGCCACCAATGTAGCCCAAGCGGTGAAGCATTACTGCTATAATGAGCATGCATATTGCTAGAATCAGACCGGCTTTCCCCAGCAGAAAATTCTTTGTCTTCCTTGCACCTTCCACTCCTCTTTGGATCCTATCTGCCCATTTCATCTGCAACAAGAAATGGAAGAGAAAAATTCATATGGGCAACTAAGAATGAAAGGGTGCACTGATATCAGAAAAATGACCGAAGCCAACCCACCCACTAAGAAAAACAAAACATGAGAATGAGTCCTCTACACTATGGCCCAAGAGCTGTGAACACTTTTTAAATTTTATTCTTTTACATTTTCATATTCTGAACACGCAGCTTAGGTTATGGATTAGGACTTATCCCCCTGGCTGGGTGCAAAAGCAAATGCATCCACCACTTAACATTTTCAAGTCTCAAAGAATATGCATTAATGAAATATCTTGTTCTAACACTAGCATTTCATCACGGGTCAAAATCCAAAACAAAGGTGATTCTGAAAATACTGATCATATCTCACACAGCACTTCATCACATTCTTTCTTAGATATCTTGTTCTAACAGTAGCATTTCTTACATATGTATTTGCACACACATATGAAAGATCCTCATAACATGAGAATGGACCAAGCACTCCTTGTGGTCCACTGATGTTTACATTTACACAGCGTATAACACTGCCAGATAAAGTCCTGGAAGGATCTTATGAAAAGCGATGACCTAGAAAAGTGAAACAATTAAACTATACCTCCCCTTCCATGACAATGGAATTGATAATATGACATACATTCACTCAACTGAATCATAAATTAGGGGTTTCTTTTCCTTCTTAAAAATAATTGGAAAAGACAGGTGGAGGGTGATAATCGATTCACAACTATGGCAATAAAGTTTCATGTATATTAATTATAGTATGTCTACCATAATAAACAGAACAAATCTTGCACATTATGATCAAAACCGAAAAAAAGATTTAGTCACGTCCTATAATAAGAAATAAAATAAAATAATAATGGTTGGATGCCAAGACTTGTATGATAAGTATAACAAAGAATGAAACAAATGCATTCAAAATTAAAGTCATTAAATCGGGTAGGAAGTTACCATTCTGTCTAAGTCCTGTGGTGACAAAGACGACATTGCTTCCTGAGCTTTTGCGGCATCTTCCCGAGAAAGCTTCAAACCAAATTGTTCACCCATGTTTGCCATCATGTCTGGGCTCATATTCTTAATCATTGATGAGAACATCTGCCAGAAAAGACAACCAAAATTATAAAAGCTGTATACACGATCATGCAAGTCTTAACTGTTCTATACATATATGTTCAGGGATCTACCAAAATAACATCAACCCGTTATTGTTCAAGAGATCAAGGTACAAATCCCGCTTTTAGAAACATTACATATGGACACATTTAGGGATCTACAAAAATAACATCAGCCTATTATTCAAAAGTTTGAGGTACAAGTCCTTTGAAAACAACACACAAGTCACTGCCCAAAGTGCCATTTTTGGAGTTGCTGCTAGAAAGGGAGGTGTCGGTACAAAAGCATCCAATTAGAAATTCAAATTCAATAACCAGATATAAGATGGCTTCAGCACCAATGAAATGGCTTAAGCATATATGAGGTCCTTGTTTGATGAATGACTGCCTTACGCAGCATCCGCTTTGTGTCTTTTGCGGATTTTTGGGATCTTCTAAAGTTCAGGTAGTAAATTGCTAGGGTTAACTGTCGCACACATCCATAAGTACTACTTATGCCCTGTTTTTACATCTTAATTATCAAAAAATTTGAAAAGAACATGCAAATTTTAAATTTTAAATTTAGAAAAATAAAAAGCTATGTAAAAATAAAATAGAATAATTTCATATATAATTCAAGGAAAAAAGAGTCATATTTTAGTGCACGAATTGAACAAACCTGCTGCATTGCAGGATCTTTCATTTGGTTGCTCATTTGTGCTTGCAAATCAACACCAGAGGCAGTGAAGCTTGACTGAGGAACACTTCTCACATTTGGAAATAATCCATGAGAACTAGATTCACCTTCATCATTATGAGTTGCATTAACTGCAGAATTTTCACTGCTTTCTGAATATTTTGAAGAACTTCGTCTGTTAGCATTGACAGACGCTGGTGTTGGAGATGACTCTTTCCCTTTCATAGAAGATGCTATTCCAAACATTTTCTGAAGCTCCCCCGGTGGCATTTTACTCATCATGTCAGATGCAGTTTTAAGCATATCTGGTGACACATTTGGAGGAACGGATCCAGGTTTGAAATTGTTGAAAGAGCCTTCCTTGAGAAACGGATTATCCCCCTGAAATGAGGAAGCCAATTCAAGCATTCTTTGAAGTTCTTCAGGTGACATTTTGCTGATCATGTTTGAGGCAGTCTTAACCATGTCAACAGGGACCTCTTCGGATTTTCCAGAACTCAAAGAAGCCAGGGTGTCAGGATCAGTATTTGAAATGAAATTCTGAAATGATCTGTAAACCAGGCACACAGACACAAGTATAATGTCATGGATTAATATTAAAAATTAACAGAATGAAAAGAGAGAAAATTAAAAAGTAAAATAAAAACTGCATGAATACAACATGGGAATTTTTGTAACTTGAAAATAAATAAACAAATATATGCCAATATTATGTTTCCAGTGTAAAATATCTTATTTGAAATTTATTAAGCTTGCAGAATTACTGCAACAGAGAGTTCTGTGGCGTACAAACACATGCATGCACAGTCATGCACAAGGGTAAAATCAAGTTGCACACTGATGTAACTCACAAGACTTCATAAACTTCTTCTTTTTTTCCAACTTAAAATTCCAAGTTCAGAAGTACCTCAAATTTTTTGTAAATAAAAAATAAAAAATAATGGCAAAAAGAATAAATAAAATCAACAAAAAGGGGGATTAGTTTTATATTTCAAATGCTCAAAATTCAACCAAATTTTTTTAAACATAACATATCTTAAACTCATCACGTATAATCAGAAGGTGCATAACATACCTGATAGCTTCTGGGTCATTTTTCAAAGCCTGCAAACACTCTGAATTGGTTGACAGAGCATCAGTGTTAGCTGCAATTTGAGTCTTAGAAATGCCACTAGTTTCCAGTGGTTGTGCCACAGAATACTCTGTAGAGGAGCTTTTACGGTTGGCAGAAGACACAGTCTCAGCTTCTTCAGTTATTTCTTCAATTACCAATCCTATCAAATAATCAAAATTTAATATGCTATCAAATATTTGAAATCTGACATTAAAATGATATAGAACCCAAGCATCGAAGTTATAAAATTTAGAAGGAAAATTAAAGAGGTTATAAAAAAAAAAGGCTTACTTCTTGGTGCAGACTCACCACCCTCTTTACCCAATATTTCTTTGGCATCCCTGTGAGAACAATAAATGTCATTTACAATGTCAAAACAATCACCTTCTTTGATTTGTGTTACAAACTTACAACCAAAACTCTAAAAACCTTATAAAAAGAAAGAGGGCAGTGAAAAATCACTAAATGTCCGAAACATTGTGGCATTTATTACAGGTGCAAATATACTTAACAACAAGCACAAGCTCAAAAAAAAAAAAAAATTAATAAAAACCTTATGATTAACAAAACTGTAAAAAATGATATTAATGTATCAACTACTTTGCATGAAATTAGAAAAGCGCAATTTTTTGCAACATATGCAGCGGTTTTAGTGGTAAATTCTCTGGGCATCACACTAAAGACCTAGGATTGAATCCCACCTTCTTTGAGGTTGGGGATTCATAGGCAGCGGTTAGCCACCCCCTTTTCTAGCCCAGCATCTGAGGAAAAAAAAAAAAAGGTTGAAAAAGAAAACATCCTATGGGTCACTGCTCAAACAAGTCCTATACTTGAGTGTTAATTATGAGACATTTATGAGCCATACATACAACTTATGTGAATTCAGCCGCGAGCTACATAATGATCCCCACTGTGATTCATGATCTGAAGAAGAAGAAAGAAAGAGCCACACCTTAAAACATCTGCAATAGTTTCATCATCAGGGGAAACATCATGTGCCTTGCTCAGATCAGAGACAGCATCCTAAGACATGGAACAACGAACATCATGTAATGGAAACAGATTAGCAGAAAATTACAAACATGTTTCAAAAGATACTTCAGCAATCTCAGCTCACAAATCATGTAAGTATATAAACAAACTCACTTCTAATTGACCCAATTCTTTATATGCTTGACCTCTCCGGTAAAGAGCTTTGACATTCTTTGCATCATATTCCAAAACCTGAAGTGATAAAATACATCACCAAGATAGATCAAGTTATAAGCTTGCAAGGAAAGACAGAAATAAACTAATAATGAAGGCATATGTGCCTGCGAGAGTGTGTGTGTAAACTCACAAAGGCATACACGCTGCATGAATGTGCGTGTGCATGTGGGATTAACATTGTCAGCAGAAAATAGGCAGAAGCATTATTTTATCATATTTGATTGCCAAACGTTTTCTTCCTGTGGGATGCCATTACTTTGAAACACTTATGAATATACAACATTAACTGACAATGACAACTAATATCATATAGCAAGATGACATTGAAAGAGACTAATGGCTTCCTCATATACCTCAGAGCCTTCTTTTATGCATTCTTCATACTGCCCTGTTTTCAAGTAACATGACATTAAGTTGAGTGAGCATGCCATCAGAAGTGATCTGCCTTTAGAGGATGGAAGGCCATTCAGGTTCTTCTTTGCCTAGGATTTTAGACACAGAATATAAGTATTTTGCTTGGAAAGGAATATTTATAACCAGTTAAGAGAATTGATTCTTTTGTTAAGAAAAGGAAAAGAACTAAAAAAAGTCAACTGATATTAATTGCACTCACAAGAAAGTATTTTTCCGATGCATCATTGAACTTTCCCTGGCTGTGAAGTGCATTTCCCTGCACAATTGATACATAAAAACAGAGGAGGAATTAGATGCCAAAACATTATTTAAACACACGTAGAAACAATGGCAAATAAGTAGACGATAAATTTTTTTAATCCTTTCTTAAGCATTGTAAAGCAATTCTATGCAGGGGAGAAATCAGGCAAGAGTCCAAGTTGACGGAGTGAGATATCTAGAATCTCCAACCTAACCCTAACACAGCCTGTAACTCAACTAGCTGTTGTGTTTGGCTCGTTGAAGTCCTAGTTGGTTTTAGGATTCCTAATCAGTTTAGGAAACTAGAGAAAAGTGTGCACAAGTATTTCCTAGTAGCTTTAGGAAATAGTTCTCTTTAGTATTCCTAGTTGATTTAAGGTTAGATTTAGGAAAGAAAGTTCCTTTCCCTATTCTAGAAGGTTTAGGCTATCCTAATAAGTTAAGGAATGTAATCAGCAGCTTATATATATAAATAGGCTTGCTGGAATTACTACAGAAAATATAAGGGACAGAAACAAAGAAAGGCCAAGAGTGATAGAGAGAAGGGAAGCTCGGGTTTTGGGGATTAGTTAGGGTTTTCAATAGGTTCTTGTAATCTCTTTCTAATCTTCATAGTGCAGCTGTGATTCTCTAAAGATCACACGGGGACGTAGGCAAAGTTAGCCGAACCTCGATAACAAATCTTGTGTGTGTTTTACAGTCTTTGTTTTCTCTTATTATTTGCATAGCATTTGCATAGCATCTAAGTATAAGTCCATCAATAATCAAGATCAAAGCATTTAGGGACATAATAAACAACACTAGCAGGTTCAAACTGGCTCAAAATTACGGGTCGACATGGGTTCGGATTAGGGAATCAGGCTACTATTACTGCACAGTCTAAAGTTACAATTCTATAACTTTCCAACTTTAAATCCACACAAATAAAAATTTATCCTGTAGTAAGAATAAATAATCCATCCAAAGGACAAAGTGAATCAATAGTGTCACGAAATTGTGACACCTTTTGAATTGTTAAAAAATTTATTAAAAATACATGTCCGCTTTGGGTGGGCTTGGGCTTGGGGTACCTTAACGGCTTATCGCTAGCCCTGCTCCATTTTTATGGGTTGGAATTTTTTCAACCTTAACCCCTCCCCAACTTGTAGGTTTCTAAGCCTAACTTTTCCATTATCAGGGTATGGTTCAGGTGGAGCTCGGGTCATCTTGGCCAAGTTGCACTTGTACTCCTAATTCCATAATTTTATCTCATAGAAGTTGTTCGATAGTTCTATCACTTCAATTATCTATTCCTCTCTCTTATTATGCTTCTCGTGCTTAGAAGTACCCAAGAGATTCATGTGTCATGACTAAATATTGTGCAAAATCCATACAAATAAATTACATTGATGCAAGATAAGTGGTGGGAGTGAAATTTTTTTCTACCCTTCCACCTCCTAAATAAGTGGTCTAGATGCATCATAATTCTTTTATTTCACATAATAGAACTCCCGGGGAAGAAAATTTATTGCAATAAATTACCACTTTCTTTATATGATATGAGATCTATTCACAAATTTAATCATTCAGCTATCCCGATCACGACTTTCTAAAATGATTCCAAAATAAGAGATATAAGCTAGAGAATAAGTAAAAAAAAAAAGATTAGCAGCAGAGAATCAGCTTACACTAAAAGCCAAAAATCATTTGATCAGATTAAAATGATGAAAATAAATTGAAATAACTCTCGGTATTTATGTTCCAAAGTCTTCTAATGATTAAAATTAAAGGCCCAAGCACTTCATATTGCATTACAGCCCATTAATTGGGAATACCAAATTTCAATTATACTAATGTTGGATCTTGTATGTCACGGGCATACTCTTCTTCCTATGTGTGATCAACGTTTCAATCATAATTCTCCAACCATAAAATAGGCATTCATTAATCCATGAAGAAATCTAAAAAATGAATTCTAACTAATGTTTACTCTTATGATGGCTACAACATTACCTGATTCTTTAGCATCTGAGCTGCATTCAATTCGTAAGTGACCTGGGCATCAACACGGGCACGCATAGCTGCTATCTCTTCAGGCGATGCACTAGCCATCTTCTCACCAATCTCAGCCATCTCCTCTGGACGGGTCTGCTTCAACTGTTGTGCAGCCTGCTTTAGGTCTTCAGGCCTCATGTTCTTCATGCTCTCGGAGGCCATCCTCATCAATTCTGGATTAGACATCATCTGCAATGCCAGTCAAACATAACAACCATTACAAACCATGAACTCATGAAGCCACCACTTAACTGAAACTAAAGAGAGAAAAAAAAAACTCCCAATTTGTATAAAATTTTAGCACTTCGTAGTCAACAAATTTGGCAAAACCCCACAAACAATGCATTAATGGCATGCCCAAAGCTCAAGTTTTTTGAATTTTCACACTTTCAGATACAAAATCTTGATATAATACATCATTGTGCATTTGTGCCTCTCCAAGTGACAAAAGCATGGAATCCAAATAACCAACCACGTCCAAAAAGTCGACCAAACCCACAGGTCGAATTTGAACACATCAGCATGCAGTACAAACATCAAGAGTAAAGCAAGCATAACCAAAAAAAAATAATAATCGATCAAGCAAAAACTGAAAAATAAAAGCACAACCCAATCATTAAAAAAGAAATCCAAAGCAAAATGAAACCCTAGAATTTGAAGAGAGCAAAAATTGAAAAATTAGAAGTTGAGAATTGACCTGCTGTTGGATCCTGGCGAACTCGGCGGGTGACATGCGACTCATCTGCTCTTGGGCAATTCTCATCAACTCCGGATCCATCATATTCATTCCGTTAAACATTTCGATTTCTCTCTCTCTTTCTCTGTTTCCTGGTAATCAATTTGGGGCAAACAAGGTCCCGATCCGTGAGAATTTGATGTGCGAAAATGGAGAATTGAGATTTTGGAGAGTGTTTGAGTAATTCTTGGAATTTATAGTAAGAGGAAGAGAACAAAATAAGGGTCTCGGACGATGCTGAATAAGAAGGTCAGAATTCAGTCGCCTACCAAATCTGAAAGCATGTACTAGATAGAAAGGTCTTCTTCTCCTTGTTAACTTCTTTCTTTCTAAATCTAAGTTGGAATTGAAAAAAAAAAAACGGTAAAAAAAAAAAATGCAGTGTCATGGAAGGAGAGTCGAATATTCGCGTTTATTTAAGGAAACTACCTTAATACCCCTGAGTTTTTAAATTATTCCTCAATAGCCCTCGCTTTAAATCTCTTTTTCGGTGGTGTGCGTCATGTTACACTTTCATAATTATTCTTTTCGACAGATCGACAGATCTTGCATTAGAAAGCCATAGCCAAAGTTCAAAAAAAGAAAAGAAAAACAACCAGAGGCAAAAACATACAACAAAAAGTACACCAAAGGATTCAAAGGAGATGGGCCAGCCAAATAGAGCAAAAGGCGCCACATCTATGGATATGGATGGTAATTTTACCCTGGATATTCGCTTTATTATATAAAATTGTTTAAGTGTGGACGTGCAAATCTATTATTGATCGATAGCTCCGTCGAGAGCTCGGTGAAGTTTTTTAAAAACAGGCGAGCGCTTTTTGCAGCTCTCGACGCTGCCTCCTCTGCCCGTTTTTTAGGGTATAAGCCGACAGATTTACCTCATACCCTTTTAAGAGTTAAACCCTAAAATAAACGCGAAGTGCTCGTTGCAAAAAAAAAAAAAAATTGTTCGCACCTAAACCCTATACATATACATATCCTAAAAAACAGGATGAGCACTTGGTTTGTTTTAAAAAAACTACCAAACGCTCAGTAGCAGATTCGCACGTCCATACCTAAACGGCTCTCTATATATAGAATGAATCACATAAAGCATAAAAGGTTACCAAAACAACCCTTTAATTTAAGTCAAATTATCCGGTTTGTCCATTAAATTTGATAGGGATGACAATGATTGTCTGTTTCAATCAACCGAATGACAATCAGTATGCTCTAAAATGCTGCATCATGACAAATGGAGGCAGCACTTCAGGGGAACTAACTTCCTTCAAAGTGGTCCAATTAATTATGATATTGCTTTTCATTAAAAAGGAGAAAAAAAAATGATTGAATTAAAGAAGCAGTACGCCAGTACATAATGTTGGATCAAAACAGGAGAGAAGTGATTTCTAATTACAAAGTAAATTTGTTGGCATCATCATCCTCTTGTGGAAATACAGTAATTGTTGTGACAGTTGATCAAGGATTCAACTGACAGTTGAATTGCCCTCCCCTAGCAATGACTTTGCCTCCACAACATATTTCCTAACACTTTGTAGCTCTTCCTCCATTTTTTCTGATAACAAACATGAATGAGACACAAAGTCAGTTGTCTTCTCAGCCGCTAGAGCCCTTGCTATACGCAGCTCTTCCATCTTTCTTAACTCAATCTGCAAATCCTCCTCCAAAATCTTCATCTCTGCCTCCTTCAGATTGGATTCAAACAAATGCTGCTGGTACTCAAGAATCAGACTTTCAATTTCAGTCTTTCCGTTATCTCTTACTTCCAATAGCATCTCCTTCTCCTGAATTACACCCTGGAGGGCAAGTTCCAACTCTTCCACAGACCTCAAACCTTTCTGTATCTCCACCTGAACAGCTTCCATCTCAATCTCTACCTTCCCGGACTTCCTGTTCAAATCCTCAAGCTCCCTTCTCATTACTCCAAGTTTTTCTTGAGATAGCTTCATCTCAGCCTGCAGCTTAGTTTTCTGTTCCTCAGACTTCAATAACTCAGTAGCTTTACCTCCCAAATGCCAGTTTTTCTGTGAGGGATCTATCTTCTCAACATTATCTATCACAAAGAGAACCTGTTCATTCTCTTGTTTTCGATTTTCCTCCTCCAGTTTTGACTTCAAGCATGCAAAACTGTTCTTTAATTCAATTTTGGATTGTTGTAGTTTCTTCTGAGCGGCAGCTATTTCATCCTTCTGTGCTTGTATGCGGACCAACTCTCCTTTCTTTTGGTCCAAAGAAGATGTCGAAGCAATTACCCTTGCTCTTGCCCGAGCTTCCCGTTGCTCAAAGTAAACTACTGATGAAGAAAAGCTAGATAGCGAGTATTTGAGAGCTGATAACTTTTTGTCAATTAGAGCCCTTTCTTCTTTTGTTTTTATAGAGAGTAGTTTATAGGATTCAAAAAGTTGCTGCTTGACCTGAATTTCATCCTCCATTACTTCAATTTCTCTTGAGAGTTTGCCAACCTCTAATATTGCCTTCTCAAGGGAACCAAATACAGTAACAAGTTTGGCAGAATCTAAAAGTTGTTCATCTGCTCTTTCCAGTTTCTTTCTGACCAAATCTAGATCTTCTGAAGGCTTGGCAGTAGTGAGATATGATGTCTCCTTTTCCATGTCATCAACCTCATTTCCTGAATCCACTTCAGTATTAACAGGACATGGCCCCACTCCATCTAGCACACTGAATCTTGAGCCACCACTTTCTTCAGTATACGTTTTCACTTCATCTGATATATGGCTGAGCGCACCTTGCACATTCAATCCAGAGAAACCAGATTCCTCCATTGAGACTGCTACTTGACATAAAGTAGGTTTCTCTGGGGAATCAAATTCTCCTTTAGCTTCAACTCTTTTCTGTCCACCAGAAGAAAGCACTCTTTTGAGTTCATCCCTCTCCTGCATGGCTCTTTCATACAAACCCAATAGTTTGTCATTTTCTTCATGCATTTCCATAAGTTGATGCTCTAAACTCTCAACCACTTTTTTCATCTCAACCTCCTTTTCTTTGGACAGTTCAATAAAACCTCCATTACTGTGACTTTCAGCGCCATCATGAACACACTCAGATTTATTAATATTTCTGTAGTTACTCTCTGAAGTAGCCCCTTCATATAATTCAATGAGTTTATTGTTATCTTCAATCAGAACCTTAAGTTTCTTCCGCAATTCATCATTCTCTTTAGACAGGACTATTGCTGTCTCATGAGCCTCAGCTTCTCTTTGACTTGCAGCAGAAATGGCATCAACCATTGTTTTCAGCTCCATTTGATCATTGAAATTGATAATGGGCACATCAACTGACGATGAAGGAAGCTCAACTTGATGTGTGTCTTCTTTCATCGCTCTAGAAGATCTCTCTTCTTCAAGTTTTATCATCAAATCATTGAAACTCCTGCAGATTTGGTAAGTAATATTGAGATACTGATAATAAAGCAGAAACCTCATCTCAATAGATCAAACAAAACAAATAGGAAAAACAGAACAAAAGAACAAAAATTTGCACAAAATATGATATCCCTATTCCTTAATAAATAAACAAAAAAGAAACCCTCAGTCATCCCAATCCCCTTCAGCTAGAAATATACGACAGACAAATGAATTTCACTTTATGTATTGAGACATTATATTGAACTTCCCAATTTTATTACTTTGAGAGTTTTATAGGGAAGATAAAAGTTGAAACCATTAGACAGTTACCTTTGCAAATTTTCTTTCTCTTCAAGGCAGAGTTGTAGCTCCTTGTGGAGTGCATCAATTTCTGATTGGTTTTGAATGGCCTGTGTTATGAACAATTTAACATCAAATAGGAAAACCGCTTCTACCAAGGAAAATAAAAGTCATCTGAAATAGAGAAGACTTTTTACATATTTTACCTGCATACGAAGAAATTCATTCTCCTCCTTGATGGAAGACTGCCAAGGTGATGCTTGCTCCTGTGTCACAAAGATGTAAAAGAAAAATAAATGTAATGACAAAAAAAAAAAAAGAATGATGGTGGACATAGGCTTAAAAATAAGCAGAATATAGTATAAACATGGTGTAAACTTGAAGTCCGTGCTTAAAGCTCACAAAATTTTGCAGTTTTAGTGTAACACTCCAGCACTTTTTATCTAAAGAATTTCAACAAGGCATAGTTGTTGTTGCTAACAACCTAGTCCTTATTCTTCCTATAAAAGATAAAACTGCAAATTATGCCTTTAGTAATGGCTCTTAATAAACAATGATAAAGAAGTTGAATCCACACTGAAATCCATGCCCGAAGCTCAGAAAACATGATGGATGTAAGCTTTTTTATATAAGAAACATTAGGATCATGAGAAAATAAATATGGTTTAAGCTAAATTTCCATGCCTGAAGCTCACAAAACACTTGCAGCTTTAAAGTAACATTCAAGTGCGAGAACTTTCGATGGTATAGTAGTTGATAACAACCTAGCCCCCTTTCCAGCCTTTACTAAAAGGCTGGAAACTAGCAACAGTGAAGAAGCTGAGCTCAAAATTAAAGACTTAAGGACTCGTTGCTACTTCTTTAAAAAATGTAAATCTCAATTGAAAGTTACTTTAATGCTCTTCAAATATCATGTGGCAAATGCAAGAGGATTAGATATTAAACTTAAGTAATAATAAAAATATGATGTCAGACATTGCTCGCCATGCTATGCTTTCTAATTCAAACAGTTATTGTGAGTTGTGACAAGGACATTAAGTTATCAAACATTTGCAAAGGTGGAAAAGCAAAAAGGAAGCTGACACAAGGTAATAAAGCAATAAGAGATCAGCTTCATTGGAAAATGTTGGAAACAAATAGTGAGTCTGGAGCTCACCTGATTGGAGATCAGCAAATTATCATCATGCTGAAGTTCCATCAACACATCTGGTTTAGTATTCTGTAGTAAAAACATTTCACAAAGAATTATGTTAAAATAACTTTCTATGAAATAATTCACCTTCACCATACAAGACAATGCATGGAATACCTGAACTATGGAGGGCCCTGATTCATGCATAAGTTTCCAATCGAGAGCTTCTAGCAACTGCATGTTAGTCACAAGAAACACATTTAGATTTCAGACCAATAGAAAAGGGAAGAGCAAATTACAATTTACACTCCTCAGGTTTGGGGTGTTTCACAACTTACACCCTATGGTTCCAATTTAGTACCTAACGTTTTGATTTACCTACAATTCACTACTGCCATATTTTTTACTGTCTAATTATATGTTAATTGATGACTTGACAGTTGCAGACCCTACATTTTTGCCAACCAGTAAGGCCGAATGACCTCTCTGCGCAGTGCGCATTTTCAATACATCAAGTTTGATATGGATTTTGGGAGGTCGTTCAAAAACCAAAAATCCATATCAAACTGCTGAAGCACTTCTTATAGAGCAGTCTGGGAAATCGTTTGGCCTTACAAGTCAACAAAATGTGGGACACGCAATTGCCACATCATCAATTAACGTCTGATTAGACAGTTAGACATACTACAGTAGTGAATTGTAAGTAAATCAAAACGTTAGGTACTAAATTGAAATCATAGGATGCAATGTGTGAAACCCCCCAAACCTGAGAGGAGTAAGTTGTAATTTGCTCAAAAGGGAAAAGAAGCATTGGTTATAAAGTCAAACAATTTTATATTACACAAGTTCTTTACCTTGTTTTGTAACACCATGATCTGTTCATACATAATCTCCCGTTCCCCTTCCTCATAAAACGATTTCAACCTGTGTTTTAAAATGTAAATAAGCAACTGCAATATTAAATATCCTAAAATCTCAAAATTTCTATAAATTTTAAAAAATAAAATAAAATAATGAAATAAAAAACCCAAAAATTAATATAGAATTTATAGTTTAAAAGACAAATGGATGATGGAAGTGAATGAGTGTTTCGGAAACTAAAACCTTTTAGTTTTCTGCATGTAGAATCAAAAAGCAGTGTATCATGACTAGTTCCTCAACAGTATGACTCTCACTAACTGAAAGAACTAGTATCTTCTGATAAAAGAGGATTTGAGTGGCATAAGAACAAATACACACCTTCTGATTTCTTCCTTTAGCCGCAAATTTTCCATGGCAAATCTAGTCACTTCTTGGTTACGATCAACCTGCGCACGTAGGACCTCAATTTCCTTCAAATATTCCTCCTTTTCTTTTAGCAAGTGCGTCTCAGCTGAGATCTTTCCACAGGCAACCGCTTCCAACCTTTTTATCCCAGCTTCTCGAAATCGTAGCCTCATCTTCAGGCCTTGTATTTCATCCTCTCTTTGTTTGGCCTAACAAACCCCAACACAAAGATTTATTTCTAAGAAGATTTGAAAATTTAATAACTGAAGCAAGTATTATTGATTTTAAAATGTGCAAAACTAAACAAAACTTATAAAAGAATGGCATGACTTTGCAAGCCATATCCAAATTAATTTTTGACATGGAATTAGATATCTTGATGAATAGAAAAAAGATTTTGGTGACAACCAAGGAAATCTACTACATATGCATAACTCTGAAAGTAAGACACACCAAAGTCATGCCATAATAACAAAAAAAAGACAATTTTTTGATACATACCAGCTGTATAGCTGCCTGGCTTTCAGTAGCCAATGCCTGCAATGCAATATCTTTATCCTTTTCCCTCCTGAATGCCCCAACAAGGGCAACTTCATAGTCCTTTTTCTGAAAATTCAATAAATTTAATTAGTAACCAACAATTTCAGACAAACATACTCTCAACTCCCAAATTCAGAATGAATGGTGCATACCTGAGATATCCTTTTGCCAAAAGCAAGTGGACTAGATGATCCATTAAGTCCATTCCACTTAAAAGATCCAGGAGATCCTGGAAAGCTTACATCCAAAATATCATTGTCCTGATTTTCAAATCCTCCACCCACTTGTCCTCGTAAGCGGGATACTTCTTTCTAAAATGAATGAAGGACATATATAAGACAGAATGTACATGACCAGAAAGCTACAAAATGTTCACTGTTTAGACTTAAGTGCTCATCTAGTTGAACTTGATTAGAGGACATTAAATCAGCCACAATTATTGTGTGATGTAATAAAGAAAAGGAATTAATTAATTTGTCTAATCTGAATCAAAAAAACAATTCTATTCAATAAAATCTGAAGCTGACAGATATCCCTCCAGTGATGTCTCCTTGGGGTGTTCTACAATCAATTTTTTTGTTACTTTATTCAAAATCAACATTTACTAAAAATCACCAAAGAGCAACCTCTGTAGTAATATAATAATCACTGATAGCAGAAGTCAATATAAGTTCATTGAGATTTTACTATGTTTAACAGTAGTTTTATGTCGGACTTCTAATAAGGTGTTTGTCAAGTCATAAACATAAAATTGCCATCAGATCTATAATGACTGTCAGTACATCATATCCTAGCAAAAAGGCAATAGTCAACATACATGATCTTTATTACAAATACTGGCAGTGTGGTACTCCACACACAGAGAGAAGATTGAGCATAATACCTTGAGTTGTTGAATTTGCACCCTCATCGCAATGACATCTCCAGAGGCATCCTCATTCACAATTGCCTGAAGAAACATAACACAACAACTAATATAAGAATTTTGTCCTACTAGTACCAATAAGGTCGTATAAAAAAGTTCAAAGGTCAAAATCAGCCCCATTTTAGTCTTATAAGAACTCAGTCCATTGAAAACTTTTGATAATCTGTATAAACTAAAGTGAATGAAAGTCCATCTAATATATACTAAAAGTAGATATCATATATTATTTTCTTCATCTGACAAAGCAGCAAAAACCATACGTTAAAAATGTGCATGCAAAAACAGAAAAGAAAAATATTATACATTGTTTTTAAGGAATTTAGCACGTTGTGCAAACTTCAAAGTGCTCAATGTCTCCAATGAACAACTGCAAAAACCCACATAAAATGTTAAATAGCTACATAACTGAGCTTGTCATGAATTATAGAATACAATATATGGAAGAACATAAAACAAGATAACTTAAAACCCAATAAGTTATCCCAAAAACATAACAAAGTTTATGAGCATAAACGGCAAGCAAAAAAAAGTAAGAAGCGTAAGAAAAAGAGATTTACTGACCTGATAGAAGGACTAATATTTGCTATTATAATTGTCTTTGAATTTCCACCTAGAGAATCCTGAAAAGAAAACAAAATCGAGTTTTCATATTACACACTCTTAGGATTACACAAGAAATTCAGACTTTCCAATAATCAAAACTTTGTACTGTTATCACAGATAGCAAGAAACTCTTGGCCCTGATATTTAGTTAATACTTCATAGAGCAAATCAACTTGACTCAAGCCTTTAACATAAAAAATAAAAAACAAAAGGGAGATTCTCCTTACAATTAGCCTTAAGTTCTGTCCTGCAACAAGAGCTCTAGTGGGAACACTTTCAGATAGATGTATAACTACTTCAAAAACTGTAATGGCAATGATAAGAAATAACTTTTGAAAAGGACTCTCCCTACAGCTCAAACTTACAAGGCCCAGATCTATACATCTCATATCCATGTACTGATGCTTCACTTTATTATAGTAATACTAATTGTATTTCATCATAAATGGCAAGTAACTGAATGTTAAAGCATTCCAAATAATATCACAAACTACCTGAAGCAAAAATGTAAGCTTTGAATCCCGGTATGGAACATGGAGTGACTTCCCATGGGACATATTTATGAGATTCATAATCACAAGTCTGCATGTATAAAAAAACCAATTAAACAAATGAATGGTGATTTAATCTCTAACTTCAACATCATTAAGAAAACGAAATTTTCAGTCCTTAACCAAGAAAAGCTAAGATGAATACTAAAGAAAACATACCCCAATGTTGAAAGAGACTTGTTGATATTAGTAGCTTCCTTTAGACGTTCACCTTCAGCACCTGAACTCTTCTGCCTGTCATAAACCCATAGAGAATATTGATAAAATACAAACTGAATTCATTGAGAGAGTGGAGAAAAATAACGTAAAGATGAAATATTTCCTATTTATGGATACTAGGAGCAATATTGCATAGAAATGGTGAAGCATACTTCCCCTGAGACCCAATCTTCATCTCACTCAGAAAGTGCAAGCACTGAACAGAAACTAGTCTTTTACAGCAGTAATTTTTTTAGCCCCATATTTTACCATTATTTTTCTTCCTTTCCCTTGTACTACTAAACATATAGAGGGAGATTGAAAAACCACTTATCTTCCTTCAAATTTCTACCAATCCCCTCTCTTGTAAATAAAATTGAAAATCCACATATTTTTCTTTATATCACTTTACCTTTCAGATCCTGCTAAGTCAACGAGATTAAGCCGAGCAAATCGGTGGTGAGTTACTCCTTGGCATTCCCGCTGATAACAAATGATCAGTTACAATTTGAAATTAACTAAAAGTTGGAAAAGGAAAGAAGATAAAACAAGATTTGTTACAATTTTTACAGAAATTTAAAAAAACAATAAAAAAGTTGACTCACTTTACTTTCTATGATGCATGTAAATACACTATGAGAACGACTGCTAGCACGATTCATATTAGTAGCAGCTACCTTTCTATTAGCTGAACCCTGCAACATAATAAAGTGTGGTAAGAAATGCAAAATCCTTATATAGTTAAGCAGTTCTAAAAAATTTTACAAAGAACAAAATAACTGCCCACAAAGTCGACATTAGATAAAAACAAAGTTTCTATCATTTGAAATACAACCTTTAAGATTCACAGAATGATTACAACCTTTATTTGTGCCTTAATCAGAGCCTTATATATATTTTGTTACTTCGGTTTAGCCTTGGTTCAATGGTAATTACAATCAACTAAGGCTGAACTTAAGTAACAAAAATATACAAGGCTTTGATTAAGGCACAACTAGAGGGGGGCATGACAAGCATTTAAAGTTGAAATGATAAAGAGCATATGAGCAGAGGTCTTATATACTTGAATAAGTTGTTGGATAACATCTCGAGCACTTGTAACTTCAACCTCCTTTAGATTTTCCACATAAACACCTTTCTTTATGTCTTCTCTTATCTGTAATATACTCACAATATTCACAACAGTCATAAGAATGCAAAAAAATGTAAATAAATAAAAAAGGGATCAGTCCAAAATATGTATGAGTAAGCTAAACTGCCGATAGGTATATATCAAAGTTGTATTATATTTTTAATAATCGTGCAGAAGTAGAAAATAAAATCTTTAACGTATAAAGAGCTCTTTCATCTTTGAGAACACCGAGAGATTCAAATTAATTTTGGTTGGTACCTGGGTGATCAGAACTAAAATGAGAAATCTTATAAATAAAACTCTCAACAGTAAGTGATCCTTACCTGCAAGTTGTTAGCTGAAGGGTCCAAAAGATCTAGAATCTGTTCATTGTATATTTCTAAAAATGAACATTTACATATATACTTCAATTTTTCATCTCTGCCAGCCTCTTTTTCCTGAAACACCACAATTAAACCAATAAAGTTTGCATCAGTAGCTTGCAAGCAATATTAAACATGGATAAAATCTATCAGCAATTGACATTCAAATTCAGCTCTGAATATAGAACTATATGGTGCAAAGGGCATCATATAGCCAACCTAATAATTAGAATTATCTCAGACACTCAATAAAGATGACCGTTTTTTTTTAGTACAGTGGATCCAGTGATTTAATTGCTTGGAACTAAGACTGATTTGATTTAATCACTGATACTGAGACTAATATTAATCTCAAAGGTGAATATGAACTAATAAAATAATCTGAAGGTTTGTCCGGTGAACCAGAAGGTCAGAAGAAGCATTAAGCTGAAATGCTTCTGAAAAAAAATATTGCCTCTAGAGTACATAATAAAGTTGTACATCATCAAAACCTACGCTATAAAAAATACCCTGGGTTCTACTATAATTATGATCATTCAATCTCTAAAGATCTGAATACCTCTTGTAGTCAAATGATCATACAAGGAATGGTTTCAGGTAGAGTAATTTTCATAATACGGAGGAAGAGGTTACACACCTTTTGAATTCTTGAGAATAGATATTCGAAGACTCTAGGTGTCATCCCACAATTGACACTGTGTCTTCTAGTGCCACCCTCAATATCTCCAAGCATTGTGTGGGTTTTCCCACTTCCAGTCTGCACCGAAAAAATCAAGTCATAGGTGAGCAACGAAAAGCAAATCAAGTTATTCAAACATTTGCTTGCCCAACTCAAATCTCAATATATTGAATCTACCATCAAAGACATTCAATTATTTAAAGAAGAAGTTGTGTTGGAGACTCACTTGGCCATAAGCAAACATGCAACTGTTGTAGCCTCCCATGCAGTTGTCCACCATCGGCAATCCAGCCACTTTGAATAGTTGCTCCTGTATATGACAAAGCTCAAATGAGTACCATGCTCCCAAATCAAAGAAAGAACAAAAAAAAAAGTTCAAAAAATACATAAACAAATATGAAAACTCACCTGGGTAACATTCTCATCTGCAACAATGTCAAAGGTGAATCGGGACTCAGGGTGCCCGGTCCAAGTCACCGTCTGACAGCTCTCTTGACGGACGCATTTACCATAGCCTTGCAGCGATATTTCGGCGCTACTAAGTGGCCGAATCCGAATGATAACCTAAGCATAATTTTCACAGGAAACACAAAAAATTCACTCCAACCACTTCAATTCAAAATATAAAAAAATTGGAAGATCTAACCAAACGGAGCAATTTCTAAACTACAGAAAATTCAACATCAATCTGAAAACTTGGAGACTTCAGCAATAGAAGCACTTTAATCTGAATTTGAAAAGCAACAAAAGCACTTTCGAAAAACACCAAAAGCACTTTAATTCATTACCTGCACGTTGTGGTCTTTCCAGAAGGAGGGGTCTTCACGAAACTCAAAGCTGTGGCTAGACGACGCCGTACTGGTACTGACTTTTCCGACGTCGTCGTCGTCATCGTCATCCCAGTCGCGGATGCTCCGAGCCGCCGAGAAATTCTCTTTGGCCGCGGATTTGAGAGGATCCGGAGTGTTCCGAACCGGGTCGGAGGAGTGGTGGTCGTGGAACCCGAACCGGCTCTTGATCGCGCTCGCGGTGTTCGATAAGAAAGCCATTTTCGGAAACGAGCTCTGTGACTCTGTGAGAGTGAGTCAGTGATTGATTCGGGGAAGATGCGAAGATGGGAGAGGTGAAGAGTGAATTTGAATTTGGTAGAGACTGGGGGGAGGGGAAATGTGTGATCGGACGGTGAACAGTGGTTTGGCTGAACGGTTGGGATGATTTCAGTTTAAAGTATCGGACCGTTTGGATGCTGGATTTGAAAATTTTTGGGGAGCCGCCCTCTTTTTTTTTTTTTTTTTTTTTTTTCTTCCTTTTCAGCTGTGGAATCGTATTGAAAGAGCTACACCGCGTAAGGCTGCCTTTTGGTTTAGTTTTTATCGAATCGACTGACTACCGACCAAATTTTTTTGGTTTGGTATAATGATTTTCACAATTCGAAAATCGAAAATCCGAAACCGAAAATATCCGAAAAAAGTTGGTTTGGTTTTGGTAAAAACCGAAAAAAGTTGGTAAACCGACCGATTACCGAAAATTATTACCGAAAGAAACCGAATCGATTATTACCGAAAAAATCAAAATATATACCGAAAAAATGGAAACAATTACTGAAATTTATTTATATATGTTTATATAATACTATTATGTTAGTGGTACAATAAATATTAAACTACTAATATCTTAAACAACTATAAAAAAATATAATTGTATAATGTTATCATATTAATATTATTAAAAGTGTGAGTTAAGATATAGAGTCATTCTCTAATAAAGTAAATGTTATTATTTTTAGGAAAATAAAAATATCATCTTTAGGTAAGTAATGCATATATATATATATATATACATTCATATTTATCGGTATATATACAAACTAAATTAATACGATATGTACTAATACATATTATTAAACTAATTATACTAGTATATATTATTACTAGGGTAAAATACTAGTACTAAACTAAACTACCAATACTACTCGTGCAAATATATATTCATCAAACATTATATTTTATGCATCATATTTGATTAAATTTTAATTTATATTGGTATATAATAATTAGTATTATTATAATTAAACTAAAAATGAACTGAAGATATACCAAAGTAAACCGAAAATGAACCGAAGATATACCAAAATAAATCGAAAATGAACCGAAAATATCCGATACCAAAATTACCGAAATCAAACCGAAAACTGAAATTTACCAAAAATTACCGAACCAAAAAATACCGAAACCGAAAAATACCAAATTTTTTGGTTTTGGTTTGGTAAGCCCCAATACCGATCCGAACCGACCGATGGGCAGCCTTAAGCATACGCCTACGCGCGGTTATGGTCCATGAGAAATACACTTGTCGAAAGCATAATTTTATTCAATATACCTTTTTAATACCCCATCAACTATTTTGACCCTCCAATCCAAAATATAACTTTGGCTTTTTAGCAAGATACTCACCTGAACTTTGAATCGATTTACATTTTACCACATAAATTAAAAATTGAAACAAGTTGCCTCTTAAATTAAATTTTGTTTGCAAGTTACCACCTTCATCTAAATTTTGTTTGCCTCCTAAAAAACTTATGAGGATTTGGATGAAGATGGTAACTTGCAAATAAAATTTAATTTAAGAGGTAACTTGTTTCAATTTTTAATTTAGGTGGTAGCATGTAAATCAAGTCAAAGTTCAGGTGGGTATTTTGCTAAAGAGGGCTGCTATTTGCACACCCTTTTATAAAAATCAAAAATCAAAAAGTAAAGGAAAAGACACACTCACCCCTCACCCAACACACCCCTTATTCTCATACACAAAAAAAAAAAAAAAACACACCCTTCATTCTCAGCCTCACCCCGACCACCTCCCCTCCTTCACCCACCCACCCACCCACCCACCCAGCCCCCTCCCTCCCTCACCCGACCACCACAAGCAGCACCCGAGCCCACCCCCAACCTCCTCATCTCTCTCTTTTCTTCTCTCTTCCGAGCTCGCCTGCAACACCAATGGCCGAGCACATCGTCTCCAGCTAGCACCCGAGCCCCACCCTTCTCCGAGCTCTCCTGCAACATCGCGCCTCAACCTGTTGCAACCACAACGAAGCACCCTTGGTTTGCCGAAAATCGCAGCTGGTTCGACAGCTATATGCCGAATGGGTCGTGAATGTTCGGCGGCTACCTGTCGAATGGTTTGTGGATGTTCGGTAGGTGGCTGCCGAAGAAAACTCAAATTTTCGGCAAACTAGTGCCGAACGAAGGAGAAAGCAGAGAGAGAAAGGGAGGGAGGGAGGAGAGAAGAAAAGAGAGAGAGGAGAAGGTTGGGGGTGGGGTCGGGTGCTGCTTACGGTGGTCAGGTGAGGGAGGGAGGGGGCTGGGTGGGTGAGTCGGGTGAAGAAAGGGCTGATGAGGGAGGGCTGCGTGGGTGGGTGTTGTCGGGTGAGGGAGATGAAGGGGCTGGGTGTGTGTGTATGTTTTTTTTGGTCTGTTGATGGGGTGTGCAAAAGAGAAAAAATGGAGTTAGTTTTTGGGTGTGAAAATGAGAGATATGTCTTTTCCTTTGATTTTTTATTTTTTTTTTTACAAAAGGGTGTGAAAATAACAGCCCTCTTGCTAAAAAGCCTATAACTTTTATGACTCTTTCTTCTTTTTTTAGACCAAAATACCCCTTTATATGAAAATGTTGCCGCATAGTGGCCACAGGTTGATTTGTGTTGACCACAAATTCAATTATGTGCTATAGCACCACCATATTTTCACCAGCAAATTGCCACTTTGCCAAAATAAAAAAAAAATTTCAATTCAATTTCCACCTTCACATTCAAAATTAAAACCAAAGCAACCCAGTTCCTGACCATTGCTGTTGTTGTTCTTGATCAGAGTAGAACATCAATGCTCGCACATGTACGATTTTAAAGCTCTGAACTTGAAGGAAACCCACTCAAGTAGGAGACCCCACAGACGATGTTCTGCCACTTTTTCTACATGTTAATTAGTATGAACCTTTTTTTTTCTCAGAGATAAAGAAGATAAAAGGGACAAAGAGGTTATAGTGAATGTGGATGGTTTAGTTTAGTAGTAAATACATTAACACAATGGAACTCTGTTCAAGGGAAAAGAAAAGGTCAAGGTGGAAGAGAGAGAGAGTGGTCTCAGTGATGCGAAGTGCCAGCAAGAGGGAATCATATACTCTGTTTTCTTTTGGATCTACGGTGGGAGCGGATCTGGTGGTGCGCTCGGATCTAGGATTGTTGTTGGGTTGAGGATCTGCAAGACTGCAACCAAACAGATGAAAGGGGGGGGGGGGAGAGAGAGAGAGATGAAGAGGGGGGGGGAGAGAGAGAGAGATGAAGAGGGGGGGGAGAGAGAGAAACGAAGAAAAAAAAAGAAGCTACAGTAAAAAAAAGTTTTATATGGAGGGTATTATAGATATTTCACAGACAAAAGGGTCATAAAAGTTATATTTTGAACCAGAGGGTCAAAATAGTTAATGGGCTATTAAAAAGGTATATTGAATAAAATTACTCAAAGCATTTTCCTTTTTTCCTTCTAAAAATTGTGTCTTCTTTTGGCTGTTTGATTATTGATGTTTCTATATTTCTATTGTATGAAAAATTGGATTAAATACTTGTGAAATTTTTTCTTCATCGAAATAATAGTTGACAATATTTTTTAGTTTACGTACTAAGCAAATGAGAGACAATTAGGTTGGGGTCAAAAATCTTGTAAAGAAAACAGAAAATTTTAATTAATTAACATAATTTTTCTTACAAAATCTAGATTATTGACAGATGAAAAATAGAGAAATTGAGTGGTCTTTATAGTGAGGGGCGTAGAGGGCAAGATTTTAACCAACATGCTCCATTGAACCAACCCATTGAGCACTTGAAAAATTGAAAGAAAATTTCAAACTAGTAGAATACAAAGATGAGATCTAGCTAGGTAAATAGAAAAAATTGTAGCAAAAATGAGCATATGTGGTATATAGAAAAAGGAGAGATTATAAGAAAAAAATTTGTTGTTGACATCTTTTTTGTACTCCATGGCAATTATATAATTTATTACAAGTCATTGAAAGTCTTTTATATAAAACTCTATGCAAGTCTATAAAATTTCATGAAAGTCTATCATAATTTTGTAAAGTTTATGAAAGTCTATGAAGTTTATGAAGTTCATAAAAAATTATCACTTAAAAAAAATATTTAAAAGTCATGAATACACTATTTAAAAAATATGCTTTTAAATTTGCATGCATTATAGAGTGTGAGACTTGATTGGCATCTAGATGAATGTGGCTGTCAATCAGTCACAGCTGTTATTACAGGATAGTAACAAGTTTGTTGCTTTGTGACAAATGAAGTGCAGCCCCATGTGTGCTTGTAGTTATTGTTTGATGTCTAGTTTGGGTATTTTTGAAAGCTTTTAGTAGTGGATCCTAAATGGCTTCACTTTACAATAGTTCTTGCGAATTTTCCCAAAAACAATTGATCAACCTCTTATTTTGTTTTTTTGTTTTGTTTTTTATGGTTAATTAGGAGTTATTGGAGACTTATTAGTGATGGTCTTGTATTGGTGGTGAGGGATTTAGTAGTGGCCATTGGGTGCTAAAAATTGGTTTAATGATTATTGCCTCAACTTGAGAAAATTAACAAACACAATAACGCTTTGAAAAAAAATTAATTTATAACTTATTATACGGAATAGATGCGGCAGCTTCGACCAAAGAAAAAAAAAAAATAGATCTGGAGCTTGTTGTGAGCCGTTTGATCATTTACGCAACTGAGATTTAAATTGCAACTTTAATCCAAATAAGAGGTAATTATAAGAAAAATGAGTCCGCAGAAGAAATCCTTGCTTTAAAACTCAAGTAGGATGAGCCAATAACTATTTGGTCTAGTAGATGACCTACATACATGTCATCATAATTATCAAATTTCATGATGATAATTAATTAATAAAAAAAACTCAAAACAAAATGAAATCAACATACATGTCATCTCAAAATTTAATTTTATACATATTAATTACAAAATACTTAACATATTAATTAAAAAGTACTTATTTATTAGTAAGAATTAAACAACATACTAGAGTTAACTCAAAATATCACCAAGAAGCCATTTAAAGAATATTGCTGTTAAATGGGTCTTGGTACTCCTAGACTTTATGATGTGTTTTCATGAATATTTCAATCTAATAATGCAGGAGCTAAAGAGAAAGAAATTGAAGTAATCAAGTGTGTAACGGGTCAAAAGAGCAAGGGCCAATTTTTGTCGCTTTATGCTATCTATATATATTTTCATACTTCCATGATTCAATCTCAATTAAATTGATATTTAGAGACACTCCATTGAAGCAAGGATCCATTTTTGTCTCTTGATTTCTTCTGTGTACTACTAAGGGCCAGTTTGGTATTGCTGTGTGAAAAAACAGCTGTGAAGTAAAATCAGCTGTAAAGTAAAGCAGCTGAGTGTTTGGTAAAGTATGTTTTCAAAAGTGCTGTGAGTGCAAAAAACAGTATCAAAGTGTTTGGTAAATGTTAATGTAAAAGTGATGTGACTGTGTATAATTACTAAAATAGACATGATGCTAAAAGTGTTTTTCACTTATTTGTTTGGTAAAAATAAAATGTGTTTTACTTGTTTTTTAAATTTTTAGCTACAAATTTTTATTAGCATTAATTTTTCTAAGAACAACATTATTAAATAAGTATGTCTATTATTTTTTTAGGTATATTATAATTTTAATCGTGCAAATAAAATATCATAATTAATTATTACAATATAAAATATAACTAACAATGAACATATTTTTTAATTTAAAATAAACAAATTAAAAATATAGAAATCAATGAGGATATTATGGGTAAAATAAAATATTCATTGTTGATGTGATCCACTGTAGCTTTCAAAAGCATCTAAAAACCTGCTTTCTGTTTTTGTTGTGGGGAGTTGAGAATTGTGGGAAAAAACAGTTTTTAATTTTTTTACCAAACACCAAAAATGCTGTAGGTGATTGAGAATTGTCATCCACAGCAACTTTTGGATATTCCACCGCAATCCCAAACGGGGCCTAATTTAAATTGTCATTGACCTAATTCTTTGTTATTCTTTCTCCTTTTTTCTTCCTTGATTACAAAAAATCAAAATATTTTTCATAGGTAAAAGTAAAACAGATCAATGAAATCTTATTTAGGTTAAATTACTTCTTTAAATTTCAGCCGCACAAACGATATATCTAACAGTTGACAACAAGCTCCTCTCCCTTTGCATCTAAGAAATGAGAAATTATTCTGTATAACTGATACACTGACACGTGGTATAATCAATCTATGTGTTATAATAAGGATGAATGTTATCAATATTATACCCTACTAATATAAACACATCGTCCAATAATACCCTTACATGTTAGATTGGTTATACCACATGGCAGTATATCGATTATACCCTATAATTTTTCCTAAGAAAGAGGAGCACGACAAAGGGGACAATAGTACTGTGTACCCCGGGTTAGCCATTGATCAATGCATTCTCTATGAAACGTATGGTTACACTTAATAAGTAACTTACACAAAACTCCATCCCTAAACTCCTCCATGCAAATTACACACTCACTAGTAGTGCAGCTTTCTGTTCCATACTTGAACACCCTTGATTGCAGCCGCCGCACTGATTTTCTTTCTCTTTTATCTGCCGCTGGATTTCGTTGTGCTTCGAGTTCGAGGTGGTCTTGAATTGGGGGATAACAATATTTAGAAAGACAAGCCTCGATGATGAATAGGAGCAACATGACAATGAAGACTGCCACGAGGCTTATAGAGTAAATAAACGATCTGTCGAGAAGAGAAATAGGTGATGGTTCAGGAGGAAGAGACATGATGTACGTGTATACTGGCTTTGGTTGTATATCTTTCAACAAGATTAATGCTTCTTTTGCACGAGTTTTAGTACAATATACTTTTGGCTACATTAATAGGATTACATAGTTGGAGAGGCTATGTATGCTTTGCCCAATATTTAACAAGTTTCTAAACCAAATTAGTCTAGTATTTGGAGAGGCTTAAACCCGTTTGACGAGGGCATAGACTTTCCTATCAAAAAAAGGAGTTTTAATTATTATTTTTTCCTATGCCTTTTCTATATATATTGATCATCCAGTTAAATTCAAGGCCTTCTTACAATCATCCTCAACTTCCGAAATCTAATGAACAAAATAAAATTTGTATATACCTAAGTAGTGAGTCTGGATAATATGAGAGACAAGTAAGGGACAACACATCTAAGAGTTGAATTTAACACGATTGTAAAACTAATACTTCATTAAAGTAAATCCAGCTTTTAAATATGTTGTCTCTTGTGTTTTATCCCTCATATTAGTCGGATTGCTTCAATAATAATTCACATTAAAATATGCAATTATTAAGTATATTTTTAAATTTGCTTGGATGAAATAATTTAGAGTTAATTACACTTACATCCCCTGAGGTTTATCGTCTTTTCACATATACCTCATGAGGTTTCAATAATTACACATACACCCCTGAGGTTTTAAAACTGTTGCATATAACCCCCTATAGTGAGACGGAAAATGATGAGAAATTATACAAAAAAGCATGCTAAAGGATTAAATAACCTGATAAGATTACTCAAAGTGTAAGGTCCAACCTCAATATAAATATATTTTTTATTTATTTATTTATTTTATTCTCTTGTAGGGGATTATATGCAATAGTTTTAAAATCTCAGGGGATATATGTGTAATTATTGAAACTCCAGGAGGTGTATATGAAAAGACAATAAACCTCAAAAGGTGTAAGTGTAATTAACTTAATAATTTCCAAATAGCAGGGATAAACATGCAATTTGGCCATTTAATGAGTAAGAATAAATTTTGTCAAGCATATGCTTTTTCACACTTCCACTTTATAGGCTTCATACAAATAGCTAGTAGACATATAGAAAACAAAGCACATATTCTTAAAAATAATAACAAGTACATATATGATCAAACATAACATGCATGCTTTTTAGGCAAATGCCCCAGCAGGGCAGTTTTAGGTGGAATTTTCAGTAATGAATCGTTTGATAATTAGCATCAATTCATTTGAAGCTTCTGAATTAGGATGGATAGTGAAGAAACCATGTTGCTGTCCTTCAAATTCCACATACTCAATCTTCTTTCCCCAACTTTTGAGCCTATTTGCATAGTCTTCAGTTCTGTCTTTTAGCAGATCACTTCCCCCAACCACCACTAGGATTGGATCAAGAGCCACTGGTTCAAGGCTACGGCTAAATGGCCCAAATGGGTTCACAAGTGGGTGATCAGTGTTCTCTCCAATTGGTATCGATAGCCTCCAAAACCTGCCCAATTTTATTGTTTTTTTTCATACACAAACTCAATTATTTCTTGTCATAAACAAACTCAGTTTGAGATTTCAGATATAATACATTGAAATATTACTCATCAACGCTTATTAATCGTCACTCATTTATGTGCGCATGAACTATAATTTTTTTCAGATACTGTTACTTACTTACAGTATGTGAGTATGAATGATTATAAATTGTTAATCAATACATGCAAAATATTACGAAGACTGTGAGTTAACCACTAGAAGATGAGCGGTTGGAGTCGAAATTCTCTTGTAATCATGAAAACGTGTGAGTTTTTGTAAATATAAATATAATCCTCATCTAGGCGAGTGAGACTAACATTTTTCTAATATAGAATAAATCTCTAAAATGGATGTCAATCAAATTATTAAGACTACTTTGTAATATAACCCAATGATTCGAATGGACAACATTTTTTAGGTCTCATTCAAGAACAATCATTGATAGGATTCTCTAAAATATTTAGATCATCTAAATTGTTCACACATTTGAACAAAAATCATTATTATATCAAATTCGTTTTCTCCTAAAATTCTTAGAGAAAGTGAAATGAATATAGAGTCATAGACTAATCAAAATTAGGCTAATCAAAAAAACAAAAACAAAAGTAAGGGGAAAGTTGAAACCTGTCAATAAGCTCCCAATTGAGAAAGGCTTCTTTGGGCCCCTCAGCCTCTGACTTAGTCAAAACCGTCCCACCAAAAAACGGTGTTAGAAAAACATAACCCCTAACCCGAACCGGAGCCAACTCCAACGAATCAGGGCCGAGCTGAACCGCCAAGTTATGAGCAATATTCCCGCCAGCGGAGTCACCAGAAATGAAAACGTTCCCAAAATCAGCCACGTCCGTCAGCCACATGTCCCGCTCCTCCTCGGATGCAGCGGCTTGAGCCTGGAGCCACTTCATAGCAGCGAAGCCGTCCTCGATCGCAGCCGGAAGCCGGTTCTCCGGCGCGAGCCGATAGTCGGGGGCGACGACAACGGCTTGGAGCCGCCGAGCGAGCTGGAAGCAGTAGTTTTGGCAGTTGGGCCACGCTCGCGAGCCGATGCAGAAGCCGCCGCCATGGATGTAGTAGAAAATTGGGAGCTTATTAGAATTTGAGGAAGAGGGCGAGTGAGTCGCTGGCTTGTAGAGACGGAGCTGGATCTGGTAGGTTGGGTCAAAAACGACGTCCTTCCATGCGACGGAGCCGTCGTCGTCGACGGGGACGTCGAAGCTTGGCTTGGGCGATCGGACGATGGAGCCGTCGCTGTATACGCGAAGAACGCCTCGGCATTCTTCGTAGGGTAAAGTTGCAGGACTTGCAGTGTTTGACATGTTAATTAATTTCAGATAATTGTGAATTGATTAATATGGTGATAATATGGATTATGGAGGTTGATGGAGAATTGTGAGAAAGGAGGGAACAAATAGGAAGATATAGTAATGGAGTTGGTGAGCATTTTTGCACGATGTTTTTGTAGTTTTCTGTGGAGAAATACTCAAGTGGGTCATAGCTTAGTCAGCAAGGAACCAGAGTTTGGCTTTATATACCAACAGGTTTAGAGGCTTGTCCTTTCTTTTTGTCACAATACGGCTATTTCATCGTTATTATATATAGTAATTGTGAATGGATTTTAGGTGGAGCTTTTAGAATATAGTAATGGAGTTGGTGAGCATTTTTGCACGATGTTTTTGTAGTTTTCTGTGGAGAAATACTCAAGTGGGTCATAGCTTAGTCAGCAAGGAACCAGAGTTTGGCTTTATATACCAACAGGTTTAGAGGCTTGTCCTTTCTTTTTGTCACAATACGGCTATTTCATCGTTATTACATATAGTAATTGTGAATGGATTTTAGGTGGAGCTTTTAGATTATAGACCAGGACATTGCTATTTCCATATTTGAACGTTTTGACACAAGCAAACAGATTAAAAGTAGGGGTGGGCATTAAGACCGAAAATACCGAAACCATATCGTTCCGTGCCATTCCGTATCGTTTGGTCCCATCCTGTTTTTTTTTTTTTCCAATTCCGTACCGATCTCGTACCGTACCGATCTTAAACGGGATGAGATCGGTCCTGAAGGTTCAATACCGGAATGGTCCCATCTCATACCGATTAATTAAAATTTAATTAAAAATTTATTTATTTAATTTAATTTAATGGGCCCAAATATCACTAATCCCAATTCATTTTTTAACTTGGATTTAAAAGATGAACCTTGTCTTAAAGAACTTGAATTTTATGAAAGTGTTGAAGCAAGTAATGTTTTGTTTATTATCTTAAACTTTACTTGGTTTGCTTTGTAAAAAAGATATATGGTATTTTTAATTGTAAAATACCAAAAAAAAAAATGCAGACGATATTTTTAATTGCAAAATACTATAATAGCAACGCCCTTTTCCTTGCGTATTGTAAGAAGAGGCAAGGAAATGGTTGTTGCTTATGCAAAGGCAACAAGGATTTCCTTGCCTATTGTGAGAATAGGCAAGGAAAGGGTTGTTGACTTTTAAGTAATTTTTAATATTTTCCCGCACAATATTGTAAGAAACATATACAAATGAAACCGTATGAAAAGGGACAAAAAAGAGCACAATTAAAATGTTTAAACATGGTTCCATCCTTGGTGTGGACCCTCATACCAAAAACTGAATGTATTCGATAACCTGGGAACCAAAAAAATAATAAGAATGAAACTCTAGTTAGTCAACAATTTGGAATGTACCTCCAATAAAAATGACGCTTTATCTCTCTTTTGATCACTATGGGGAATGAGCTCTCTCAACATTTGGAATTTGCAATAGTAACTTTAAGGGTCAATCACTATGATAATGTTTTCAAATGTTATAATTCATTATAATTAGCACATACAGACTATAAAAATTATATTTATACAAACACCAATGTAATTTAAAAAAAAAAATTAATATACAATCAACAATGAAAGTACACAATGAAGAGCATTACAATCAACTATATGAAAAACAACACAATGTCATCAGAATGATGATATTTATTAGCCATCTAATACCAAACAAAAATACTCCTTGAAATGTACAGTAGCATGATTTATATCAAAACTGTAATGATAAAGATTCCACCAAAGTTCAAAACGAGCTAGATCGCAATAAGGATAGCCAATACTTCCTTGACTTGACTGTCTGAGCATTCGAGGTAAAACAGAGAACCAAGAAAGCGAGAGTACCAATGGTCCAATACAATACCCATCCTGCACAACCTTTTTTGGTGGAACTGAGTTGAATTTTGAAGATCATAGTACAAACCAATTGTATGGGCAATGCATGAAATTAAATAGAAACAAAATAAGACAAGAAAAAATGGCTTGTTTGATATAATATATGTACATTGAAATTAATTTTCATTTTTTTAGAAGAAATATACAGTAAAAACAAATTACAATAACCCAAAAGAAAGATATAGGAATAAATAAACAAATAAATTAGCACAAGGACCTGAAAAAATTTAGAAAAACGCAGAGGGGATGGTATAGGAGGAGGCTTTGTTGTGGTCTGGTGCTACCCATTGGAGGATTTCTGTGTCATATTCTTAGATTCCTCTAAAATCCAAACACATATAACAATTACCAAATAATCAAACTCTAAAAAGTAATATCAACAAATTAGTAGTGGAATAATCTCAGATTGACACAAGCCTTCAAATTATACAGAGGCTACAAGATCAATTTTTTTCTTCAGAGATTAAAAATGAACTTCTAATCAGAAAAAGGAGGATGGACCTTGAAGTCAACCTGAAAAATAGCCTCAGAGGAAGAAAACCCAAAACCCTAAACAACCTTTGGATCCCCAAAGCTTAGTAATAAGAAACCAAAACCCAAATCCAAGCCAACCCAAACCCAGCCCCATCCCTCCTGCCACCGTGGTGGGTCGTCGGGGCTGGGGGTTGGGTTTCGGTGAGCAGGGGGAGCGGGGACGCGGGGGGGAGGGGGACGGGACGAGGGCGGTGGGGAGAGAGGAGAGAGAAACCGAAGGGGAGAGAGATGAGGGTTGGGGCCGGGCTAAGCAGGGCAGGTCAGGTCAGGGCGGGACTGGGCTGGGCTTAGGTGGGGAGTTGCAGGGCGGGGCGGGGCTGAGAGAACCAGGGGGACGAGAGGGAGAGTGTGAGTGTCTTTGATTTTCTAGAGATTTTGAGTGTTTTTGATATACTAGAGAGTGAGAGGTAGGTTTGGAAAGGAAGAGAGTTAGAAAAAGAGATTAGAGAGGGATAAGGAAACATAAGGTGGGAAATTGAAAATTTTCGATCAGACGGGTATTCCGACAAAAATACAGGCTTACAAAAAAATAAAGAATAAAAATTAAAATAAATAACTGTTTTTTTTTAAGTTATTAATACAAAAATAAAATTCTTCTTTAATTTTAAAAAAAGTTTATTAGGTCAACTTTCTTGATCACCGTTACCTAATTTCAACGATCGGAGCCGTTCATTTTCTATGTTCATACTCAAAGATCATCCTTACAAAAAATCGGCTCAATCGGAATTCACCTACCCGTTCGATTATCATTAGAAAAACTATGATCGTTCATAAGTTCGACCACCGTTACCTAACTTCTACATCTCCGATTAGGTCGATTTTTTACAAGGATGATCTTTGAGTAAGGGACTAAAATATGAATGGTTTGGATTATTGGAAACACGTTCGAGATATGAGCTTCTATATATAAATACACTTGAAGAGTATTATGCTATTAACTTTTTCGTTGAAACCTTATCGTTTTAATAATTGTGAAGACCACAACGTGATTTCAACGATCGGAGCCTTTCATTTTCTACATTTACACTCAAAGATCAATCTCGTAAAAAATCAGTAAAATCGAAATTCATCTTCATGTTCGATTATCATTAGAAAAACCAAGATCGTTCATAAGTTTGACCACCGTTATCTAACTTCTACATCTTCGATTGGGCCAATTTTTTTAAGGGATGATTTTTGAGTGAGAAACTAAAAAATCAACAGTTCGGATCGTTGGAAACACGATCGAGATGTGAGTTTCTACATATACATACACTTGAAGAGTATTATGCTATTTAACTTTTTCATTGAAACCTTGTCGTTTCAATAATTGTGAAGAACACAACGTGATTTCAACAATCAGAGCCGTTCATTTTCTACGTTTATATTCAAAGATAAATTTTGCAAAAAATCAACCAAATCAAAATTCATCTACCCATTCGATTACATTAGAAAAATCATGATCGTTCATAAGTTCGACCACTATTACCTAACTTCTACATCTCTGATTGGGCCTATTTTTTTATAGGGATGATCTTTAAGTGAGGAACTAAAAAATGAACGGTTCAGATCGTTGGAAACAGATCGAGATGTGAGCTTGTACATAGAAATACAAATTCTTTTTTCTTAGCCTATATTCTTGTAAATCGACAACAAATTCTATTTTTTCCTTGCCGATAACATTAATGGGCAACGAACGATACGTTGCCTATTATTCTAAAGTTGTTGCCTATGTATTGTTCAATATCTAATGTTCAATTGTTGCCCATGACCAACCATTCCTTGCCTATTCTCCGAATAGGCAAGGACTTTTCTGTTGTTGCCTATTGTTCCGTTGCCATTCCAAGTTTTCTTGTAAATAGGCAACAAATTCTTTTTTCCTTGCCTATAACAGTTGGGCAACAAAGGAAAAAACAGTAGGCAATGAAATCATGGTTGCAATGGTTGGCGCTTCAACCCGCGTAAAAATAGGCTATGAGTTGGTACTTTCCTTGCCAATTACTCTATTTGGCAACGAAATAAGCGTTGCCTATTCCAAAGGATTCATTGCTGATGAGTTTTTCAATACCAATTTCAGATTCGTTGCCTATGTGCAACTATTCCTTGCCTATTCCCGGAATAGGCAACGAATTTTAATTCCTTGCTTATTGTTCCGTTGCCTGTTCCATATTTTCTTGTAGTGTCATGGACTAAGTTACTAATTGCTATAAATTATTTTGTGTAGAATATGCAAGTACTACCATTGATGTTACTTGTAGTTTGAAGAGTTCAAATCCAAAAGCAAAGGGAAAGGAATTTGGATTTCAATTACTTATGAGTTTGAGATGTAATAAGCCATGAGGCTTAATTCTAATTTCTGAGTTTGAGATGTAATAAGCCAAAAGGCTTAATTATGTTTGTTGTGTTTGTGATGTAATAAGCCATATGCTTAATTATGTTTTTCAGTTTTTTTTTTAGTTTGGGATGTAATAAGTCATAAGGCTTAATTATGTTTTTTAGTTTGGATTTGGTAAGTAAGCCATGAGGCTTAATTGTGATTTACTGATTTATGAGTTTATGTTTGAACTTTGAAACTTTGAATATTTGAATTGTTGAAGTTTATGTTGTATTGTTGTTTATTTGAATTTTGAATTGTTGAATAATTGAATTGTTGAAGTCTTGAAGATGAATTTTCAATCTTGAATAAAAACAGGTTATTACTTGAATTCTTGTTCTGTTTGCATAGTTGAATAAAAATAGGTTATGTTTACAAGTTATTATTTGAAGATGAATTTTGAATAAAAATTGAATAATTGAATTTTTATTATTTTTTAGTCTGGGATCGGGATGGTACCGAACCAGTTTGGTACGGGACGAGATGGTACCATAATCCCAAAACCCCGATCCCGTCCCGTACCAATCCCGAATTCAAATCATAAGATGGAAACGAGATGAGGTAAGTTCTGTCCCCCCCCATCCCGTGCCCACCCCTAATTAAAAGGCAAAGATCAGATTATCCCTACAATCTCTGAAATATTGAATTTCAAAAACTGAAAATAATAGGGAATTTAGGAAAAATATGAAGTGGGAGACCTGGGGTTTTTCCGGTGAGGTCCGTGAAGAGGCGGTGGAACTGGTCCTCCTTGAGTGGGCCGCGTGAAAGCAGAGATTGAATGAGCATCTGGTGTCTCCAGTTTAGTTCCGTCATATTCAGTGCCCTTCGAAAGACTGATTTCTGTGGGGTCCACTGAATTGGTTCGCAAAATCCTAGCAAGAAAGAGGAAGATGGGTGTTTGTGTGCGAAGAAAATTGGGGGTTTTCCCGGAAAGTGGACTTGGCTTAGGTGAGTTTCCGAAGGCGGGAAAGAAGGGGTGAGGGTTTTGGGATATTTGAGATGGCGGGAGATGGAGGCATTTTTTTGTTGTAAAAGTAATTTTGGACAACTTTTTATCGAAGAGAGAACAGAGCATATAGGAGAGGTCAATCAGCTCAAATGGCAAAAGCTATTACAAGAAGATGAGGCCCATTTAGCCAAGTTATGGGTAACCTGGCATAAATAAAACTTTTTTTTTTCTTTTTTGGTCTAACTCGCATAAATAAACATAATAGAGACTTCTTGACATCCACACCATAGGTGGGATCAGGTTTATAAGAAAATTAGAAAAGTAATAATTCTTATGCAGCCTTTTTGTTTTTGTTTTTTTATTTGACCCGAGCCGATTATTAAATGGGCTAAAGCCCAAGCATGAAACGAAATCCGATTGTACCCATCTTAAATAGGCCCGGCCCGTTGTACACACAACAATTAGGAAACAAAGTGGTGCCCATTGAAGATGCGATAATTTGGACTGGCCTATTTAATAATTTGGTCGGGCTGGACTGCCCGTTTAAAATGCGTCCATCCGATCTTCTTGTTGTGCTCAAGTTGGCTTATTTAATAATTAGACTAAGTCGGTTCAACTCAATCATCTTAAATCTTAAGTCCAATCCAACCTATAACTCGGTCCATATCGGATTGTGCTCAGCCGGAACGGCCATTTCCTTATTTTAAAACTTTTGGAGTTTTAATAATTATATAATTAATAATTTTTAAGGTTTCTTTTTTACGTTGAATTCCATTCCATTACTATCTTAGGGAAAAGGCAGGAAGGGCATCATAGGACACATCACCAATCTTAATGGTGCCATTCAGGCTTTCTTCCATCTAATTCTCAAGCATGGCTCTGAACACCAGAGAACTGCTCACTTGATTAAGTGTCGAAATGTTTAAAAGAAATTCAAAGACATAAACAAAAAGGGAACCAGTTTTCCCAAGCACATGATGTGATCTACTCCAAAGTGAAAAGCTTTCTACATCAACAATAATTACAAGCAAACATATGCTCATAACTTCATAAGCCATAACATCACAACAACGTATGCAGATAAGCTAATGATAAAATATCAAACTTATCAGAAAAAAAAAACTTATTAATAATTTAATAGTCATTAATAATTATAACCTTAGGAATAGAATATACATAAAGTTATATTTATTTTTGAGATCTTATATTTGAAAACATCTTTATTCTAAGTCCTTTAATTTTACATTTTATAGACTAAAGCCTTATGACTTTTAAAATTCTAATTAAATTCCTATAATATTGTAACCATTACACGTTACATAATATTTGTGAATTAGTTTTTATTTTTTTTCCATGCATACCAGGCAGCACTTGGTGACCATTGTGCATTAGCAGTGCATTTTTGCTTCTCCCTCGAGCCCTCAGTACTAATTCGTTAACTTTATATTAGATTTTAACTCTTGAATTTTGGGTTTACAACCTTCACAAACCTCATTTTACACTCTAAGAGGGTATGGGGTGAACTCATACCCTATACCCTCAAAATATAAAAAATGATGACATATTTTTTTGACGTGACAATGATAAAAGGGCTTCATATAGACTAAGCAAACCCATAAAGTTTTAGTTTAAAGAAGAAACGTAATAAAAACTAAGAGGAAATTACAGATTTAGTCCAGTTATTTTATACCTAGTTTAATTTTGGTCCATAATGTTTTTTAAATTCTGTTTTGGTCTACTAATTGTTCCACTTGTTCAATAAAGGTCCAGATTTGTTTTCTCAAATTTGGCCTGCCTTTTACCCTATCAAATCTCATCCAAATTCAGCAAACATATAATTGTTTTAAAGTTATGTATTTTTTCTTTACAACCATATAAAGATCATTCAAATTGGAGTTCTAAAACTCAAGATAATTGACCCTAAAGTAGGATATCTGAAAGGACCGAAACTGCCAATTTTTCAAACTTCACTCAATCTCAATTCTCTTAGATTATAATATTTTAAATTTGTTTTTATGACTAAGAAATAATGAAATATAACTTATACTTCAATTATAATTGAAGAAAACACAACTCAAAAAATTTAAAGTCACAAATCTGGACCTTTATTGAACAAATGAAACAATTAGTGGACCAAAACAAAACTTAAAAAAGATCGTGGACCAAAATTGAACTATGTATAAAATAAGTAGACCAAATCTGTAATTTCCTAAACTCTAATTTTATGTATATTTATTTACATAGGCTAAAATTATTTTTTTAAAATTTTAAAAAAATTATGTAAACAGGCCGAACCGTCAAGGCTCGGGCCACTCCGACCTAAGACGGAGTCAGGCCAAACCGAGTGTAGCAACGAGCTAAAAAACCTTGGCCCAACCCGACCATATAGATATGGACCGGGCTTAACGCGGCCCACTTAAAGATAGGCTGGGTTGGGCTGGGCCGACTTTAAAAGAGCCAGGCTCATGCCAAATCTAGGACGGGACAACCCATTGTACACCTCTACATACTAGTTTTTTACTTACTGCAAATAAATAAGATCTAGAGTGAGCTCATAATTGAAGAAATGAAATCTTGTCATATTAATTGGGATTTATAGTCCTCTAGTACCGCTCCTCAAACATTATTATTCCTTTTTGTTGTTATTTGCTCTCAAACATTTTAAAGCTCCAATATGAAAATAAGAATAGTTAAATTTAAAGAGGCTTGCATATCTGTTAAACCTACAACCCAACTACCTATTTACGTGAATGTACTTAAAAGGTTAATGGCCCCAATTTTATGGTTTGTTTGGAACCCAAATCTCAAGACTGGCCCGGACCCATTTGGATCCCATTCATATTGATTCTAGTTTTCAGCTTTTATTTTAAAAGCCATTGTATGTGTTCTTCTTTCTCCTTCACATGCCACATCTCTCTTCTCCTTTTCAATTCCTTTTCCCTCTTTCTTTAAGTAAAAGAATAATAATAAAAAAAAAGAACAAAAATCCCTAACCAAATTAGCCTCTAGTTGATGATAATGTTGATGTCTGTTTGTTTTTTGTGTTTTTAAAAATAGTTTTCCTTCTTGAGGAATGTGGTAGCAATACAGGCACACCATGAGATGAAATGATTTCCAACCAAGAAACAAAAATATATACAAGAAAATTGATTATCAGAATTTACAATTTTCATTTTCCAATAAGCAAATGAACAATATTATCTGGTCAAAAAAGAATTAAAAAGGATGCATCTGGTCAAAAAAGAATTAAAGTTATGAAAAATTCATTCAGATTGAGTTTAGAGGGACCAAATTGATATTCTAAAACCAGTTCATAGTCGTCGAGAATATCCAGAACCTCCACATTTCTTGCAGAATACCAATCCTACAAAGATATAATTAATTTGAGAGATTGAACCATACAAAGCAAATATTGAACAACGTCACAATTGATGAATCCTTGAGGCCATGAAATTAGAATTCATTTGGAAGGAATGATTAAAAAAAAAAAAAGATTGGAATTTGACGATAAGACTAAATTAATTAAAAACTCTAGATACAAGGTATTTGAAGTGGATTTGAAATAATTAGACATAACGTAACTTTTTGTATTTGAAATTACTATGCACCATTGGATCATTTGAAATCCATGCATTTCTTCTTTTTCTTCTAATGCAATATAAATATCTATGTATAGTTAATAATCCAATCAAGTAATTCAATTATATAATATTAACTAAATCTCTAGATTAGAAGTCACTCGTTCCAAATGGACCCTCAGAGTTGAAGATTAAATAAACATAATCACTAGAAACCAATTGTAGAGTAGTAGCAGCAGTGGTACACTTCTGATATGATCATTTAGAAGTAGTAGTGTGGTTAGGGGTGAATTAATATCTATCTGCATGCTTAATTTACTTCTTTGGTAGTAACACTAGAGACATAGAAGATGGTCCTTCAATAGCAGTAGGAGTGTGATCAGAAACTATTACCTGCGCCCTTGCACACCTTACAATCAACCAAGCCTGTCTCCATCTTCATTTTACCATTGTTACAGAAGACACATTTTGTACCACCTGCCAATCAGAATTAAATTTTACATATTAAGAGAAGAAGAATACTACTGAGGCAATTCACAGTGACAAAGTGGAAGGGTAAAAAGAAATTACTAAATGTTGAAAAATGTAAAGAAATGATAACAGATGATATGCAGATCCATATCTTTTACATCCATTAGCACAAATATATTGTTGCAGCATTTTCTGCCAATTTTTTTCTAATCCTTTATATCCCTGGATGCTTGAAAAATAACATGTCAAAGAGAGTAGGGTGCAATGAGGGTTTGTCAAGCAATTACAAACCAACTGGCTATAATAGTCCATCAAACTGTCAGCATGGCTGATAGTATTAACATCAAGCTTTAATCGTTGTGTATCAACGTCGGTCCCCTTTGAGTTGAGCACTTGTTCAAAAACCTCAATTCCTTGACATACTGAATTCAAACACTGTTACAATATATATGCCTCCTATTTAGCTAACATGCAAATGGGTGCAATGAAATGATTTTCTTTCTGGTCCGTTTATGAGCACAAATCTTCCATCAATTTCAGAGCAAATTCACCAAATTAGTGGCATTTTCACAACAAATGCCTTATATAAGGCACTGAGAGCATATTTATTTTTCTGGGTTAACAAAAGACCCATGAAGGACTGCCTTCCAGTATTTGATAGCGAACTCTTCTGTCCATTTGTGTTTCAGATCCAGCCATGACTAAACTTTGTATAGAACTGTTTAACAAATGATAATATAGATCTCCTTCAAATTATACAGCTAATGGTTTGCTTAAGTACCTAAAAAAATAATTCTTCAAACCACCTACAAGGGGTTTCAGACTCAGACCCTCCCCCCCAACCCAATTTTAACTTCAAATGTCAAATCATATTAAGTTGAAATCCAAGGAGATTAAACATTCCTCATCAGAGTAAAACTTGGATTCCACAAAATTGTTTGCAAACATGAAAAGAAGAAAAAAAACTGACACAAAGCTTACACAAAGAGATTGCACCAAAGTATAGGGTGGGTACCGTTTAGTTTTCTATTATTTTCACCTTCAAAAATACAGTCTTAACATTTGTATGGGTTTTTCTAGTACTTATGTTCTACTATTCTGTTACAGTAGCTATGAAGATACATTTCAAATTATCAAATGTACAGATAGATAATGGAAAAGATTGACTAGTATATACGCCAAAGGTAAAGAACATCAATCACTGCATCTGCACAGCATATTGAAATTGAGAAAGTTCAAAATTATGATTAGGATAAAACTCAAAGAAGAATGCAGCCAAATTGTAATAAATTAAATAATGTTAGCTACAAAAGGACTCTAGCCCTTGTGTGGATTGGGGGAGAACTCATTGTAATTAGTCGTACTTGAACCTTTCTGTCCAAATTGGTTGGGTTCAGATCTCCACTGGACCAAACATTTATGCTGGTCCACCACCGGCAAAAATCATACCTATCTGGAGACTGTATGTGAAAAATAACACTAGATTGAAAATTAAACACCACCTCTCATCTACCAAGTCCATTTTGGGTTCATTTGTTTGGTGTAGATTGTAAGTTCTAAATATTATCACCAACAATCCCCTTAAAAAGTTTTGTCACCACCTCTACATGTTGTGGAAACACAGGAAGTCACTTAGAAAGCATACAAATGAATTGCAACTCTGACCGCAGAGTCATGTTATCATAATAAGGCTCACACAATAGCTTATAATTTCATTACCAAAATGACCAAAGTAACAAAATAAGAATTTCTCAGAGAATTAATCAAAGATACAAGCTTGCTTCACCTTTTCAAACTCAATTCTGAAACTACCTTAGAAAAGTTAAGCAAAGTTAAGGACAGAACAAAAGAAATTCATTACTAACACTTTTTACACATCATATTGTACAGTTGCTGGTTTGCAAAAAAGTCAGATTTTCATAGTCATCTTTCATTTCTTTATCTCAAAAAACCAAGAAAAGAAAAAGAAAAAAAAAAAAGTTCAGATAGTTATTACCATTGCCAGCACACCTCTCACAAGGCACAGGGTCACCCTGCAAAACATTCATGAAGACCCCAAAACCCATCATTCATCAGCCTTAACCCAAAAAACCAATTCCATAAGCTCCATTTTCTTTAAAGATAATAATTTTCCAAAAACAAACAAAACCCAGAAAGGGAGCAAAGCCTAGATTAATTCAGAACTAGTTGTTACCTTAAGACCGAGAAAAAGAGAGAGAGCAATGGCAGCCAAGACACTGATAGTGGCAAGAAAAGTTTGGGTATCCAAGGGCAAGGGTCTGTCAAAGCCAGTGAATAGTAGAATGGGTTGGACAATGAGCCTTGTTGGTTGAATAATGACTTCAGGTCTAGTAGTGATAGTGGCAGAACAGCGAAACAGTAATGGGAGTTCAAGTTTTGTTGGAGATTGTTGTGGAAGAGAATGATTGGCAGTGAGAGATGTTGTTGAAGAAGAAGAAGAACAAGAAAGAGGATGGAGAGAGTAGCAGGAAAGTGTAGCCATGGATAGAAGTTAAATGAATATGTGGAGCTCAGTTTCGTATTCAGTTTTTTTCTTTCTTTTCAACTTTTTTGTAAGCCAAAAAAAAAATCTTTTTAACTTTTTTAGTTTATTTTATTTTTATTTTCTAAATAAAAGGATTAAAACATATTTAAAACTAAAAGACCAAAAGAAAATACAATGAACATTGTTGCATAAGTGCATTTATGAAATTTATGAAATTTATTGTTCAATTTTGTTCATCAAATAAAATAACATTATTTATACTATAGAAAATTATGATTAAATACCAAATCTTAATAATTTTTTGATATAGCATGAAGACCATATAATATTTTAATTGAACTACTAAATTTAAATGTATTTTTTAGATTAGGTCACAAACATGTTGACTCCTTTGATTTGAGTCTTTTTCATTTGACATTTTTGTCCTTTGGTCCATATATGATGGGTGTTAGTTAAAATTTATAAGATTTTGACAAAATTGCTCTTGAGGCTTTTATATTATCTTGAAAATTCGCTAATGTTGTTTCAACTTCACATTTAGTTGTGACTGTACGACACTCACAACTTCAAATTTAGTTGTGACTGAACGACAGTCACATCTAATTTATGAGACAGTCACAGTTAAATTGTGACTTTATTAAATTTTTTTTAGAGAAATTATACTACAATATAATATAAATAGAGATCAAAACAATACTTTTACTCAAAATAATACATAGTATAGTGGTGTGAGTTGTCTCTTTCAATTTATCAAGACAGTCACAGTTAAGTTGTGACTGAATTGATATATATTTTTTAATACAATATAGTATAAATTAATGTAATATTTGTGATGTAATATTTTTTTTATTGTAGTGGCATGTAATGTAATATTTGTAAATTCTGATACCTTTTACTTTATTATTTTGTTTGACTTTTCAACTAGTACTTAATTTAAAATACTATTTAATTTTAGTACCTAAACTAAAAAGTTATTGAAATTAATGGACCTTTTATACTAAGGATTTTAATATTTTTAATAAGTAACATACTCGATATTATGTCACAATGCCTTTAATCCAAAAAAAGGAACATACTTGACATGTATTTAGGCCCAGTTTGCTTCTGTTGCAAAACTGCTGTGAAATAAAGCAGCTAAATGTTTAGTAAATTGTATTTTTAAAAGTGTTGTGACTTGTGAATATTTTTAAATTAGATATAATTCTAATAAGTAATAGTGATAGATAGTTCATTATGGAAAAAAAAAAAAAAAAAAAACTCACTACCTTATTAAATGGATTCTAACACACTACATATTTAGAAATGGACCTATGATTCTATGAAAGCAAAAGAAAATATTTTGTGAGTTAATTAAGAGTGCTGCTATTTGCACACCCTTTTTATTCTTTTTGCACACACTTTTCTCCTACACACCCCCTATCTTCTCTCAAAATTGAAAATTTCTCTTTAACACACCCCTCCAATTACCCTAATACCCTTATTTTATACATTTCACAAAATTTCTCACAACACACCCCTTCACCCACCACACCCCATCAACCATACCAAAAAAAAAACACACAGCCACCTCCCTCCCTCACCCCCGACCACCTCCTTCCCTCTCTCCTTCCCTCACCAACCACTTCTCTTTCTCTCTCCTCCTCGCAGCACCGACCTCTCTCTCTCTCTCTCTCTTTCCTCCCCGCAGCACCACCCTCATATCTCTCTCTCTCTCTTCTTCCGCAGCAGCTCCGAACACCATTAAAAAAAAAAAATTTCAGTTCAGCAGGTTCGGCGGACCAGTGCCGAACTGGGCTGTTTCGTTCGGCACTCATCCACCGAACAATCCTGTTATATTCGGTGGATGACTGCCGAACCAAACAGCCCGGTTTGGTACCTGTCCGCCGAACTGCCGAATTGCATATATTTTTTTTAATGGTGGCTGGTTCTGGGCTTCGAGGTGGAAGACGAGGTGCTGCGGGCGGAGGTGTAGCAGCGTGTGGGCGGCGGCCAAGGTTGACGGTGAAGAAGAAACATGTGGCTGCCGAAGGTTCGGTGGGTGGCTGCCGAAGGCAACTCGAATGTTCGGTGGGTGGCTGCCGAAGGAAATCGCCGGTTTCGGCGGATGGCTGCCGAACGAACCCGCAGGTTTCGGCGGATGACTGCCGAATGGCCTGCGAAGCTCATCCTTTTGGCAGGGACTGCGGCGTGGTCGTGCGAGCTGGGCAGAGCGAGGTCGAGCGTCGGTGGCGTGGTCGGGCGTTGGGGCTGTGCGAGCTTGGCATGGTGGTGGGCGTGGCTGTGCGAGCTTGGCATAGTGGTGGGCGCGGGGAGGGTGGTGCAGCAGGGAGGAGAGAGAGATGAGGAGAGAGAGAATGAGAGGGTGGTGCAGGAGGGTGGCACATGCAGGGGGTGGTGCTGCGCACGGTGGCGGTGCTGCGCCGGTGTGTGCAAAAAGATGGGGTGTGTACGGGGGGGGGAAGATGGGAATGGGGTGTGTGGGTGTGTGGGTGAGGGGAGGGCCAAAGTGGTCTTTTTTTTTTAGTGTTTTTTTTTTTTTTCAGAAGGGGTGTGCAAAAAGAAAAAAGAGGGTGTGCAAATAGCAGCCCTCTTAATTAATTAACTAATGCTTAACCACTTATTAATTTGATTAAACTGGAACCTAAGCTCCAACGACGTGATAGTACTCAAACCTCAAACCTCAAACCTAAGACTTAAACCTAGAGCCTGACCCACCAGCCACCAAATTTTAGACACCAAACCCATATGCTATGAAACCCTATCCTTAGGAATTGGACCCTCAAACTCAAGTTTGAAACCACAAACCCAAACACCTTGATAGAGCCTTACCCCAAACTTCCACCTAAGATCAAACTCGAATTTTGACCCCTACGTCCCAGGCTTCATGCCTTGAGCCCCAAACTTATGACTTTGAACCTTAATTAGGCTTGGTCTTTGGACTCAAGGTTTAGTCCTAAACCTTGAATTCTAAACCACGAACCCGAATCTCAAACCCCAAGCTTCCAATCACGAGTCTTGAGAACCAGGCTTTATGCCCAAGTCCCAAATTTGCATCATGAACCATGCCATCAAACTCATATCCTCATTTTTCAGATTGTAACTTAGTAACAATTTCAAATAAAAAGGGGCTGGAATGCATCATTTATGTATGAACTAACTAATTAACATTGTTCATGACATCTTTCTACCGAGCAGAATGACAAGTTACATGGGCTTGACAACAAGTCATTTAGGCTCAAAAGATGACCTAGTTGATTGCCTAGGCCCAAGTCCAGTTGGTCAAGTGATAATACATGCTCATAACCCCAAAATGTGCTCGGACTCCCGAAGCGAGCCCTGACTCATGCTCAAGCTTGCAACTCGTGCTTAGACTCCCAACACAAGATCGGGCTCACAACTCGCACTTAGGCTTTCAACCCGTTCTCGGAGTCCTAACTCCGACCAAAGGGCACCGCCGACGCTTGACACTCTTATCTATCACAAGGGACATGTGTTATCACCAAATTGTTTGACACCTCACCAAGTAAGTGATGTTAGCTAAATTGTACTATAAAATGAGACATTTGTCATTCATGCAAGGTACATAAACATTGTTTACTTTCGTTACTCTGCTCGACCACCTACCAAACTCTAACTTGAGGTCAAGAGTGTCTTCGGCCGGTACCACACTGATGTCATTCCTACTCACCTTTCTGTTTGTTGTGCAGGGTGACCAGTAATCCACGTGTTGTGTTAGTATTGGATAATCAGACCTTTTCTTGGGCTTAACCTTACGCCAGTATGTCATCCGCGCATTGGAAGATCAACACATTCCTTGGTTTGACTTGACGTTGATTGTTTGACGATTTTGAATTTTGGGCATCAACAAACATCATTCAATCGAATTTATCAATGGAGAATATAATTAAATTGTGGTTCTATTTGAACCAACATATTTGCTTTTTTTTTTTTTTCTTAATCCAATTTTACCTCTAGCAAAAGTATGAAACAAAAAATAACTCTCTTCACCCATCTACCCTCCCCCTCCCTCCTCTCTTGTAAAAAGGCACCAATTTACCAGCGATGAGAAAAGGACATGAAATGATCGGTGACCACAGAGACGGGTGATTCAAGCAATGGAAACCCATTTTAAAATTGATTTTCATTTTTGTTTCGTGCGTAGAAAAATGACATCTCGACTCCTGTAATTCTTTGTTTTAGTAATAACATACATGACACCTTTGGAAATCAGAGATGCTTTGGTAATGGCATCTGATTTTCCCTTATCAATTCTAAAAGATAAAATGAGAACTGCAAAGTGCGTATTTCAAGAAATGCAATGCTCTATTTATTTTTTTTCTTATGTAATTATTTTATTATGGCATCCTTGGCTCCTGAATTCCAAAACGGTTGCAACAAGCAAACATTAAGCCAAGCTGTTACTAAAAAAAATGCACATACCCAATTACAGAATATCTGACAAGACTCGAGAAAAGGAAGAATATCTATTTACTACCCATGTACTGAAGATTGAGGATCCCTCAATGGCAGTGCCTGACAAAAGTCTCTTTTACAAAAATCTAGAAACATGTTTGGGAACTGACTAATCAACCATTACACAACTCCCCAATCTTGCTATCTAGACTGAACAGATCGAAACAGGAAGCAAACATGGAAAAAATGACTTGGTCACCAAACTATACCCTGTATACATTCACTAATTCAAAAATCTTGTTTATTTACTGTTAAAGTTACATTGAACTGCTGATGAAGGCCCCGTTGCCTTGCCACCAAAAGTGGAGCCTCTGTCAAAATGTAGTAAAAGCTCAAGAGGGGATTTGATCAATGATTGAAGATACACACTGATTTAGGGACAGAGTCCTCCCCAACTACACACCAAATTACATATAGCCAACAAAATCCACCAACCAAACCTTGCTGACACCTTTTCAAAAGCTAACTTCACTTGATGGCTATACATTCAACTTTCACCAAATTCCCACTTTCACAGCCAAAATGATGTGGAGAATTTACCCAATTCACCTCTGAATGAAGAAAATTCATTCATCCTGCTATATCTTAGTTGTAGATTTTTACTGGCTTCTCAAATGTGTGGCGATTCTGCAAACATTTGTAACAGAGTAGAACACAGTTCTTAAAAAGTAAAAACAGGACACAAGGATAAGAAAGCATGTCTTGCAGAATGAATGTGAGCATGGTGCAAGTTTCCTGACATCTCAGCCTCAGTTAAAAGCCAAAATCCATGAAGACTTCTCTGAAACAAACAGTTATTCTTGGACAGAACAAGAAAAAAGGTGCATTTCTTACCTGATTAGCTGCATAAGCTCTTTTAGGAGCACTGTCAGAGTGCTCCAGTCCAAGATACTGCTCCCAAGCACCATAAACATCTCTTCTCTATAGGCAGATGAACAGAACAATGAAAATATAATTTGAAACAGAAATTCCAAAGTAGAAATATATCTTAACATACGCACCTGAAACCGACTAGACACAATGTCAGAGTCCTGAAGATACTCCGGACGACCTAGGGACAGAAATGCAAACTTCCACTGGCGAAGGCAAAAATAAAATTAATGTTTCATCAAATGATATTTAATATATCTGACACAGCACCTTCAGTACACATGAACAGTAGGATGAAAGGTTTAATACAGCAATGCCATTGATTAATTTAATATTAAAATGTGAATGTCTATTTTTCTAACCATATCCAAAAAAAGCCATGATCATAATGAGGAAATTGAGATTATACCTTCGCGAACTCCTCATCTGGAACCTGTAATTTCTTTTGTACTCGAACTTTAATTTCAGCCAAAGTGTCACCTTCATGTATGACCAAGAAAAAAGGTTCCCCAAAGTTTTGAATTTGCTGGGAAGGAATGAATTTGAGAGTAAAAAGATAGGATAGGGATCAGTTTAAAAGCAAGCAAATATCAGGTGAAAAAAAGAAACAGTTGAGCTGTGAAGCTAAATAATTAGTTGCAAACTTGCAATTACCATTTGGTTCTGAGCTGTGTCTTTAGTGAAGTGGTAGACATGAATTACACGATCATTAGAACCAAGATTTTTCTCTTCCTCAGGAATCTATGAATTGAGAAACAAACAGAAATACATCAATAGAGAGAGAGAGAGAGAGAGAGAGAGAGAGAGAGAGAGAGAGAGAGAGGTAACACCTCTTCAGCCCGCAATGTCCAGTATTGATCATTTATGTTTTCAATCTTTTCATTATGGGGAAAAACCTGCAAATATGTTACAGCAGAATCAAAGAGCTATAACAATGAAGGGAAACATAATTACACATTGTATTTCTAAGCTTCCTAAGGGATAAGAACAATGACAAAAGAGATAAAAAGTGGTGGTCTCAAATCTGGATAGTCCTTCCAACCAGTTATATTAAAATTATTAAACTACCAAAAGAATAGGGAAAAAATAAGTGATATCTCACAAAACCATGATAAGGCCATAAGGTGGTTAATAGTATATTCTCATGCATAAACATATTCATGAACATACATGTGCTCCCACACAGACACACACGGGATAATTTTTTGTGGCACTCATGCTTTAGTAAACTCGCCGTTGGATCTCATGTCTTCACCATACCTGGTGTGCTAGATTTGAGAAGAACAAAGCAATTCAATCAACAAAATTCATGTACATGTACACCTAAGAACTGTGAACTTCAGGATGGATTGCTCGGATAATGAAAAGAGACCAATTAACACAGCTCACAAAACAGGGCTATAGAGAACAGTTGCTTTAAAATGTTCAGAAAATAAAATGTATATAAATAAAATCCTAGAGGAAAGAGAAAGAAGCCGTTGAAGCCACAGATATCAATCAATTTTTATGTCTTTCATCTATCTAGAGGTATGTTAGAGCAGTAATTTCATGGGAAGGTGAAGGTCAGACCTTATATATCTTGTGATAGAAAACTTCAAGCAACCTAAGTTCTGCATCCAGATGAGACAATTCAACCTGTTCCAGAATGGAATACGTTAGTTACTACAAATACAGAATCAGAGCATAAAACTACATTATGAATAAAGTAAACCATCCACAGTGCTCTGTTCCAGAATGGAAGATTTCAATTGGTTGGCAAGGATGATAGCGAGACGAGGAGGCTAAAATAGTCACCTTAGTTTTAAGATCATTAATTACATCCCCCACAGTGCTCTGCTTTGGGAGTCTTATGGTGTGAATAACCACCTGGTAAAAGACAGATATATCAAAACATGACTAAAATTAAAAACCATAACTTTGTAACATCTGATCAGCATACTCACTTCATCCTTAGTCGCATGATGGAATGCCACTTTCAGAGTTTTCAATCCTTGCAATTCAGGCAGAGGGATGTCTAATACTTCGTAGTACAATATATCTGAAGTCTGTCAGAGATTGTTGTAAGAGTAATGATCTTCTAGGTTCTAAAGAAAATATACCACCTAGTGCAGTGTGATTATTACCTGATTGTAGTGGACCAGCATATCAGTCAAACGTTCCACCCCCCTATACTTAATTGGCTGGGGTTTGGGTTGCTGGGAGTAACAGTTGTGTGATGTAAGCCTGAGTTTGGATGGATCATCCAAACCAAGTTGTTGAGCAACTCGTTCCACAACATCATCATAGGTATGAAGTTTTGACCTTAAAATATGAAAAACGTTAATGTCAAGTCACTTTAAAATTATATATGGGCCAGTTAATGAACACAAATACATTTGTATTATAAATATACTTACAGTTCTAGGCAAAAATCATCTTCTTTGGGTTTATCAAGGGATCGAAAGTGAACAACCTGTAACATATCAGACCATAAAAACTTAGCAAAGTCAGGGTCACCACCACAGAATTCATATAATTGTAGCACTAAGAATATATCACCTCGAAAGCATATATAATTGAGTATGACAATACATTATTTTAAGTCGCTAGTACATTAGTAATGCTACCAAGGAATGTTATACAGTGAACTTAATAGACTTTCAGACACAATAGTCATGACAGAACATGGTTTGAAGTCGTAATCTGCACAGTACCAAGACTCTAGAAAACAAAAGAGCCAAGTTCTTTCCACAATAGCATGACTTTCAAATTATTAGTATTACTTATAAAAAAATAAAAATAAAAAATAAAAACGAGCATCCCATGTGTGTGTGTGTAAACACTAGCTCATTAAGCATAAAGCAAACCAATCATCAACAGAAAACCAGCTTCTGCCTTAGGGCCAGGCATGAGATCAAGCTTCACTGATAGCTACATTGAAAGCCTGATCTCACAAAGCTACCAATTCTAAGAAAGCACCAAAGGAATATCAATTTCAAATATGTATGCAGAAGTTTCAGTAAGGCTTACTTGACGATTGTGCACATAGTCCAGAAATGATGGGACATCTGGATAGCGAATATGTGCACCTTTTTCAGCTGGAATTGGTTTCTGAAAGCAAACAATGTCTCCATCCTCGAGCTTCATACAAAGAAAATAATTATAAATACTGACAAACAACAGTAAGTTCATGAACACTAATAATATTTAAAATATACCTGGCTGGCTCGAAATGTGAATTTCTTGTCGATGGGTTCACACATGACATTGGGCTCAAACTTAATTTCCTATGCATTTAAGATAACATAGGTTACAAACCAATGCAAGATAAATCAACATCAACATTTAAGTTGCCATGTCCAGCAGGGCTACGAACATGAAGGCACTAATACTTGAAGTACCAGGGCTCAATTTTACCCACATGTTTAAAGACCAAAAAAAACTCAAATATTAGACTAATCACTCTAGTAAAAAACCAGATCCAACCAAGGTTTCAGACAAAAGAAAGGAAATCTTATTCACATGGAATGACCAGCAACTTTTGCTCCCAGACGTGCAAGGTTAGGAAGCATTAACTGATAAATGTGCCCATCCTTACCCGCAAAATGTCATCTTTTATCATTATATGGACATATACAATGTAGCGCTAATCAAGGAGTTGCCTACAAAATGACAATAGGAGCTGATATAAAGTGTTATAGGACACAAACCTCATAAAGGTCGATCTCTTCATCAGGGGCATAGCCACCCATTTCATTTAATTTTGGCAAAATTTCGGCTGGCTTACCAGTACTCTTAACAAACAGCCTTCCAACATAACTGACATGGAGAACATAAGCATAATCACACTTCATATTCTTCCCATACTCGATATTATGAGTAAGAGTAACAAGAAGAATGATCAAAGTACCGTAGTTGTTCTTTTTCTGGATCATAAAGCTTAAAGAAAAGTAGAATATCATCCTTTGTCTTGTCAGGTGGAGCAATAGAGTGTAAATCCTAAAAAAAAATGCAGACAATCAGATGAACTGTTGCAAAGAAATTCCATTCAAGATCTACAATCTTTAGTTGTAAGACAGTATTACCAGCCCAAGCTCTACTTCTAAGAACAACTTTAGTTCTGCATTATGAACTTTATTTGACACCTCCCTCAACTGTCCAACCTATAAGGCAACAAAAGAAATAGAGATTGAGCCACACACACCTTTGTATACAGAGGCACTCACATAAAAGAGTAAAAGTTAAGTCGCCAATGCACTTTGCTGGAAAATAATTTATGTACGGAAAAAATAAAACTGCATCTCTTGGGTTCAAATGCTGAGTTACCCAAGAAAAAATGAAACAAATTTGTTATTAAATAAAGGAAAGGCACACTACAAGAAGAAGAAAGACAAAATTCCTATCTATGCAAAACAAACAAAGCGCAAAAATTACAAGAAATAAATTAAAAACAGCTCAAACACCCAACCAATCAAGATGTAATATCCCTGAATTAGATTGACAATGAAGCCAATAAAGATGCCAAGAGTCTAACTCATTCCCATGAAAAATCCACTTTCCAAGAAAAAGATATATTCATAAAGAAAACTATAATTTAATATTGTTGAACCATAGAGCAACAATTAAAGCAATCAAAGGCGGTTAACTAGTTGTGGAACTGGATCCATGATCATTCATTTCAAAAGCAACAGAGGAAAAGGCTCTGATTGTTTCTTTTGAAAAAAACAAATTTTTATTTCGAACACTGTACTTTTGTTTGGTAGATTTTACAAAGTTCTCTAGCAAAATATTTTTCTTAATTGTGTTTTGGCCAAGGCTTCAACTTAACATAACGGATGAAAAACTTTTCCCGTCTTTTCTCTAAGAAAATATTCCCTGACAAAAAATAAGAAATGCTCATATAGTCATATGTCTACATAAAGTTTCCACTAAGGCCCCATTTGTTTGTTTTTTAAAAGCTTATTATGTAATAACATTACTTGTACCTGCAAGCATCATCTAGAACATCACCAGCATGAAATGGATATAAAGCCAAAGTTCATCTGCCCCATAAAAAGGCATTAAAAAAAACTTGAAACAGAGCAGAGAAGAAATATTAGCAGCATAAGATAATTACAGATTGTGTTTCCTCTAAAGGCGTCAATGGACGGTTTGGACGATATGTATGGTTTTGGCGCTTTGCCCACAGCCAAAAACGCTGAAATGGCACTGGTATGCCAAACTCTTTAGCAACCTCCTCCTGGATAAATCATTATGGAAAACAATAAAGAGTGAACAGAAAACAAAATCAATCTTAATTGATCACCAAAAAAACACTAGATCAGTAAGTGGAGACAATCTAATACTTAAACTAGCATCTAGAGTAGGTAGTATAGTTATCAATCATTTGCTTATACAAAGTTCACTGAGATATTATTTAATGTTTCCCCCAAGCAAACGTCTACACTAATTTTATAACAAATTTCCAAATGAATTACCACCATATGTCAGGTGACTTGAAATCCATTTATAACAATACTATGCAAATGAAAAATCCCGCTATGAACTTTTTCCCTTGTATTTTGATATATCTGCTAGCAAAACATTTCACTGAATTCTCACATGTTAATGCTGACCAACAAGATTCCTAACCTACATTTCATGTAACAGAAATGCTACCTGCAAAAAAAAAAAAAGGAGGCTAGCTGGTATTTCTAAATTTTGCTTATTTTAATATTCTCCAATAACTATGACCGAAGAGAAAACAATGAACGAAAAAACATGAACAATCCTAGTCACAGGATTTTAAGCACAACGTCTGAACACCTATTCTCTGAAAAAATAAAAATACACAGAAAATTTCAGAAAAGAACTTTTAGATGCCGGTCCTTATCTTTATAATTTCATCACATGTTTAATAACTATTCAAAAGGAGAGGAACTCGCCATTCTTCTATTCTATTTTTTAAAATCTACTCAGTAAAGTTTAAAATTAAACCAAAGAAGAAAACAATGGTAAAAAATATCTAACACAAACCACATCTCAATATTTTTTTTTAAGAAATAAATTTGATTGAACTCAAAATGTACAATAGCTGTGGACACAAATTAATCTCATCATGATAACTACGTGAAATCATCTCAAAAAGAAAAAACACCTTACTGACCTGTCATCCCAAATCCAAGGTATATATAAATAGACCATATAGTGGTATAACAGTAAATGTTTTGTTGCAAAACTACCTCTAGCCTTTCAAGTTTTAATATAAAAAAAAATATCATGCAGGACAAAAAAGGGCAGAAACAACAATTAAATCCAGAATGTATGGCGCAGAGGATTATTGCAAGAAAAGAAGCATATTCACAATCGGGTGGAAGAAGGTAAAAAAATTGTACCTTAAAAAGGTTAAAAGGCATCTGCTTCTGAATACGAAAACTTCTAACTTTGTCGTGATCCACAAGATCAAAATAAATATCCTTCCCAATCTGCTCCACAAGGTTCTCATCCCGGGCAACCTAGGGGAACCATACCAGTCATAAGCAACGTATGTTACACTAGACATTTGAACATATTAAGCTTGAAAAGTCATTTGTTAACAAGAGAAGTGTTGAACAGCTAAACCTTTATGATAGTATATAGGTGTGCCTCTGCCTTTTCTTTCTTCTTGTGCTCCTTTTCTTCTTGTTCTTTCTTCAACCTCTCCTGGGACAAGTCAATGAATGCATTTAGGCCTCATCTCCAAAAAGACAGAAATTAGAGGAGCATACACACAGACATAAATAGATATATGCATATACACATGCAGAAAACCTTGTACATAAATAACTCTTAAATGAAACGAGTTTTTCTTGAAAGCGGCTAATATGGCAAAGAGTGTGATACAAACAAGCAAAGCATAATCTTATTTGTATCTCAATTTATTTCTCATTCCCACTTCCTAGTTCAAGCAGAATTGTGCTTCGATTAATATTGGAATTTGATCTCAAACATCAGGATACTTGAGATAAGCCTTGTTAAGATGTTGTTTTAAGATACCTCGTGAAATGAAAAAACCATATATCCAATTTCTTGAAAGAATCATCAAGTATCCTATAATGTGGCCTTAAGAACGGGATCTTACCCTTAGATGTTCAGCAATGTCCTTCTCATCCACATTGCAGATTATTTTATCTTTGTCGCTTTCACGTATATACACCAGCATGTATGCGTTTGAGTATTTGGTAAACTTGAAAGGAGTGTTATTAAATCCAGGGTTTGTCTGCGGTAACTGGACAAACCATAAGCAGATTATGAAAAGGGAATAAAACCAAAGGTAAAAAAAATAAAATCAATATTGCATGTAGAAATTAGAGAAACATACCTCTTCCTCACCACCGTACTGCTCCTCTAATGCCCTCTTTATATCTTCTTTTGTCACCCTTTCATCATCGAATTTGTACCTGAGAACCAAAATCATTATGTTACAGAAAAAGAGAAGGATGCTATAAGATAAGTGGTAACCAAAGTCACTCGCTTCCCAAGAATCCTAAATGATTTCTCAAAATTCAATCAAATCTCTCAAGTAAGTTCAACTTAACTTGGACTACAGAATTGGCATAGTAAAACACCAATTAGCCATATCTATTATGAGCCTTTTATAATACATGGTTTTTCCAACCAGATAGATGATTAACCTTTTATTTCATAGATTGTGAAAAGACTCCTATTATCAGATCCTATAAAAAGCTCATAGTTGATTGAGAGACATTCACAAAAGCAGCAAAAAAGAAAGGACCTAAAACCGTAATGAACTGTTTTAAGTTTTTATCCCTTTCAAAAAAAAAAAAAAAAAAGGTTCTTATCGTAGGATGAATGAACCACATGCGATACAGTAAACCCGACAAACTGATTTTGTAGACAGAAAGCAACCAAAACTCAAACGTCGGGTGGACCTCTGGCGATTTCCCCAGGCAAACCACACACGCAAACAATAAGATCAAGCAAAAAAGATCATAGGTTGACCATACAACTATAGTGAGGCATCATAACCTTTGAAGAGAAATTGCAATTGGTCATGCTAGTGCTTAGCAAGAAGTTGATGGAAAGAAATTCAAAATGTAAAGTATGCGTGCATATTTATACATGTCTGCTTCCAGAATTTTCTGCTTCAAACAAACAATATGAAAACCAAACCTAAGGTTGATGCAGCAACATCATGAAAATCAGTTATGGGTTTTCCAAACAAGCAAAACGTGTGTGCACATTTGAGAGGATGGATTGCAGGAATCAGAGAACCAGGTGCATACCACTGATCAGTAAGCGTTGGCCTGATAAAGGCATAATAATGTCCACCATGCACCCCACCACTGTGTACCAAAACACTGTAAACAACCACCAAATGTTTAAGTACAGTACAAGATCTTAAACTGCAAAGAAGCAATACTGCATCAACAGGTTAGTCGTGACTCAAATCAATTACAGAATTTTAAGGGGAAATTTTTCCCCCCAGCCTTTTGTTACAAGATAAAAGCATATTAGTCCTATGATCCTATCTATTTCAGAGTGGAAAGAAGATTAGTACGGATATCTAAGAGAACATAAATTACCTCAATCATTCAAATGTTACAAAATAGTATTTTTTTTGTAAGAAATAAAAGAAATAATTTTTTAATGAAAAATGATCAACTTTACGGTATAGGTGAACAAAGCATACACCAATATTTACAAGTTAAAACATAAACATCCAAATAGCATCAATTAATAACTAAAGGAATACAATCAATGTGCAACAGAAGTGAAATTTAACACTGCTATTTATTGATAAATATCAACCAAATAACCCTTGCAGGAAACGATTGCGCAACCATATCAAGATGCTTAAAAGACAAAATTAATTCAGTTGCATACATCTAAAACTATTTCTGTCAGAAAAAGGAGAGGCAGCTAAAAGTGCAAAGGGGTTTCCCACAGAGCATGAATGGGTGAATCTAGAATATAGTAAATAGCAAGAGAAATTTGGAAATCCTTCCCCTACATATCAAGCAACAATCAGTGAACCTCAATACTATGATTACTATGTGAAAGGAAATCACCACAAAGCTTACTAGGAAATTTGCCTAAACTGAATGGTCCGCGATATAATGACAAATAGCAATAACACTGACATATACCTGTGAAGTGTGTAAAGGTTGCGAACACTCCTATCAGCATCAGGTGATAAATACTTTCCATTCTCTCGATCAAGGTCAAGTTGCAACGGGAACTCATAACGGTCATTAATCTACACAATGAGAGCATAAAGAAGAACTCTAATCTTTTATGTTGAAAAAAAAAATGCAGTCTATCAATCTTCTGTGCTCAAGGAAGCGAATCACAGCACTCAATTCTCCATCCATAATAATCATGAGTGGTTCACGTAGAAAGTTATAAAGGTAGTCTATAATTGGCATCAGCTATATTAACAATAAAAGTTCCGTGAAGAACTATAGGAAACCAATCACTAATGGATGGGTAAGACAAGGGGAAAAAACAAAGGTACCGAAGCATGATTTGCAGGCAAGAAATCCATAAATCACAACATAAATCAATCCCCTTTTTTATAGGAAACAAAAAACATTGTATTGAATAAAGATGAAAGATACAAACAGTGTGGACAAGCAGTCCACAAGTGATAGAATCTACAGCCTACTAGACAAGTACCCAATAGATGTACTAAAAGAAAACACAACTTATACCAATCAAATTATAAATTCAGTTTTAACCAAGCAACAAAGGGTCTAGCAAGACAAATGTCTGATAAAACATTTGAACCAATGATCGTCAGATCATAGGATATGCAATTAAAAGGATACTTTTGGTGAGAATCCAACACAGGTCCTTAGATTTTTATTTGAATTTGAATTTAAATAATTTAAATTGATTGAAATTGGGATTGTTAGTTCAATTGATAAGTTGTTCTCCTTTGTATTCTTTTCTCAACATTCACATTAACAACAGTATATCAAATAAATATATTTTGATCGTTGATTAATGGATTTATGGGCTCATTAACTACACACAACAATTCCCCATTTTCATTTTCAAACATTCATTTGGACACAGTTGAAATGCATCATGCTAAATGACTTAAATTTATCGCTTACATCCTTAAAAGTAGCAACCAGACCAAAAAGGTAAAAGAAAAGTTCTGGAATTTTTATGGATTTCATGAATTACAGTTTGCACTGTGTTATGGGCCTATGACACCATTTCCTGAAAACCTCATGGGTCAATTAGCAGGAACTTGCCTCAAGAAGCAATCATTCTGAGTTCAAAACAATAACAATCCCTTGGGACCACCCCAAGGGATTATTCCCTGTTAATTACAATGTATGTAGGACTGGGAAACAGGATTCAGTGCTTTAAGAGGAAGATACCTCATGAAGCAACAGAAAGAAGGAGGGGGGGGGGGGGGGGGGAGAGAGAGAGAGAGAGACACACTCACACACACACACACACACACATACACACAACTGTCTAAATCTGACATCAATCTAACTGGCTGGCTATTTGGTACCAAATATTATTATGATAATAGGAACAAATCACAAATGAGCAATGTTATCACAAAAACTAGTTGCCATGCTTTGTCAAATGGGGTTAAAAGGATATTACAAAGAATCTTTCAGAATCCATTCCGACCCAAAATAATTACAGGAACATACTACATACTATAATGGAGTCATTCATGCTAATCATGCACAAATAACAAAAAAAGAAACTGAGGAAAATAGTTATTTAAATTCCAACCTTCACCATCGTGTCACGCATGAAGTCATACTCGAATCGTTTCAGCTGAAGTTGAAGCACAGGGGGAAAGTCAATGAACAGAACACCTTTCTTAGCATCCTGAAAAGATTATGCAAAGTCCGAAATAGTCATCTAACAAATCTGAACCAATAGAACAGTAGTTTTCTTATGACGGCTAGAAACTAAATATAACAAATCAAAGAAAATAATCATGCTTGTCACCAGAGCAAACCAAAAATGTTCCCCTAGCCTGTTAGAAGTGGGATTTTAGAGTCTTATCCACAAGACAAACAACCAAGGAAAAATCTTTACCCACAAGAACTTAGATCTCTTATTTATTTTCTTCCGTTTCTACTCATGCACTAGTGAACTATCCAATCTCCTTTGGTGATTCGGTGATTCATTAGAAATGAGATCAACATTAGCACTATATAATATAATAATGTGATTCAGAATATAAATGCTCCATAAACTTATGGAAAAAAAAAATTATCATCTATTAAATAGAAATAAGATCTGTAAGCGAAAACTGGTTCCTAATATCGCAGTCTCAATCAGTTCTAACTACACTGCAAAAGATAACAATTATAGTGTTGATCCCAAATATCAAATGTATATATATATATAAATATATATATATGGATGCATGGTACAGGGTTGAACCAACTAATACAACAATATGTCAATTCCTTAAGGGATTAAGGTATATATATAAAGTAGAATACATAGTAAACAACTTTTTTTGAAAATCAGAAAGTGGATGATGGAAGGATGATTTAGCAATAGAAAGAGAGAGAAGGGTGATAAATAGGAGAGATATCACACAATGGGAGGGAACTAAGTAAAAGCAAAAGCAAAAGAAAAGATGTGAAGAATCTGAAGATTGACATGTTACATGCTTAAGCGGTTCGGTTCAGTGTGAGCAGAATTTCAAAGTTCCGACCACCTACCAAACCAGATAGATCAGTTTTTACAACTTATAACTGACTTTAAGAAACGAGATTGAAATATCATTGAAATATCAAAAGGATGCCAGCCGGTTTGCGCAGTTTGTCAGTTTCTGTTGAACACCCCGAATGTGTACAAATAGGCTAAACGAAAATCTTTTGTTGTCTTTTTGTTCTAACTAAGGAAATTAATTTATAGTGTTTCAGCTGATAAGAATTTTTTTTTTTCTTTTTCCATACTAGAACTCATTACAGTTTCCAGGATTCTGAGGGTTTATCAACTTGGATCATGTCTACGTAAACTATAACCATTCTAGCATTGAAAAATAAGTTTAACAGCTTTCAACCTATCTCTTCCTCTCCCTCAGTTTTAACATCTTATTTTACCACAAATTAATCTTCTTCAATGTGATGGGCCTGTGAACACCCAACCCTAGCAACTTTTGTTTTTTGTTTTCTATAAGTTTCTTTTCTTTTTTAGCTTGAAAATGTCCTATCAAGGGTTTGATAAAAAAAAAATATATCAGTAAGTTACAATCCGTTTGCAATTATCTTTCCTTGTCCAACTTAAAATTTTTGGTCCTGGTTAGATAATATAGTTTCTTTATTTAGATTTTAGCCATAATCCTCTTTCCTTACATGAGTAAGGCACAAATAGTACAAATGACACTGAAGTTGGGATTCAGCTAAGTAACACACCAAAAATAGGATACTGCAGTCTTGATTGACTCAAGGAGCAAAACTCAATTGAGATATTCAGAAGCTTAGCCAACAGAAATAGCTTTGTCCAATTAAACTCAAAAGAAACCACCTAAAACTTCCTCAAATCAGTAAACAGATAACTTGTCTCACAGAATTTCATGCAACATTATGCCGGCTATCTGCATCATGCAAATTGAATAGATCTACTAACCTGTAATCCATACTGTTCAGCATGGTACTTGTTATCACCCTCAAGACGTTCAACTTCTACATACTTATCAAAAGAAGCATACACATCACGACAGCCCTTGACATCAAGCTGAAGGTCTGCCAGGCACATATGTGAGAAAATTAGCATTATCCAAACAAGAGCATAAGCATGGGGAAATTCAAAAAGGAAAAAAAAAGTACCATAAAATGACTCCTTTCTCGTAGATTTGTAGTCCACGTTGATGCATTCAATGTAGTTCATATGGTGCCCTTCAAATAATTTCTGTATGGTTCCCTCTACAACAGTTCCCTGGTAACAGGTCAAAAATAATGAAACTTTTGAAGAAGTTTCAAGAGCTTCAAAATTCATTAACATAAGTTTAGTTAAACTGTTTTACCTTCATTTTGTCTTCAAGTTTTTCACACAAAACCCTATTAAGTTCTTGCACGTCGTGCTGCATAAATGAATCATATGTGTCCCATCCAAAAGACTTTGTCAGCTCTTTTGTTGCAACGCTATTGTCACTGTACTGGAGCTTGTAAAATAGACTCTGCAAAGCCAAAGGTATGCTTTGCGATGGCAAATCATTCTCAGTTGTGGGCATATGGTAAACAGCCTGAAATATACAATCCAAGAATTGTTTTCCTTACAGATCTCCAACCAGATAATTTAGCATGTGGTAGAAGAAAAAGTCTCGCACAGCTGCTAACCTTCCTGAAATAAGGAATATGATACAGCGTCTGGAGGAGAGAGTTCATGTAACATGTTGCTCCTTGGTTCTTAAGCCCAACATAACCTGTCTCCTTTTTTGAGTCATATGTCCAGTAATCTACAACCCTACGGACGAGAACCTCAGCTTCTATTATAAGTGTATCATTCACAAGATACCCTCTACCAGGATCATATAGTTCACTGAGAGGCATAAAGGATGTGAAACCCCAATCACTTTCTCGTGCATTGAACTGATGCTGTGTATCTGTATCATGAAACTAGGATGGTGTTAATATCTATGGGCACACTAACATTTAATTTTGCATGTTTTTTTCTGTAAGGATGCAACAAAAGCAACACCAGGTTACAGAAGTGGTAAAATTGTTGTTATCAGAACAAACTACAATTGATTCAAGATTAAGCCTAAAAAGATTAAAACTATCAGATCTCCAAATCACATGGGCTAAGGTCACCTAGCTTAAGTAGCACAAACAAACCCCAAACGGTCAAACATACCTAGGTTAGACATGTTGAATTTCCCAATTGTGTAATGCATTCCTAGAAATGAATTCCCCCGATGGAAAAAAGAAAGAGAAAACATTCATTTGGCTCCGCAAGTTGTAACAAACTATGAATGATACCCTCTTAGCATATCTATTGTTTTAATTTTCATAAGAAAACATTATTTGCTACCTTCTTGAATTCCACAGATGACAAATCCACACCCAATCTCATAGCTAGAAAAGCACACCCAACTCTAGCTTAAGATATAAAATTACTATAATGCCCAAAAAAGGAATTGGAAATTTAATACGCAGTGGAAGATTAGTAAAATATATCCAAGGAGTTACCTTTTCGTACGGAATACTTGTTATGAATTTGATTGATCACTCCCAAGCTAAATTGTGCATATCTACTCCACCCATAAGGCAAACTTGGAGAATCCGCAACATCTAAATACATAGATAAATGATCCACATTGTTTCCCTTAGGAAAAATAAGCACACGCCTGCCAAAGCAAAGAAGAACATATCAAAGCAAGGCAAAGCAAAGAAGAATGTATCAAATCAAAGCAAACCAAAGAGGAACGATTCAAACCAAAGCAACTATGTCAAAAAAGACAGTGGGAAGATGACTACCATTTATAGCCACCAACAACAAATATTTCTGAATAAAGCTTCTTTGTATTCATCCTAGAGAAGTTGTCAATTCTCCATGTGAATCTCGACGATGGAGGATCCTCCACTGGCTGGTTCTCCACATTATTAGCAGTTTCAGGTAGTGCAACAACTAATGATTTGCAAAGGCAACAAAATTAAATAAATACATAAGTTAGAACATTTTCATGCTGCTAGTAATTGAAAATTAAAAAAAAAAACAAGGAAAACAAAATTAAAAGTACTGCAATTATAATATAAATCATCAATTTGGCTGTCATGAAACATTTTGTAGCATCAGCAAACGAAAAGCTAAACTCAAAAAATTATTTCAGTATCCAACTCTGCAGGGCAACATTTATATCAATTGTTTAGGACATATTCTTTGTAAGAACTTCCTTTGGATTTTGCTTGCAAGAGCAAGTAAAATGCTCTTAATGCAACACAAACAGAACCATTGTATTCCACTTGTTCCCAAAAATGAAAAAATCAAATTCACTTATAACTAATCTCTTATGATTGATTCCCACCATTCTTTTGTGTCCAATAATCACATCAACAAAATTCAGTTCAATCATTACCCAAATGAACTAGAATAAAAAAAATTATAGCAGAACTACAAGGAATGGACATGCTGTGCGGATCAGAATACCTTCCCTGGGTTGGTGATTGTTTTCAGGCAAATCAGAGTGTGGGACAAGCATCTCCTCGTCCTCTGGTTGCTGTAACAAAGAAATGAAGTGACAATGAAATCTGAGCAGTTTTGGGTACACTAAAACCAAACCCTTACTATCAATTCCAACAAAACCCTAAAATCCAAACAGCAATAGAAAGGATAACAGCCAAAATTCTACAAATTTAGAAACCACAGCCCTAGACAACCCCAAAATTTTAATTTCTTTGAAACAAAATAAAAAACAAAACCAAACCCAATCAAATTGCAATCATGCAAACTAAGATAATGAACCAACCACATAATTTGAACAACAACCAAAGCTCTATCATCCATGTCCAAACACATACATCTAAACAGACATATGCTCAACAAATATATAGATACATATATATACTTAGATAGAGAGAGGGAGAGAGAGGGAGGGAGAGAGAGATAGAGAGAGAGAGAGAGAGAGACATACATCAATAGGGGCAGGGGTCATGACAGTCATGGTTGAACAAAGCTTTGGGAAATGAGATATGGGTATACCTCAAAGTGAGGTATTAGGGAAAGAAGAAGAAGAGTAAAGGGTGCAGTAAGAGAAGTGCAAAATGGCGATCACCAGAAGCCGGTCGAGGAGAGAGAAAAGAGAGAAGTATGGTTTTTTTTACTCATTTTATATGTAGGGGTGGGTATTATGGTAACTTGGTAAGGGTTTACATGGGAGACCGTAGACCGGCTTGTGACCAAGTTCCCCCCATGGGCCATGGCTGATGGCTGTACCAGTACCCGCTGTACTGCGATGGACCACACTGTTTCCTACGACATGGATAGATCTGGGCCTTCCAGACCCAACTACTCCAGCCCATAATTGAATGGCTTCAGCCTCAATTTTAGCCATGATAGAATCATGGACGATCGGGACCGACTAGCCCAAACAAAGCGGTTTTCATTTAATGGGCTCAAGGACCTTTCAGATATGGGCCAACCAAACCACCCTTTTCTTAATAGACTAACTCAATTTCATTTCAGTAGATTAGGCCTTTAAAAAAGTTATTTTAGTTAGTCGTAGGCCTGAGGCCCAATACATGACTTTCTCATTAGTTATTTTAGAGAAAATAAAGCCCTTCACAGTTTACCAAAAAAAACAGAGAAATTACACAAAGTAACCCTTTTTTGAGAGAAATTATTACGTGTAACTGTAACACCACATGGCATAATGACATAGTATTACTAATGCACTCAAATTATAACATGTATATAATAATTAATTTCTAAAACCCTAAAATCTAGGAAAAAACTCTTAAAATCGTCCAAATATTATAATTTGAGTGAATTAATAATACCACGTCATATAATCACGTGATATTACGTTACAACAATAATTTTTCATTTTTGAGCCCTCCTACTTTTTTAACCCTGGCGCCAAGATTTCTACATTTATAACCCTTTATTGACTTGAAAAGACCATATTACCTCTTACTATAAATAGATATAACCCTAGCCCATTTGACCATTTCTCCTCAGCCTCCTAGCTTTTCTTTCTCCACATACACTGATACACACAAACAATCTCCAGAAACACCACAAACCTACCCAAACAAATCTCCAAACACCACAATCCCACTCAAACAGATCCCAAGAGCTTGTCGTTGCCGCCAATCCAAGCCCAAAAGTTGGTTGGCAATATAGATAAAGTATATTTTAATTATTTTCTTTATATGTTTAAAATTATTAAAAAAAAACACAACAAATAAAAAAAATAAAAAATTTTAATAAAATATAAATTTTTTGAAGTGACTATATTGCCCCTAAATTTTGTTGACAATTTTAACAGAAATTCATTTTAGTACCTATTAGACACAAACTATAAGTTTAGGTACTCAATTGAGACAAATAAAAGTTTAAATACCACATTAAGACAATGGTCAAAGTTTAAGTACTAAATAAAAAAAATAAAAAAAAAAACCCAAAAATTTATAACATTAGTTTTTAAATCGCGAACCAGTTGGAGCCAATATAGGTACATAACTTCAAGTGAACTGAGGGAGAAGACGAGTGGCAATGGTTCCCTCTCCAGTATGGCTAAACAAGGTCTTGCAAGTTTTTAATTGACTAAAAACTTGTTTATAAACGCTAAACTACAACAATATTGCTCATAATATTGCACCATTGGATATCAGGCTCATTTGAAATAGGGATTAATATCATTTTGCTTCCCAGACTATTACACTTATATTAATTTGCCCCCTAGATTTCTAATTTGGAAAATTAAAGACTCTGACTTTTTCAATTTTGCCAATTGAGGTTCTTCCGTCAATTTACACATTTTTCATCCAAATCTTTAAGGGCAAAATGGTCCCTTCTATTTAGATTTTATCATTTTTTCCTCATGCATCATTTTTTCTTTTTTTATTTCTCGCTAAATTTTAGTTAATTATCCCAACATTTTAGATGAAAAATGTGTAAATTGACGGAATAATTTCAATTGGCAAAATTGAAAAAGTCAAGGTCCTTAATTTTTCAAATTAAAAATCTGGAGAGCAAATTGATACATGTGTAATAGTCTGAAAAGCAAAATAGTATTAATCCCTTTGAAATATGATCTCACCATTTAGTAAATTGGTGGCTTCTAACCATTATCCACTATTCATTGGAGCTAACTTACAATTCATATCTATTTGCATTTATTTTTCACTCACCGTCTATCTATATATATAATAGAGGAAATTACAAATTTGGTCCACTTATTTTATACCTAGTTCAATTTTAGTCCATAATTTTTTTTAAGTTCTGTTTTGGTCCACTAATTGTTTCATTTGTTCAATAAAGGTCCAGATTTGTGACTTTAAATCTTTTGGGTTGTGTTTTCTTCAATTATAATTGAACTATAAGTTATATTTCATCATTTCTTAGTCATAAAAACAAATTTGGAGTATTATAATCTAAAAGAATTGAGATTGGGTGAAGTTTGAAAAATTGGCAGTTTCGGGTACCCTACTTTGGGGTCAATTATCTTGAGTTTTAGAACTCCAATTTGAATGATTTTTATATGGTTGTAAAGAAGAAATACATAGCTTTAAAACAAGTATATGTTCGCTGAATTTGGTTAAGATTTGATAGGATAAAAAGCATGCCAAATTTGAGAAAACAAATATGGACCTTTACTGAACAAGTGGAACATTTAGTGGACCAAAACAGAACTTAAAAAAGATTGTGGACCAAAATTGAACTAGGTATAAAATAACTGGACTAAATCTGTAATTTCCTCTATATAATATATATATCAATCTCTTGCTATGATCATGGCCCAAAAAAAAAATCTCTTGCTATGATCATCATGTAGTTGGTACAGAAATAACACATTGATATACTCCCAAATCACTACCCGGTCACGTGAGGTGTTCCTTCTCCAGGGAGAGGGGTAGAAGAAAGAGAATGAATGAGAGAGAAATAGAGAGAGATCCGAGAAAGAGGGAGGAAGAGAGGGAGAGGTAAAGAGAAGTGGTTGGGTGGGTGGATCGGTGGGTGTGGGTTGGAATGGGTTTTTGAGACTTGACTACAAATTAAATCAAGAGGCAGATTTTTGTTGATTTTCGTGCCATGGATTGATTTGCTACTTTTAATAGTTGAAATCCATCAGGACCATTAATGCCTTGACTACAAATTAAATCAACTGGCAGATTTTTGTTGATTTTCGTGCCATTGATAGATTTGCTACTTTTTATAGTTGAAAACTTGAAATCCATCGGGACCATAATTAATTGAGATCTAATTCTTTTAATGCCCCATATGGTTCCCATCTGGAATTCTGGATGCAGTGACTGTTGAGAAACCAATTGACTAAACAATCCCTTCTCTTTTTGACCCAAAAAATAAAAAATCCCTTCTCTACTCCCCATTTTTTATATATTTTTATGATTTTATCACCTTAAAAAAAAATATCCCTTCTGTTAAGGTATTTGTTACTTCACAGTTTATTAAGCTTTCTCTCTTTTTGTGCAAAGCAGGCATGGCTGAAAATTGGGTATAGACGTATAGTTAAATTGGTATTGATATTGCAATACTATTAAAGTATTAATGACAATGAAGATGGAAAAGAAAGTTTTCGGTGCATTTAGGTTTTTTCTTTCTTTCTTAATTTGATTTTTTTCAAAAGATTTTGATTTTAACTTTCCTCACTTGTTTCAAATGATGAGGAAGATGATGATTGATAGGTCTTTCTAGTCCCACTACTGGGAGTGAAAACAATAAGTGCAACCCTAATATCAATCTTTTTTTTTTTTTTTTGGGGTCAGAACCCTAATATCAATCTTAAATCCTCAACAACTAGGAGATGGTTTTAATAAAAGTGGGTGCTAATCACCATTGGCGCCTTGTTTTTTATATCTTATATGTCCAATTGACACCCATCACAAAGCAGTGGAAATTATTTGAAGTTATGATACAAAGTCTAATGGTGGTGTTAAACTCACCAATACATAATAGCCTTTTGGTCTGACACATTGCAGGTGATGTTATAAAATGAGAATAATTTGGCAGCCCTTGATAGGGGAAGGTCTATGTAACGATAGAGAGAGAAAGAGAGAAGAATGAGAGGAGAGAGAGAAAAAAAAAAAAGAGAGGAGAGAGAGAGATAGATAGATAGATAGAGAAATAGCATAGCTAATATCCCCAAGGCAGGTAAGTCCCTCTCTTATAAAATATGTAGTACATAATAGCAGAAGCAGAAGTGCAGAACCATTATAACATTTATGTAAAATACTGTTTGTAGGCTACCACTAATGTCCAACCGGTGGTGTTATGCACAATAGAAACGTGTATTTAGACCACCAATGGCATACTAGTGGGACACCGTATACAGTGTCAAACAAATCACAGACGATGGTAATAAAAAGAAATTGTTGTAGTGTATTATAGGACACTATCTCAATTACTAATTAATCCTCTACCTATCTTGATATTTCTAACCATCTACTGGTTTTTGCTCAACTCATGATAATACATATATATATTTATGATAATACATATAAATGATAGTGAAAACTTAATACGGTTGATCTTTTGAGCCCGCTTCAACTTAGGATGACTAATCAACTAACCTTAGGGTAAACAGTTTTTTCTATTTATGATTATTTCCGTTCAACTCTAGAATTCTTATACATCGAAAATAAGACTCAATATTTTTACTGCGAATTTATATATAAGTTGTTTTCTTTCACTCATATAACTATTTGATTTAGTTCATCAATCTTAATAATGAATAAAAAAAAATGAAGATATCTACTCAATTCATTTCACCCCTTTCTTAAAAAGAAAAGAATAAAGAAAAGTTTATGTCTATGTATCAACAAATCGCACGTAGAGATATTGATAACATACATAAAGTTAATGGTATTTCATAATTAATCGATTGAGCAACAGCTGGTAGATATTTGTTAGACCTATAGGTCATACAAATCACAGGACCATATATGTTATACAAGTACACACTATTATAGGACACTAATAGGCACACTAGTATAGGTATGTTAATAGGTACACTAATTATATAATATAGGTATGCTAAAAGGTACACTAGTATATGTATTTTATTTAGGTATTTTTTTTATACTTTATTTTAGGCATTTTTTTTTAAGTACATTTCAAAGAATTAAATTTTAGATCTTGAGAAATTTAGAGGGTTCAAAAATATGAAAATTTCAGAAGAAATTTCGATTTCGTTGAAATTTTAGGCCAAAAGAATTGAAACTTTTAGCAAAATTTCGACAATTGCGATTCGGTAATATTTCGAAATCTCAAAAAAATAGAAATTTTTGAAATTTAATTTCATGGTACATTCCTTATATTGTATTTTTACTTTATTTATTTATCTCGTTTTATGCATGATAATTCTTAATCTTGGTAATTAATATTTCTTTTGGTTACTTTGTTTTTTTAGGTATAATTATCTTCCAATATTATAGGAGTGAATTAGGACAAATTAGTTTTAAATTGGCTCCTACAAATATGGAATACACAAAATTCAAATATTTAATCACAAGGGTATTTTGGGAACAAATAAAATAATAAAAATAATAAATATGAGCTCTAATATAGATGCTGATGTGGAAAATAGTCAACGGACTAAAATCAATTTCTAATCTTACACGTTTGGCACTGTTTTTTGAAAGTACTTCTATTCAGTAGCGTTTTTATTATAAACATTTATACTAAGAAGTACAAATATATTTTTATAAAAATTTTAAGTAGTTCATACAAAAGTACTTGGAATTGCTTCATGATCGAAAACACTTTTTCAAAAAACTCCTTTAAAAATATTTTTATAACTTAAAAGCACTTTTATTTATTTTTATCAAATGCTATCGAAAAACACTTCTACTAATCTGAAAATATTTTTGACAATTCTAAAAACAATATCAAACGGGCTCAAAGTCTTATACAATTTTTAATCTAATGCAAAGACTAAAATCTAAAAGCCCCGCGGCCTCTTGAGACGGCAACCCCTTAAGGCCGCAAGAAGCCGCCACATATATGGGTTAAATGGGTTGCGGCCTGTGTGGCTGCCATTGATATATCGGTTGAATGGGTGGTAGTGAATTTTTTTTATTGCAACTTTTGAATTGATTGGAAAATCAAATATGGGAAAGAGACCAAGAAACCCACACCAGGGACACAGATGCATGAGTCTACTAGAACAATCATTTATTAATAAAAACTAAATTGCCATTTTTTTTTTTTAATGTGTTTTTGGGTTTGCATATTATAATTTTTATAATATTAATCAATTTTCCTGCAAGGTATAAAAGCATCTTTGCGCTTCCTCAGTGGGAGGAGGAGGATATATAGTTGAGAGAAAAAGAGTTAGAGAGAGAGAGAGAGAGCTATAAAGCCATGGAGTACTCTACTGATAACGGTGAGCTGTCTGAGCCCATGCTAACTGCCAAATATTCATCATCATCTCCAAATCTAGTGAGCTCGGAACTGGAAGACACACTATCAAACACCGAGCTCCCGTACTTCCGGCGTCTCCGAACCGCCACGTGGATCGAGCTGAATACCCTCTTCCGGCTCGCAGCTCCGGCCGTGGTGGTTTACGTGCTCAACAATGTCATCTCCACGTCCACCCAAATCTACTGCGGCCATCTCGGCAATCTCCAACTCGCTGCCTCCTCTCTCGGCAACACTGGCATTCAAGTTTTCGCCTACGGCCTTATGGTACGTACGTACGTACATATTTATTCAATGATCAATCTAATTACGATTCATATTCACAGTCTGATAATATTAACATCTTAATTATGTTATTTGTCGTAAAAATTAACAAACTAATTAATGAATCATATATATATAATATGTACATATATTATTAAATTTGCTTGTTGCAGCTTGGAATGGGCAGTGCAGTGGAGACCCTATGTGGTCAAGCCTATGGTGCAAACAAGGATGAAATGCTAGGCATATATCTGCAGCGTTCAACGATCCTCCTCATGGTAACTGGGATCCCACTAACGGTGATCTACATCTTCAGCAATCCCATCTTGATGGCGCTCGGCGAATCAGCCACCATTGCAGCAGCAGCAGCAGTTTTCGTCTACGGCCTCATCCCACAGATCTTCGCCTATGCCTGCAACTTTCCCATTCAAAAATTCCTCCAAGCTCAGAGCATCGTGTTCCCCAGCGCGTACATATCAGCAGTCGCGCTGGGGATACACGTGGTTCTGAGCTGGGTGGTGGTGTACATACTGGGGTGGGGCCTGTTGGGGGCGTCGCTGATGCTGAGTTTCTCGTGGTGGCTTATAGTCGTGGGACAGTTTTTGTACATCGTGTTTAGTCCGAGGTGCAAGCACACTTGGAGAGGTTTTAGCTCAAGGGCTTTTTCTGGGTTATGGGACTTCTTCAAATTGTCTGTTGCTTCGGCTGTGATGCTGTGCCTTGAGAGTTGGTACTATCAGATTATAGTTTTGCTTGCTGGGTTGCTTAAAGATGCTGAAATTGCCTTGGACGCTCTCTCAGTCTGGTAAGAAATAATAAACTTTGATATTAATTAGCTTATGTACGTTAAATTTTCTAGAAATATTTTCTAGCTATTGGCTAGCTATAAAGGCTGGTAGCTAGCTAGGTGATTTCTTGTGCTTTGTTTTTTGCTGCTAGCTTTATGAACATCCCGAAAACATGTACTTTTGTTTTTTGCAGTAAGAGATGTACACCTGCCAGGCTGCCATTAAAAAGTTTCAATACCAGTAATAATTTTGCCCCAGTCAGAATATTCTATAATTTATTTATATATTTGGTTCGAATTAACATACACCCTATTGATTTTATGTAACTAAGCTTATATATATACTTGACAAAATAAAAGGCTTATATCTAACTGTATATCTAATAAATATTAATGGAATTAATTTACTTAACGCAGCATGGCTATATTTGGATGGGTGTACATGATTGCTGTGGGTTTCAATGCTGCTGCAAGGTCAGTCACTTATATCATGTTAATCCATATATATATATGATACAGCTAGAATGCTATTACGTACGTACGTACACTTATTATATAGATTTTATCATTGAATATATATATGAATGAATGCATTGACATGAAAACATGCAAATACGCAGTGTGAGGATAGGCAATGAGCTTGGGGCTGGGCATCCAAAATCGGCTGCTTTTGCAGTAGTGATAGTGACTTCCAGCTCGTTCCTCATCTCGGTGGTGTGTGCCATACTTGTACTTGTGTTACGACATGTCGTCAGCTATGTCTTCACTGAGGGCGAGACTGTCTCAAACGCAGTCTCAGAGCTTTCTCCTTTCCTTGCAGTCTCCATCATACTCAACGGCATTCAACCTGTTTTGTCTGGTAAGAACGTATCTAGCTACCTACCTTCTATTTAATTTGAATGCTTAATTTAGAGACCACTTTGCGACAAAGTATATATCGAAAAACTAATTAAATCACAGCTTTTTGAAAGTGGCAAAAATTAATGGAGTGCCCTCGTCATAGTAATCAAATTACGTGTTATAATATAGGTTGACATTATTTTTATATTATATTATAGGTATAAATCCGTCACTCACTCATATTATATATAATATGTATATTAATTATACTAAGTAGCAGGACATATATGGTTATATAAAATAATTTTTCTGCTTTTAAAACTCACTTAAGTAATAAAAAAAATTAGAACAAATAATTTTTATTATTAAAAATGTAAAAATAATATTGGAAATAATTAGTGTATAGAAAAAATACAAATAATTAAAGTTAGAACATTATTTTGGAGAACAACAAATTTAAGTAGCAAATTTTACTCTTCAAAATTTCAAATTGACACATAGGTTAGCAAATCACAATTTGAAAAATAAATTGCTAGAGTCCGTCGGAGATGCTCTAATTAATACAATATTGTGCCGTGGGATTGTTGGGTAGCATATTTATATGTCATAAATTCATGATTGTTGTTTTTGACCAAAAATAAAGGGGTGGCTGTTGGGTGTGGATGGCAAGCATTTGTGGCATATGTTAACGTGGGCTGTTACTACATCATTGGTATTCCAGTGGGTTGTCTTCTTGGTTTCAAGTTCGACCTTGGAGCTAAGGTATTTATATATATATGTTTCCTCTTCACATATAATTATTATCATTTTACTTTTTTAAAAAATTTATTATGTTCTATTTTAACTAACATATTGCAAAATTAATAGTATTTTAGTGCATCTCTTCTTGTATAGTTGTATGTGATTTTATAATTTTTCTTTTTTCTTTTTTACTTCTAGGGAATATGGTCTGGGATGATAGGAGGTACTTTTATACAAACTATCATCTTATTGTGGGTCACATATCGGACTGATTGGAATAAAGAGGTAAGTACATAAGCACGTCATACCATATAATTTAATTACATTGTGGTCCAAAAAAAAACTATCTAATTTAATGACATTTATCAATATTTAGACATACCATATATATATATAACAATAATACTAGTATACATGTTGACACACGTTTCAAATATTTTAATTAATATAATTTTTGAAAATTTTACTTAGTAGGATGTTTCCTTTATATATATAAAAGATATAAATAATATTATGGGTTACGCATGCATATTTTTAATTGATAATGATCATGTACATAATTCATTGTTTAACTTTTTGTTAATTTATTCAGGTCGAAAAGGTAAAGAGTCGTTTGGACAAGTGGGAAGACAACAAGGAACCTCGTAATCCTCTGAAAGAATAGATGGATCGAGTTTGGCATCATGATCGATCATATGCTTGACTTAAACTGAAAAAATTATTGGGTGTTATTAAATGATATATTTATATTAATAGGGTATAGTATTAACAACATTCATTTATATTAAGACACGTTGAATTGATTACACCACGTAGTGGTGTATGAGTTACACATAATAATTTTTCTTTTACATGCTTGACAAATTTTTGCAATATTTTTGTAATAGTGTATAAGAGTATTAATCAATTCTTTAAAAAAACCTATTAATCAATAAATAATGTTTTAGCTCAATTTTTCATTAGTGTTAATTAATAGCACTTTATTTTTCTAAGTTGGAGGATTGGAGGGTATAACTCCTTCCATTTAAACCTTTCACTTCTAGAAACCCGGCTATCATGTGGATCTATATGGTGAGAACGAGTATTTTATCTTTGTTATCGACGAGTTCATCTATTTTTATTATGGGATATAGTTTTGTAAATTGTCAAATTTATCCGTATGCCATGCAGACGTCTACACTATAATCATTTTCTTGCTTGGAATGGGTAGATTTAATTATACATAGTAATGATCACATTACATCATTTCATCATCATCATTGTTATCGACAAGTTCATCTATTTTTATTATGGGATATAGTTCAGAAAAAGGTAGTTTGATTTTGGTAAAAACTGGAAAAAGTTGGTAAATCAACCAATTACTGAAAATTATTAAAAAAAAAAAAACCAAATCGATTATTACTAAGTTTGTAAATCGTCAGATTTGTCCATATGCTATGCAGACTTCACTATAATCATTTTCTTGCTTGCAATGGGTAGATTTAATTATACATAGGAATGATCGATCACATTACATATGTTAAACAAAAATGATAAGTAAAAAATAATATTATTCAACATAATTTCACACAAATTCATTTAAGGAATGAGAGTTTTATTATTTTGGGTACGACCCATTTAAGATGGAGTACATCTCTTAATTATAGTCTTTTGGCTCAAGGGAATACCATTTAATTCCAATTGTAATGAAATCAATGGATCACTTTGTGAGTGTTTGGATTTTCAATAGGTGAAAGACTCATTGAAAAGAATATTTGGTTAAGTGTTTGACATTTAGAGATTTGTAAGATTTATTTGCGATTGCATTTGCACCCAGTTTTTTTAGGTTTCCTACGTACTCATTGCGGGATCAAACTACACGTAGTTCCAATGTTTTGGGAATTAGTGTGTGAGTGACACATTTAAATGATTTAAGTAATTTATGTAGGTTTTAAAGCCCTTGGATTTAATTTGAAAAATTAATTTAGGGACTTTGTGTATGAAATTAATTTTTGAGAAATTTAGATGAATTTGGTTTGGTTGCGGTTGCGGTTACGATTGCACCGGTAGGTTGCCTACATACCTTGATGGGATCAAACCGAATGTAATTCGTTAAGGAATTTGACTTGGTTGCCTTTGTGCCATTTTGGAGGGTTGGTTTTGGACCAATTGAAGGAAGTGATTTTGTACCACTTGAGAAAGTTGGTATTGTATCAATTTGAGAATTTGGATTTGATATATTTGGTTTTGTATCAATTTGAGAAAGATAATTTGTATACCATTTAAGAAAGTTGGTTTTGTACCATTTGAAAGAGATGGATTTGTACAATTTGAGAGTTGTATTAGAGATTTGGAATTGAAGAAAATGAGTCAACTAATTATTTTGTATCAATTATTTAAGGTGCTGTTATTTGCACACCTTATTTCCTCTCTTTGCACACCCTTCTTAACTTAATTTTTGAATTTACTTAATTGACACAAAGAGAAAATCACTTAAAATGTATGTGCTATTTGAATTAGTAGACTAATCTGAAATATTTTTTTGTTCATAGATTATAGTTGATGGGTGCATTTTGTAATTGAGCCTATTTTTTAACCCTTCTTCTTCTTCTTGGCGTCTTGGACAGTGGCTGCGGCTTGGGGTTGCAGTGACAGAGAAAGGGAGACAGGAGAGAGGGAAGGGGAGAGAGAGAGAGAGAGAGAGAGAGAGAGAGAGAGAGAGAGAGAGAGAGAGATAGAGGGGTTGCAGCGAGAGAGAAGAGAACGTGGGGGAGGAGACAGAATGAGGAGGTGACCGGTGGTGGTCTCACCACCTGGTTCACCGGCGATCTCCTAGCATTGCATTATCACTATTATATTCAGTTTCAAAGTTTCTAAGGATTGACATGCCAGAGACATCACATGCACAGTGTCAAATATTGTGAACAAATTGGTAGTGGCAAATTTGGACCCTGCAACAGCTAGCTATGGGGTTTCTAGGTCCCTTTCTTTCGGTAGTTTCTTTTCTATTTATCATAAGAATAGTCATGTCCTGGTACCCAAAACTTCCAGTGGCCTCTTCTCATCCCAACAGGAAAGTTGATCCCACCTTCAGGAGGTGTGGATGTAACCCCTGTGGTCTGGTTTGCATTGATTAGTTTCCTAAGTGAGATATTAGTACGGCCACAAGGGCTACTTGTTCTTCTCTCTCAAAAGGTTAATTAGCATTGCTTTACTATTGTGCGATATAGGAGATTTGTTTTTGTGGGGAGAGTGAATATTAATAATAAACTTCATCATTGCATTGCGTGGATGAATATGATGTATAACGCATTATATAAACACGTTTGGAATTTGCACACTTTGTTGTATAATTACACTTTGTGATCGACAATGATAATCTACTTATTTTAAATCAAGGTCTTGCTTGCCTTTCTAGAATTTTCCTCATCTCCCTCAGCCGGGGACATAATGTTTAATTTGAATAATATCGGTGGATAAATCAAATGCCTTTGATCGCTACCTCAAAATGGTAGTCCCCTATCATTGTCCATTAAGAGAAGAAGTGCTGTTTTTGGAAAAAAAAAAAAAAAAGAAGACGTAGGAAAGTTTGTTTCCATCAACAATATCACGTTTGAAAATTATGAACCATACAAGTGCAACAAGACACTGTCGAACTATGAAGGGAACTACAACCCAAAACTTCAAATATCTTGGAGGTGGTAAATGGTCACTAATACAATGAGCTAATCCAAAATGCAGAGAAAACCATCATCACCCTAGACCGTTCTCACACAACAAGAAAACCCTAGTTTATATGTCAGCTGCAAGGAAGTTGCTTGATAACAGTACCTGAGAAAAAGGGAGGTTAACTGTTACAAATGAGAGAGAGAGAGAGAGAGAGAGAGAGAGAGAGAGAGAGAGAGATTGTGGTTCCAATTACCTTCTCACCGGGTTTGAATGGAGGAAGACCTTTATAAGGACATGTAGAGCATCGAAAAGCATCACCTAGTCCACACTGCACAATGTACAACTTTCAGAGCAGAGTAAAGGGGAAAAGAACAAAAAAGATCCTAAAAGAGCAGGCTAAATCAGCACTCATTTAGCAGAACTTATCAGCTACTACAGAACATACACTGCCACATGCGGACTGAAAATTGTTTAACAAATCTTCAGTGGGTTCTAATTTCTCTACTTTCTGCTCTACTTCAGCCCTCCCACAGCTGCAATTTTTACAAGCTTTCCTTGTGCTTCCGACTTCACAATCATCAGCTGCATAAGCACATTGCTCAGTACATGGTTAAAAAATCACAAAAATTACACTGAGACAAACACTGAAGACAATTCAACAAAAAAATAATATAATAATAATTTTTGAGCCATGATGTCTTACGTAGTATCAGCTGGGGTTTCTTCAAGTCCTCCTCTGTTAATAGACTATCCTCATCAATCAGATCTGAATCATCATCAATCTGGACTTTGGGTAAAGTTTTTGTGGTCTTTTTTAGGGCAAAGGACGAACCAATCTTCCAAGAAGGTTTTTCGGCCTTGACCTACAGAATAACATAATAGAACAAAATTAAAGATAACTCTCTAAACACAGTACATAAAAAAGGGAGGGGGGGACACTGTATAATGTATGGTATAGAAAAGCACTGTGGTTCCTAATTAGGAAAAAAAATGAGCAAGTGAAGATAACACATGTTACAAAGTATAGATTATATCAAAAGCATCCATCCAAAATTCCATATACAAAGTATATCTAATGATAAGCTGTCATGAAGCCAGAGATTATTTATTGTAGTAAGAAAAAAATTAAAATTAAAATGTTTCAGAGTAACTAGCAAAGGCAGTGAGGACATTTTCTAGAGGATTGCATGACAGAAGAAATTCATATGTAGGATCCCAACTACATCCTGATAAGGATCCACATAGCCAACTCCAAACAGTTGGGATTAAGGCTGAGATGAGTTGAATTAATATTCGTGTAACAAACTTAAAACACAAAGGGAAGAAATGAGAAATTACAAGATCATGCCAATGAATACTAGTAACACTGAAACCTACCCCAAAGGACAATTCAGATGATGAGATTGATTTCATTTGAAGAGCTTGTGCTTCTAGAAAACCAGCCAATAGTAACTTGCGCTCAAAGGTCGTCTGCAAGAAAACCCAAGTAAGATTTCTCACTGCAAACTAAATCTATAATGGCACCGTGTGAACATGAATTACTTTATCTGTTTCCACTATGGAAGAATCAGAAGTCTTGGAAATTAGGATTGTTCCACCAGGCTTCAAGACTCTTGAGATTTCCCCTAACAACTGCTCACTTGGGAATTCAATTGATCTACAAAGAGTAAAAACAATGTCCACAGAAGAAGACCCCAGTGGCAGCTGACCTGTCATAAGTCAAAAACAAATCAGATGAACACTAGGTTAATTCGATCAAATTTTGATTATTGTGCAACTATGATGTATATCTATACATGCACAGATACATACATATACATACACATACAAGCTCTAGTGAGAAGTTAAATGATTATTCAATCAGATACATATTCACCAAGCATTTCATAACAAATAAATTTCTAGATGACATTGGGAAGGGGAGACAAAATAAAAGAGACGCTACTACATTAAATCACATAAGGGGAATAAGAAACTTACTTTGAGAAGCCACTTGAGTGATAATTTGAGGTTCACACTTTTCAGTAGCTCCATTCCCAAGCTCCCTCAATACATCAAGAACAAGACTAACAGGCAGAACCGCATCATCTGTAAATGCCAGCACAGATCCCTGCAAAAACCCAGTCAAACAATTTCAGTAGGGCTGCACCCAAATTACATAAACATATCACAAGCTCAACAAAAACAATAATAAAGTCAGGTGCCACCCAAATTACATAAACATATAAACTTTTACTACTAAAAGTTTTGAAACGGAGTCTAACAGGTCGCAAGGATAAATTCAGGTGCTTCTTATCATAATTTAGAGAAAAAAAGGAAAATTTTTTTTGTTATCAAACTTTTTCGTAAACGGAGTTTAAGGTCGATTACAGCCTCAGCTTAAAATACTCACTTTCACGACCAAGACTAAAGCATTCAACTTTCCTTTTCTATTTTTAATTTTCAGATTTCTGAACAACCAAACAGGCATGAATCACAGCAACAAAATTGGAATCATTAAAAGCGAAAACACAAACGCATTGGATTGAAATGTAAACAATTTCAGCGACAAGAGAAAATAAAATTGAAGGCGGACTCACCATGCCGTCGACAGTCGATCAAATCTTCAAGGCCTAGAGCGAAACGGTGCGTATCGAATTTTCTACACGCAACAACGCCTAGTGCTCTTATTTGTGCGCGTTGCCGATCGGGTCTAGGCTGGGACTTGCTGGGAGAACAAAGACTATGGGAAGAGAGAGGGAGAGAAGAGGAAAAAAAGGAGACCAAAAGCTTCTGCCGGCGTGAGAGGAGAGAGAACAGAGAGAGAGAGAGAGAGAGAGAGAGAGAGAGAGAGAGAGAGAGAGGGGAAAAGAAGAAGAAGAAGAAGAAACTGATTTTGATAAGTTGAGGTTATTGCGTCTCTATGGGGTCTTGTGTTCGAATCATGTACTCTGATTGAAGTTTTAGTTTGTTAGAGTTAGTTTTTTTGAGTTTTAGGAATTTAGAGCATTCAAAATTTACTAAAAAATAATTAAAAGTTTAAAACACATAATTTAATAGATACCAAATTACCAAGTAATTTAAATAGTTTTTAATAGCATACTGATTTACAATAACAACATTAATACCAACTATAATGAACATATAATAATCAATGGACCCTAAACTAATTTATACACCAGTATAATAAACATATAATGAATCCTAAACTTGCTATAATAAACATATAAACTAGTTCATATACTCTCTTTTTTTGTCATTAAACTATTTTATATATACCCTAAAACATATATGTTTAATGTTTTGGTATTTGGGGTTTGGTGTATAGGGTTTGGGGTTTGAAGTTTGGAGTTTTGGGGTTTGAGGTTTGGAGTTTTTATTACATATGTTTTATAACATATCATTTACAAATAAATGTTTTTAAATTTGTATAATATATTTCTATATAAAAATAATTAAAAATACCCTAAATTCTAATATTATACCATATCATAAACCTTAATTAGGGTATATAGGGTATAAGATACAGTGATATACCATATCCTAATATTATATCATATCCTAAATATTTCTATAGCTATATATACCAACTATGAATTATAGTCTTAAGGTATAGGTTATAGGATATAAGGTATATGATTTAAAATTTGTAAAACACACAATAGGCCAATAGGGTTTAAGGTATGAGATATAGGAATAAGATATAGGCTTTAGAATTTAGTTTATAGTTATATGGTATAAATTGTTTAGGATATGATATAATATTAGGGTTTATGGTATTTTTAATTAGTTTTTATATAGAAATGTATTATATAAATTAAAAAACATATACATTATTAATTATAGAGTTTAGGGTTTATAAATTTATATATGTTTTATATAAATTATACGAATGTATTATAGAAAGATATTTTAGGGTATATAAATGTATAAAAATGTAATATTTAAATTAAATGTTATATATACTCGGTCTAGTTCGGTAAATCGACAGCTCCGGGTCTAAGAACATGAACCAGACATACCAGTTCGGTTGGCAATTCGGGCTCCCAGTTTGGTTCCTCTCCAGTACAATTATTCTCGACATCGGTTGAGCCGATTTTGGGTCCAATCTCGATTTTTTGGTCAAACCGGCCCAGCCCTATTCAGGTGTGTAATCAAAAGAGAATTTGGCTAGGTTGATTGGTTTGTTCGAAAAAAAAAAAAAAAAAAAAGTTGATCGGTCAAACTTTTAACTACAAAGGATACAGCCAAGCTAGTTTGTTTTTACAGGCTTCACAAGCCTTATTCTTAGGGATGGCAACGGGGCGGGGCGGGGCCGGGGGTGCCACCCCCATCCCCCGCCCCCGAAATTTTTTGAATCCCCGAATCCGCCCCAAATCCCCGACTATGTAAACGGGGATTCCCCGTCCCCGACCCCGCCAGGGAGTGGCTTCCCCGAACCCGCCCCGAATCCCCCACCTATGTAAAGAGAGATCGCAGAGAGGATGGCGAGTGGCAAACGGCGACGGCGACCAGAGAAGGAGATCGCAGAGAGAGGACGGCAAACGGCGACGGCAAGAGGGCGAGACAGAGAGGCGACTGGCGAGACTCGGGGTTGCGAGACAGAGGGGCGAGATGGTGGCGAGAGAGCGGCGAGACAGAGATGGTGGCGAGAGAGCGGCGACACAGAGAGTGCGAGACAGAGGGACGACCGGCGAGAGTGCGAGACGAGCGGCTCGATGGTGGAGACTGGCGAGATGGTGGCGACTGGCGACTTGGCGAGAGGGCGGCGCGACTGCGAGAGAGACGCAGTGACTGAGAGAGATAGAGAGTTAGAGATTGAGAGTGAGAGTCTGAGAGATTAGATATTTAGATCACAGTTTTTTTTTTTTTTGTTTTTTTTTTTTTTGTTTAGGGTTTGGTGTATTGGGGTTTGGAAGTTTGGGAATTGGGGTTTTAAAACATATATATAAATATATAATTTAACAAACATACATTTATATATGTTAGTACATTTAACAAAAATACATATTAATACCCTAAACATATATATTTGTTAATTTACTTAAAAAATAATTTAACAAATATATGTTTTTTCATTTATATAAAGCTTAGGGTTTAGGTTATTAATTTTATGATCTAAATTATGTATAAATATATAAATTGAAAGAATAAGGTTAGGGTTTAGGGTTTAGGTTATTAATTTTATTATCTAAATTGTGTATAAATATAGGGTTTAGGATTAATAAGTTTAGGGTTTAGGGTTTATGGGGTTTAGGCTTTAGGGTATAGGGTTTAGAGTTTTATTATCTAGATTGGAATAATAAATTTAGGGTTTAGGCTGTATGGGGTTTAGGCTTTTAGGGTATAGGGTTAGAATATATGGTATAGGGTATAGGTTTAGGGTATAGGGTTTAGAATATATGGTATAGGGTATAGGGTATAGGGTTTAGGGTTTAGGGTTTTATTATCTAGATTGGAATAATAAGTTTAGGTTTTAGGCTTTATGGAGTTTAGGCTTTTAGGGTGTAGGGTTTAGGATATAGGGTATAGGGTATAAGGTATAGGGTTTAGGGTATAGAGTATAGGGTTTAGGGTATATGGTATATGGTAGGGTATATAGTGTAGGGTATAGGGTATAGGGTTTAGGGTTTAGGGTTTTATTATCTAAATTGTGTATAAATATATAAATGGGAAGAGTAAAATCATAAGAACTTGTTGGTCTGATGGTAAGGAGCTGTGGGAGAAAACTTGAGGTGCCAAGTTCGATCCCCCTACATGACACTTTTAACACTAAAATATTAATAATATATATTTGGTGTAAACGGGGCGGGTTCGGGGTCGGGGGAGCCAAAACCATACCCGCCCCGCCCCCGACTCGGGTCCCCGCCTAAATCCCCGAATCCAAACCCGGCCCCATTTATCTCCCCCATTAGGGTTTTAATCGGATCGGGTCCCCGCGGGGATTCGCCCCCGCGGGGATTTTTGCCATCCCTACTTATTCTACACACTAGGAGGGTAAGGGGTGAACATTTAGGGAAATACTCTCACAAATTGGAGGAGGAAGCGGTGCCGAGCGTTCGGCTGCTATAAAAGTTTTGCTACCGAGCGCTGAACGACGAGAATCCGCAAAAAAAAAAAAGATAAATCTGCCTACAGAAAAACTGTATATATATATGGGTGAATTTATGACATTATATTTTTGACACAAGTTTTCAATGTGACCAATTTTATATATGATTTCAACGATCAGAACTGTCTATTTTTTTTGTCTCTATTAAAAGATCATCCATACAAAAAATTAGGTAAATCATAAACCATTTATCTATAAAGATTAAATGATCAATATTGGTCAATAAAATAAACACTTAAAATGTTGACCATTTAATTTTTGTAGGTAAATAATTTTTAATTAACTTAATTTTTTGCAAAAATAATTGTTTAATTGAAACATAAAAAATAAACGGTTTAGATCGTTGAAATCCTATATAATATAGACCTCATTAAAAATTTGCGGAAAAAATATGGTATTATGGATTGCCCATATATAAAATTTGTTTCAAAGTTTGATGGTGAGTGGAATTCGCTTTAAAAAAAATAATAATAAACAATAAATTGGTACAACATTAGATCTGTCCACGTCATCATCGGAGTATGTCCGAGTCCAATCACAACCGTCAATTACAAACTTCAAAATCTCCACCAAAAGCCGAAATAGCAAAACCTAACTTTCCAGTTCAATCAAAAGCACGCCTATCTTTTTCTTTGACAGTCGTCACCCCCACAAAATTAGGGTTAGGGCTTAAGAATTTGAACATGGGCAGGAGAGAGAAGCAAAAGGCCAAGCTTGATTGGGACGAAGCAAGCGAAGAAGAACGAGAATTAGCCAATACAAAGCCTTCGCAATATGTGGTCGAACTGGGCAGTAGCGACGACGACGATGAGGCCAACGAAGATCTCAGCCTCAAGATCGTCGAGAAGGCTTTGTTGATGCGTGCGGCGAAGTTGGCCCCAGAAAACGATGTCGTTGCAGGCGAGTCAGGCGGTTTGATTGAACTCCTTTCGTCTTCTTCACAGGAAGCTGAAGTTGCGGCTGCGGATTTGGAGACTAAGAAGGTAATTAGGAAGGATAGGAAGAAGAAGATTAAGAAGATGAAGATTGGAGACCAAGCTGTGAGTGATTTTCGTCTTCTCCTATGTTTGTTTCTATGGAAAATTAGTTGACGAAATTATGGAACTTTTCTCATTGGTGTAAGCTTTATTTAATTTTACTATGATAAAAGTTTACTGTAAATTTAGTTTAATGTGGTTACACAAATATAAATAGTCATGTTCTTAAGTTTGTATTTAAAAAAATGGAATTTAATTGGAAAATTGACTTTAATAATATCAAATTGTAATTTATATCCCCCTCTTCGTTTTATTGACTGTTTTTGTAGATGTGTGTAGCAAGAAAATGTCCCAGTTTTTGGCCTAAAAGTTATGAATTTTCTTTCTTTGGTGAAGGAGCTATTAAGTCGGTGCCTTATGTATGGCTTTTTTTGTATCGCATTGTTGGTTTAGGTTGTTGCAAAAGAAATAGAGAAGGTAGAGGCAGGTAGAGCTGTAGATTTGGCCGAGGCGAAGGAACTAAATAATGATGAGATTAAGGACAATGTTCAAATTACCGACAACGTTGTGCTGCGGAAACTTCTTGTGAGTTCAAATATTTGCTTTGAAATGACCTTTTGAAATGCAAATCCATATGAAGGCCTTAGCTTGGTATCTATCTTATTTCTATTCTATCAGCGGGGACCAAGGTATTTTGATCCTCCAGATAGTAGCTGGGGAACATGCTATAACTGTGGCGAAGAAGGTCATGCAGCAGTGAATTGCACTGTAGCCAGGCGGAAGAAGCCGTGCTTTGTTTGTGGCAGTTTGGAGCACAATGCCAAGCAATGCAGAAAGGTTAGTTGGAAGAGCACTAAGATTCTAAGCTGGCTATTTTTTTTTTATGAATAAATTGTCTATGTAATCTGGAGTGAATTGAACCCTTTTCTCTTTGTTATTAAACTTATATTTAGTGTTTGAGGGTAGTGGGGCTTTAAAACAAAGGTTTTATGTTGACATGGATAAGTTCAATTGCATTTGTTGATTTACCTTTTTTTTTTTTGTTGAAAAGATTGAGGTTCATACTCAATCATTCTTCCTCTCTTCATTTCTGGGAAGAATTAACTAAATGTTTGTTGTCATTGTAGAAGGCAGATCTCTTTCTTTTCTTCGTATATACACAAGCTCTCTTCTGTTTTTTAATTCGTATTGGATAAGAAAGATCCGAAAACAAAACCAAGGCTCAAAAAGATTGAAAACAAAACCAAGGCCCTTTTTTTCGTGTTTTCTGTATGCTATATAATCTTATATTAGCGCCACTTTCCGAATATAATGAATTCTTCACCAGTTTCATTATGATACCGTGCTTTTATGGCATTATACAAAGATAGGTTTCTCTATTTCTTTTTCCCTCCTTTTTCTCTTTAGTTTGTGATGTTCCCATTGGACGCTCTATAAGATGGTTTTTAGGCATTAACCATCATTCATCTGGGTTCTTATGGTACCTGCTTTAAATTTTTATAGGGACAAGATTGCTTTATCTGCAAAAAAGGTGGACATCATGCTAAAGAATGTCCTGAAAAGCAGAAGGGCGGCTCATTGAATTCCAAAATATGTTTAAAATGTGGAGATACTGGGCATGATATGCATTCATGCAGGAATGATTATCCAACTGATGATCTCAAGGTATTGTTGATTTTTAATTCTATCTTTCATATGATTTTCTATATGATATAAAACTATTTAATGTTTTGTTGGCAATTTGTTTAAGAACTGTGTTTTATTACTTTTTTTTTTCTTTTTCCTTAATCAGGAAATCCAATGTTATGTCTGCAAGAGACTTGGTCATTTATGTTGTGTCAAGTTTGTTGATTCTGGTACGAGGGAAGTTTCTTGTTACAAATGTGGTCATTTGGGGCATACTGGTATGGTAAGTCTTATTGTCTGTTTTCAATGTTTTTAACTGTTTTTGGTGTTTTATTTTGGGGGTGGGGTGGGGTGGGGTTGTGCATTAGAGACTGCACATTGCACGCTTCCATGCCTTTTGTTATGAATGTGGCTGAAGATGGATTGTCCAGTTAATAAATATAGTACTAAAAACTGACAGAAAAAAAAAGGATATAGTGCTGAAATGTTCATCGACTTATTGGGATTTTCTTTGATATGTTGAAATTGTCTATATTGTTGACAAAATATATTGCACAAGTTTCCTTTAATATATCTCTGTGTGTGTGTGCGCATGTATATATGTTTATAAAGATTATTCTCCTAGCAGGTCCTTAATTAAGGACCTATTTCTATGGCATTCGATTAGATATGGACGAGGTGAGATGCATTGATATTGAGATGCATCTCATCCACCCTACATTGCAATCATCCCAATATTATCTAAACGATAGGGAGATGTGTCCTCATTTAACTAACTTATTAGAGAAAAGTTATAAACACATATGTGCTGTGAGTTCATTGGCAATGTTTTGGTTCAATATGCAACCAATTATATGTCATAATTTTTATTTATCTTTGGAGTAGGGTGATTTCAACAGTAAGCTTTAATATTAGATGCTTGATATTTTAAATTGTTTGTCGATAAATGTGAGAGCGGAAACTAAATTTTTGCTTCCCGTCTTTAAGAAGTCTAGATTTCCCTCGTTAAACTGGATATGTGAGGCCTATATATCAAAAACAATCTTATACATTTTTCTGGTGCTCTTTATTTTCACACATCCAATTTGGTGATTAATTCTTTTTGTAGTCTTGTTAGAAATTTAGTGAATTCAAAATGGTACACATTTTGAGGTTTGTTTTTTTAATTTATTAATAATGACTTAAAATTATTTTTTCATGTTTAATAGGTTGCAATTTTGCCTTTAGTTTTCTTGTCAAACATATCTATCAATTATATCTTGTGATTACTTGGGAGTTTTGATACTACCTGTTCATATTTTCTATTTCTCAACATCTTTTGACCATCTAAATATCTTTTCCTGGAATAAAATGCGTTAATTTTCTTGGCCTGTGTGTTAAAAAAGATTTAGCATTCTATTTTTTTTTTTTTCATTTTGCCAAAGTATTCAACCATTTTTTCCTCCTTTTAAGAAATGGGAATCCGTACATGCAGGCATGCTTTAGCTTACATGGAGGGGAAACCAGTGGTTTCGGATCACCTCGTTTATGCTACAAGTGTGGTGAAGAAGGTCATATTGCTCGTGAATGCACAAGTGCTTCTAATGTAAGTTTCAGTTGTACAGCTCCCAGAATTATTTAATAGCGTGCAATCTTCTTCTCTGTCTTTAGATTATTTTCTTCTGTGGTAGTGTTAGTATTACGCATGGAAATATCAACTGGATTGCTTTATGTAAACTTGCAGGCTCGCAAGAGATATGGGGAAGTGTTTAAATTATCTACTCCAACTTTGAGACCTCATAAGGAAAAGAAAGACTACATGGGATTCAATTCTGCTCCTCATGATCTGAATAAGGCTCATAAAAGGAAACATATGCAATATGAAGAAAGAGGCATTACAACACCACAAAAAGCAAAACATAGAGGTGGCTGGGTAATGGATGATCCAGGGGACTTCTCCCCTAGAAAAGGTAAAAAGAACAGTTGGAAGTCTCCTGCATCACCATCCAGTAGGGGTCATAGGATTTCAAGTTTGACTGCAGGCGGTCATGCTTCAAGTTCTAGATCATCTAAAAAACTGTGGAAGGGTTCTGGAACTCCAATCTCACAAGGGTCATCTAAATCTCAGCACAGATATTCTGCATCGAGGTTTTACAACTCTAGCGCAGATGGAAATAGAAGAAATTATGATTGGTGGTAGGCAAAAGGCATAATATGTTTAACTGAAGCCATTGGAAGGAAGCTACTGTAAAAGTTTCTTCATAGGCATGTTTACTTGTGGGTTCATAAGCGTTCTTTTGATGTTGTAAGTATCCGTTTTCCCCTCTTAAGTGATATAATGATTATTGTTGTTCCCCCTTTTCTTGGATGCTCTTGATATGATTCATGTGTCAAGTTCTCCAAGTTATGTATACACATGTGTGCCTCCCCTTGCACATATTTACTGGCGAACAGTTTTCGTTTCCTACATGTTGAGAAAAATATTATGGTCTGGAAAAAAGTTCAAAATTTTTTAATCGTCTTTTCTTTTTCGTATCTTAAAATGTACTTGCACTTGTTTCTTTATACACATTTGTGTATGTGTTTCTTTTTTTCATACTTTATTTTATAAGGTAACTTATTATATATTCTCTTATTGCTTGGCTTTATTTTGCCCTGATCTGTTAATTATGCCACCTCTTTATCAATTTTGTATTGAAAATTTTCACCCCCAGGTTTAGGGTTAGGGAGAGTGAGAGTGTATGCAAGGATGTGAGAGGGTCATGTATCAACATGGATATAGCCTGTCAGAGACAGAAAATCCCAAAACCTGGACAGAATGACATGCTATGTCAATCTACCATGTGATGTTTAATATGGCATATTAAACATATGAATTTATTTATGTCTATACTGGTTGCTTGCATAGAATCACAGATGGTAAAATGAAAGTAAAACAGAATGATTGTATAACACATTTTATTTGACAAAATGCTTAACACCCTTGTGATAGGAAAAAAAAAATGCTAAATTTTTTTTGTCCAAAATAAGTCTGATTGGTCTTGAATGATATGCGGGAAAGGAGTGGACAATACTGTCTCTGTTCTTTGCATATGGACCAAATTTTCATGAATGAAGTAACCCAAAAAGTGTAGCTGTTTTACCAAAAAATCTAGAACTGTAGCTTTATGTGTGACAGAATATTTTGTGCATATGGAGATGGGTTCATGCAAGGATTAAATCAATTTTTATTTTATTTTGTTCTTTGTGGATTGTGTATTATGTGGTAACATGAGTGAAGTGAATCATTAAATCAAAGAATGTTATATGCATGTTTAGTAGGTAAACTGAATAAAATTCTCTCACTTTGTTTTGGTTTTATGTTCTCATACACAGATTTGAAACTGATCTGAAATAACTGGTTTGGACTAGGGCGGTGCTCGGTTTTCACTTGTGTTCTTGTTGCTGTACATTATTGATGAAGAAACCCTTAATTTTGGGATGTCCTCATCCTTCCATTGCTGAGCTTAGTTATTTCTGACAGAAATCTATACCTTTAGTTTCTTTGAAATCCATTGTCTGGAGATTTAGTTGCAATGTTTTGATTCCATCCTTTTTCTCTTTCAACTGTTGTCTGTATCATGTTTATGAGCTTAGAGGATCTTCCAAAACAAAGTTCCAATGCCTACTAAAAGTTTCTCGATTTTTGCTGACAATGTACAAAACCAATGACATACTCCTTTTCAGTCTTATGAAATTTTATTTATTTGCGTTGCGCATCTGCTTCTGTTGGATAAGATGAAGCCATTTCTGGTCTTTATACATAAGCCATCAGGGGAGAAAGGAAAAGGCAGCGGTTGATTTTTAACTGGTGGTTATCAATTTTCTTTATGTTATTTCTTGATTATTATTGTTTATTTATATTTTCCTTTTCGTTTGCCATTTAACAAGTGAGTTTAACTGAATCAATTCAAGTTCAGGAGAAGACATTTGAGTCCAGCACTCGAGGTTAATTTGTTGCTTGCTTAACCAACTTGTTTTTTTTTTAATCAAAGCTTAACCAACTTGTTAAGGTCCAAAATTTGTGAAAAAATTGGGTTAGGCCTAGCGATCCAAGCTCTTGCAAAATTTAACCAAATCAGTCTACTTCAGGATAACATCTATCCTCATTCCTACCAATTTGGAAGTCAATATCAAGAGATGGAGAGTTCTCTTTTCTTGAGAAAAAATGAAAGAGATTACTTTATTATTATCAGACAGAATAGCATTGCATTAAAATTGTAGTAAATTATTAAAAAGTCCATTTTAGAGCCTTTTATACCAAAAAAAAAAAAAAACTCACTTAAATAGTTGCAATGATAAATAGATTCACTTTGTACAAATAAGTTTACGTTATTTTGTTTTCCATAAATTTTCAGTATAAATGATTGTTATTGTTAAACAGTGATAATTAATAAAGTATTTTTACAATTTAAATAGTTATTATTCCATAATAACAATGATTGTCACTATTAAACAATATCAATTAATAATTAATTGTCACTACGAATCAACTTCTTCTTCTTCCAATATAATATAAAAAGCAAAAAGAAACCTTTTCTGTTTTTTTTTTTAGTAAATTATCCGTAAGTACCTCAATTATACACTGATTTTCAATTTAGTACCCCAATTTTAAAAATTTGACAAAAAGTACCTTAACTTTCATTTTGTGTTAAAATAGTACTTCCGTTAGTTTTTCTGTCAAATAAACCGTTATTTGCTGACGTGGTAGGGGTATTTTTGTCTTTTTTCCCACATTTAAAAGATAATAATATTTTTTAAAATTTTTGAATAAACAAAAAATTTCTTAAAAAAGTTAAAACTTTTCAAAATTTTAAAAAATTTTGGGGGGGCAGGGAGGGTGAGGGGACTGGGTTGGGGTTGGGGTGTGTCGGGGATGGGCTGTATAAGGGGTGTTGGGGAGGGGCTGGGTTGGGGGGAGAGAGGCAGCGGGTGGTTGTGGGTGAGGAAGAAGAAAGAGGGTGGGGGGCTGGTGCTGGGTGTGGGGTGTGACGGGGCTGGGGCTGGGGTTGGGGGGGAGAGGTGCGACGGGACTAGGGTGGGGGCTGGGTGGTGGCGGGAAGGGGAGGGGATGGTTGAGTGGGGGCGAGAAAGGGGAGGGGATGAGTGGGGGCTGGGTGGTGGCAGGAAGGGGAGGGGATGGCTGGGGGCGGGAAAGGGAGGGGAGGGGTGGTGGGGAGAGGAGGGGATGGCTGGGGCTGGGGCTGGGGCTGAGGGAGGGGGAGGAGGAGGGGAGAGGAGGGGCTGGGTGGGGGCGGGGAGAGGAGGGGACAATGGCTGGTCGGGGAGGGGATAGTGGGGGGGGAGGGCTTAAAAATTAAAATTTTTTAATGTTTATTTTAAAAGTTTTAATTTTTTAAAGAATTTTTTTTTATTCAAAAGTTTTAAAAAAATATTATTATCTTTTCAATGTGAGGAAAAAGACGAAAATATCTCTGCCACGTCAGCATATAATGGTTTATTTGACCTAAAAACTAACAGATATATTATTTTGTTAAATTTTTAAAATTTAAGGACTAAATTAAAAATCAGTGTATAATTGAGATACTTATATATAATTTACTCTTTTTTTGTTTTCTTTTGCGCAGGGGGCAAGGAGAATCTCTCCTTTTGCTATCTTTTTTTTTTTTTTTTTTTTCTTTTCATTTCTTTATTCTTCCTCTTCCTTTTCTTTTCTTTCTTTTGTCTCTCACCTGGTTCTCAAAATCAGAAAACCCAAACAGGACGTGGCACGACGGAGGTCCAGCTTGGTACCAGTTTTGTGCAACCGGGCCAGGTTGTAAATGCTATGCCCAAAGTTGGGATCCACAACCATACCTTGCAAATGGTCCTACAAAATTGCACAAGGAACCACACGACATCAAAAAACTACACACAGAAAAATGACACTGCAAACAAGAAGCAAACAACAAAAAACGACAACAAAATTTTCAAACTTTCTCCACTAAAGCAAAACCTTAACAGATGCCCCAAATCCTATCTCCAATTTGTATGATTGGGTTTGTAACTCAGTTATATTATAGGATAGTCCATCTACAAAAATATTAAATTAAAAAATGTTTTAAGTATAATTTGTAGGATACCGATAAGGGCTTAGCAATGTTTGGCTTTTTTTTTTTTTTTTCTCTAAAGGGAAACTGTGAACTTTATTTAAATAGAGTCCAAAATACTACTTTTAATATGTTTACACCATATTGAACCCTAAATTGTTCGATTGGATTTTACAAATTTAAAAACTTGGACCTCTAGTCTTAGAATGAGGGGTTAAATGATTAACCTTGAGTTTCAATCTCCTAAACTACAGTGGGAATAGAGTGAGCAGTTAGCTCTTCAGATTGCGATCTGTGGTATTGATTAGTATGACCGTGAGGAATTCAATTTTTTAGTATACTAGGTACGACAATGAGGAATTCACTAGCGTTGCCATGAACGTTCTTATCACTAGAGATTGATTGTAGGCCGAATAGTGATGGTACTACGATACAGGCTAGGGTGGTGCACTATTATTTTTACAGGTTTTAATATCTACTTTTACAGGTTTTAGTATCTACTTTTACAGAGTGTTTGACGACAAGATCTTGCCGACCTCGACGACTATTGGATTTTCAAGCTCCAGCAGTACCCTGATGAGCGAGTGAGTGCAGAGTTAACTAGTTTTGTCACCTTTGTTAGATAGTTAGAATTTGCTTGTTGGCTCATTAAATTTCTAGTTATTTTGTCACACATGAGACTTTATAGTTGCAAGACTAATTTGGGGGGTGTGTTGGGTCAACCTCGGTTGGTTTTGATTAATAAATTGACCAGTTTTGACCTTGGTTGATCGACCTACTTTGATCCTGTAATCTTGATAATCTGATTTATAAAAATCATCTTGGGCCAAAATTTAATAAAATGAATTAGAAACACATTTTCTGATTGGCTCACCTGTTTAGTAAACGTTTTGCTAGACGACTCTGCCTACCCATTGCGTTCAAGAGTAGAATAGTCAACTTATGGTTTGTGCTTTTCAGTTGATGTGAGATTGAGGTATAAGAGGTAATGATGAAGCCCATGTCAATGGGAAATACGCCAGTTGCCACAACCTCAATTCTCCTAGGCCTGGAATTGTAGTGGCCACTAGGTCATTAATTTCTAGATTGGTGCAAGGTCATTAATTTCTAAATTTTAAGTTAAAATATATATTTTTTTAAGTACAAAATAAAATAACGAAAAGAAGTGTAGCCCAATGGATAGTGGATATATACTACATAGTGTTTCTTTGTTCACTTCAGTCAGTGATTTGTATCCCCTTTGTTGCATTTTGCTTTATTATTACAAAGATTATGGGTCCATCAATTTCTGTGGAGATTGCGCTCAACTAACAAAACAGAAAAAGCACAACCATACCATCAATTAATTAATTCATGGTAATTTTTAAGTATTCCGTAAGATCGACCATTGTAATTTTTAAGTATTTTGTAAAATCGACCATAGTAATTAGAATCGATTTAATTTAACTAAGTAAATTAAAGAAAAAAAAAAGTTATAGAACCCAACGACGTGAAAAAGAACCCAGAAACCAAATCCCCTTATCCCCAAATTTCTAAAACAAAACCTACACCAAACCCTTTTATCTCACACTCAAGAAATTTTGGTCATGGATCAATTTACACCCAACATGAGATAAATTGTGTTGTTGTTGTCTTGGATCAATTTAAACAAGGTATGTTTTTTTATTCCTTGAGAAAAATTGAAAACTAGGGTTAAATTAGTTGAAAACTTTTGCTTGAAATATATGTAGTTTGGAGAGATTTTTTGGTGTAACCCATACACCGCCACGTGGTGTAACAAATATATATGTTATAATATGGGTGAATGTTATTAATATAATACTCTAGAAGAGATAAACATACCGTCTAATAATACCTTTACACGTTGGATTGGTTACACTACGTGACAGTGTATCGGTTACAACAAAAAAATTCTCTATAGTTTGCTATATGTTTTGTTATGTTATAATTTTTATTTTGAATTATTATAATGAATTTTTTGTGCTCTTAAGAAAAAAACAATACATGAGTGTGTGTGTATGAAGGTCGAGACGACGAGAGCCTCATTTATATTGTTCGCCTCGGACCCCCGAAATCTCAGGGCCGACCCTATCGGCCTATATTGGCTTCGCTCCTGCTTTTGTGTTTATGTTGATCTATTCATTTTTCACATGTATATATGACAAGAATACAAAATAACAAATGAGTCGATTTATCTCTCACATTTTCGCATGTGAGAGACTATTTATGCTTTTGGATTATTTTTTATTTTTTCGAGAATGATAAAAACACGCATAGTATCTACTATAAATTTTGAATTACTTTCTTTTGGTTAGGAAATTTTTTAGATTACTTTAATATGTTTTCTCTCTAACCCTTGAGGAATGTGTGCTCTCTCTTAGAATTAATTAGTCAAAGTTTAAAACATTGGATCCCAAATGCCTTGAATAGACATTTAAAATCACAAAAAATGTAACCCAAAAAGAAGAAAATATATATATATCACTAAGGTTTGAACTTAGAACCAATAGCAATTAGATTAAGGGCACACCAATTTCACATCTCCCACCCCAACTCCCATGTGAGTATGTGACTCACACACTTCCCACTCCGATTCCCATGAGCTCATAACCTCACCACTTGCTTGTTTTTATAGCTTCTTCTACAATAGAGGGAGAGAGTCCTATGTTTTCACAACCACATAAACACTCCTTTCCTTTACGGCTTTACCCAAAAGACACCCCTAGTTTCATGTTTGAACATAAAAGTAGATTGGCAAAATTGAAAAAAGAAGAAACACTCTCATTTCCTCCTCTCTCTCATTCTATTCCTTCCCTCCCTCCCTCTCCAATACCCCTTCCCTCCTTTTTCTTCTACTTCCCCCCTCCCCTTTACCAAAATTCAAAACCCTAATTCTCTCTCTCTCTCTCTCTCTCTCTCTCTCTCTCTCTCTCACATTTCAACCACAGGGTGTATTGAGATTGAGAGTTACTTTTGCTCCACCAAACAAAAAAAAAAAACCCAACATTGAACAATCTTCTCTTCTAGGGCATATTCATTCAGAAGTAAAAACCCCTTTTGCCCAATTCTGTACCAAACCCTATGGATCCAACAATCACAGTTTTGCCCTAAAACTGTTGACTCTCTGCTGCATTGGTGTCTATATAAACACTACAATGTCGGATGACGTGCTCATACATTTCTCTTCAAATTCGTCCAACCAGTCGGACCAGTCTCTGCCCACTAAGATTGCCAAGCTCGAAGCTCGTATGGTCGGCAAGGCCTCCTCCGCCGCTGCCTCCTCCGCCACCCCTCCTGCTCAGCAGCAGCAACAGCAGCAGCAGCAGCAGCAGCAGTCTGCTTGGTCCTCCCTCTCGTCTGCTGCTCCCAAATTTGCCACCGCCGAGTTGGCCGAGCCCTCAACTTCGAGTGATTCCGATGACGATGTAAGCCCTCTTCTATCATTCTACAGCACAATGCCTATACTTGAGTGTCTTGGTTGAATGCTTTCAACTTTTTAAGTGATTAATTAAGATTGATATTGTGGGTAATATGCAAATAATCATTGTTTTCCTTATGACGTAGTAGTTAAGTGAATTGATCAAATGGGGATAGTTTTTAAGTACAGCTTTTCTGTTTGCTCATTTAATCATCAAATTGTGGTCGTTGCATTGTACCCAGTATAAGTAAACTTCAATTACTGTTTGAAAAATAAATTGAATAACGTTTGATCCCCATGCTGTTAGGATTCACAGTGTCTTTCATTAATCAGAAGAAAGTCACTGCTATTAGGTCTACTGTTGCTTTGCGATTGTATTATGCTTGTTTATTTTAACCGTCGTGCTAAAGTTTCATGTCAGCATACCTTGCTTGTGTGATATTCAATATTGAATGCTTGATAAGTAAAGGCCAAATTAATGATACTGGATATGTTATATTCTTATTATGAGGGAAAAAGTGAGGAATCAAAGAGATATTGAGATTAGTAAATAGTGATACTGATGGACTAAATTGTGCAAGTGCTATAAGAAATTTTCTTTTCTTGATACCATTTATATAACCATTTACATCTAAGAAAGTTCCATTCAGTATGATGGTTTCCTTACTTGGTTGGAAATGTGTGCGTGTGATCAGTATTGATATGTTGGATCTTAGAATTTTTTTTAAAAATATTTATCTAAGAAACAAAGAGTTTATTAAACAAAGACAAGATAATACAAGTATTTTCAGCAGTGAACAAAAAGTCCACCAACAAAACAAGACAAAAAAAGCAGCTGTCTCATCCTTTTCAGTACCCTCAATTACGTCTCATTAAATTTGATCGTAGAGTTTAGATATACTTTATTGTGTATAATTAAATCTCATTAAAGTTACTAGTAGTTGTTGGATTTGCTCAGTTGCTATGGTTTATGCCGTTCATATTCTTATGACAGAATGGAAGGGAGTTTCTAATACAAGCCAACACTCAGAAGCGCCAGAAACTTCAAGAAGATGTTAATTCAGCTGTGGTGGAACATGTTGAGGTAGGCTCTCGTCCAAGTTAAATTTCTGAACTGAATACTGAGTCCCACTGATTTTAGTTGCTCATATACAATATATATATATATTTAAGTTTATTTGGTTCAAGTAATATTAGTCTTTTTTAGCACTTCTGAGACAGTGCGATTTAAGAATCCCAATCGAATCTTGACATTTTCTAAGGAAAAGTTGAGATCATGGTGTTGAATAGTTTATTTATGCACTTGCATTGAAAATTATTTTTATTTCTATCTTTCTTCCCATAGAAATTGGATTGTGTAAATTGAAAATTATTAAAATTAAAGCACATGCAGGCAGTGACTGATGGGAGGCAAATGGTATCGGAAACCATTGATACCAAGTCAAATTCTGATGTAAATAGAAAAAAACATGGTCGTGGTAGGGGCCATTCTGTTTCAGGCCGGGGTCGTGGTTCAAGAGTTAATGATCAAACAAGATTACAAATTTCTGCTTCGATAGTTTCACCTCCAAATGGTCAGAGGGAGAACTCATACAATATGGTATGTTCATTGGCTGGAGCTGTTTCAATTTCAATCCTTATCCTTTTATTGTAGTAGTTGTCATCTATGAATCATCATATTCTGCATCTCTTTCACCATCAAAATTTTTATTAGTAACAAATTATCTACTTTATTATCTTAACAGTAAAGGGTTCTGACTCTTAATGGACTGAGCCACCTATATCTGTAGATTTTCTGGATAAAGTATTCTCCTTATTTTTTTTCCCCTTTTCCAGTGGATAAATATCTATTCAAGATCATATTTCTATGATAATTGAATGAGGATCGGTTATATAATCACGCATGGGGTTAAATTAGGGTCTGCATTTTCTACTTCCATCAGTTTAATTTTCTAAATGGAATATTATTTAAGGACATAAGTGCTCTCCTGAGGGACAGTTTTTTTGAGCACCTAATGCATTTCAAGTGTTGGATTAATTCCAACCACTTCATGTAAAAGAGGTTTATAACACTTGAACGAATGCATTGGACCCTGAACGTTGTTGGGTGCTTACTGTTGCTTAGAAACAGTCGCTCATATGAGCAGTACTCTAATTAAGGAATACTAATGCATGATATGTCATGTAGTTAATGAGGTGAAATTGAATGCCTAAGATTATTTCTTGTTTAATAACACATATGGCCTTGTCTATGCTTTTGATTGAAGTTTACCTTAATTTGCTCTAAATATCTTGTAATCAAGTTAAAAGGAAAATGAAGACTTTTATATGATCCGAAAATGCGGGATTTACAGCATGCTTGTGATTACGTGTTCATCACGTCACATACACCTTATGTGTCTTTTTTTGTTGAATGGGGTGATTGACTACATACCAGTGAAGAAGTTACCAAAAGCATCTGAAAAATGTACCAAAAGGCAATATAGAGATGATATTTATGATAGGAAATAATGCTTCCATAAGATGAAATAATGTAAAGGAGGAACTCTATAAGCCATGTATAAAATCTTCCGAAAGCATTTACTATTGCCCATGTGAAACCATCCCTGCTTCCTATCCCATGTGTAGTTGATCTGGTCCCTCTTTCATGTAGGCCACAGTCAGATATGGATCTAAGGGGTGAATTATATTTTTAGCATCTCTGTGGGTGTCAACATCAAATCATAATGCGGGGATAATCCAGCCTGTTTAATTTAGCTAATTGAGTGGGAGTAATGAGCTGATTGTAACTTTATCTTCTTATTTTCTGCTTTGTACAACAATTATTGATGGACAGCATGTCTGTCGTGTCTTGTACTTCTTCTTTTTAATTATAGTTTTTGTTTCCTATAAAAAAAGATATGGAATTTCTCTGAAAGATAGAGGTATCTAAGCTTTAATATTCATTCTTCTTTGGGAATGATACAGACAGAAAAGGATGATGGGACAAAGCATTGAACTGTGATACTTTTGATACTATGCTCTACTAATTGACTGATATCTGACCGTTTATCTTTCTTCAAAATTTCTGTGAAATCAATATCAGCTTTTTTATTACTTAATTATTTTTATGGACATAGCAAGAGATGATTACAAATTTTATTTAGGCTGCATAAAATAATAGTTCTAATTGTAAATTCATATATTTTTGTATGTATAGACCAAATTGGTAATATTTGCAAGAATTTTTTGGGCTTATTCTTGTTGTGTATGTGGAACAGAAAACTTCTAGTAAACTACTGTTTTACCCATTCATACCTGCAGGATAATAGGCCTAAAGAGCAGCTTCAGAATGACAACAGCTCATCATTAGATGTATGATCTTTGGTTTACTTGATTCATTTTACAATTTTTTGGAAGAAAATGAATTTGTTACTCTTTAAGCAGATATCGAGGGGGGAAAAATTAGAGAATTTGCTACGCAAGTTGTCCCCCCCTGGCCCCTTCCTTTTAGAGGAAGCATTACTTTAAATGTTTATCCTAGAGGCAAAAAGCTTTTGTTATTTCATGGTTGTAATATTTTTTTTTTGGGTCAAATTAGGAAGAGGTTGCATCTTTACGTGCAATGGTTGCTACACTAGAGGAGGACTTGCGTAAATCACGTCAAGAGGCCTCTGATTATCAGAATCTTTGCCGCCAATTAGAGAAGGTAATAAAGTAACTGCCTGTAGTTGTCTGAAGTACAATATATATGCTAATGTATTGTCATTCCTTAGACTTTCTTGTAGGATGAACAGCTGTTCATCTCTGATTTGTATTTTACTAACTTTTTACTGTTATTTCTGATTTATGCAGGAATTGAAGGAACTAAAAGATTGCGAACAGAAAATAAAACCTAAGGTGTGATTCTCCAGAGGATTTATATTCATCAGTATTTTCAATTAATGATTATATAAAATGCTTTCTAATACTTGTGGTATTTTCCTGATACATTAATCTATTTTGTTCTTTTTCATTATTTCATACACTGCCAATTTTCATGGAAGACAATGTATTTAAATAATAAGGTTTTATACTAAGTTGACCTATGTTGATTTAAAGATTAATAGTTTGAGTCAACTAGCTTGGTTGATCTTGTTTGCAGAAATATAGAGATGCTATGTCCATTTGCTCAATTCATTTTTTATTATGCCATTCACATGTGAAATTGAAATGTTTTGGATGGAGCTTTTTCCGGGAACTTGGTAGTAGTAAAGTTCTTTCTTTCCATTGCTACTGCTACTGTATACAGTGAAAGGTAACAGTAGACATTTTTTAGTGGAGGGCCTTTACTGGAGGCAGCATTGGAGTGGTAATCCAATTGCCAAACAACATTAGTTCAGATTAACAAAGACTCGTGTGTGCACACTCACATGCACAAATGTCATTTCAATAGGATACTTGTCCTTTAGTAAAGTCTAAGATATATCATGTTTAAGATTGATTAACATGTGATACAATGCTGTAATTGTTGGAAGCCTTGAGATTAGCATTACTATCCTCTGTAATGATTATGAGCTGTTGGTCAGAAAGGACTGCACTCTGTGTGTGAATTTTATGGTACATTGTTGTGACAGTTACAAGTTTTGGTTCCTCTTATGCAGAGAACAAAAGTAATCTCTGATCTGCTGATATCTGTTTCAAAAGCAGAGAGGCAGGAAGCAAGGCTGAAAGTACGCCAGGACTCCTTGAGGCTTGGCAATGTGGGTGTAATCAGGTACTGCATCAGTTGCTTTAACCATCTGTTGTTAGTACTCAAAGGGTTTTTAGTGCTTAGGAAATTTCCTTATCTCTGGGTTTCAATATTTCATGGATCCTCTTACCCAAGTCATTCCGTTCATTTTTTATTTTTTAAATATTGTACCAATCATTTTCTGTCCATTGCAGAGCTGGAACTGTCATATCTGAGACATGGGAAGATGGGCAAGCCTTGAAAGATCTCAATGCTCATCTTGTATGTTCTTGTCAGACATTATTTTTAATTTTAATTTTCTTTGTCATGCCAGCTTATTATATTTTTTGTTCAGCCAGTGTGAACTTTCTACTTTGGTGGCCTTCTTTTTGGCCAGTTATCAAATATGAGACACTATGTAAATAGAAGTGCATTTTATAATGTGTGAACCAGAACCAGGATTAAAGAATAAAAGGTTAGTTGAATAATAATGAGAAATTGAGAATATTAGTGTCATGAAAAGTTATCCCCAGAAGAGTTAGGATTCAGGACTAAACATTGAGCTCTAAAATGTATCAGAAGTTATCCCTAGAAAAGTACACTATTAAGTAGAGATTCTTTTTCTTAAAAGAAAAGAATTTTCTAAGTCTTTGTTGAGATGTTGTTCTAGTTAATCTCGCTCTCTCTCTCCTCTTCTCCCCCACCTTCTCAGCTTATTCTCGCCTTTTGTACACATCTTGGGCTTTCAGATGTCAGTTAGATACTTGGTACAACATTTCTCTACATGTACTATGTTCACTATATTGGAATTTTCTATAGGACTTATTATTGATCTATACTTTGCTGGGGAATCAGTTTCTTCCTCTCTTAATTATACTATATAATGGTGTCTGCCTATTTCCTCACTGGTGTATCATGTGTAGAGGAAATGCGGAGAGTGGGGATCATATTCTAATACACTGTCCAGTAGCCTTGAGTTTATGGCTGAAGTTTGTATAGGGAAGCAGAAGTGAGTTGGGATGGTAGTGAAGGGTGTTTCTCTTTGCTTAGTGAAAGGCAGCGAGGTTTTGGAGGAAGGAAGAAGGCCAAAGTGCTTCGGAGGTGTCGTGTTTTGGCTGTGATGGGTTATTTGGATGGAAAGAAACAAGAGAATATTTGAAGTTTATAGAGGATTGGAGGTGGGGGAATTGTGGTTAGAGTTTGGTAATAGTCAGCGATTTTGGATTCTGTATCAGGGGATTTTAGAGATGTGTTTTGTTCAGATATTTTATTATATTGGAGGCAGCTGTTTGTTAGTTGTCTTATGTTCTTTGTTTTGAGAGGAAAATTGGCATCTTATTCTATAATGTAATTTAGAGGTGGATGTCTTATCCACTGTTATTGTACTGTTTGGGCTGTGCTAATAACTCTTCCTTTTCAAAAAAATCTTGGACAAACCATAGGCTGCCAGGATTATATTGTTTTTGAACTGATTGATGGGCAGATTGTCCGTCTTTCTTTGTATCTTTTTTTCTTTATTAAAATTTAATGTTTCTTTTAAAAAGGTTACTGGACTCCTGCTTAATTAAATCTTGCTTCCTTAATCTTGTTTTGGTTGGGATTTCATCTCAAAAGTATATTTATAATTTTATAATTGATGATTTTTGTTTTTTTCAAGTTTATACTAGACAAAAGATTGTTGTTTATTTTTAGACTTGGGAACCCCACAACCATCCAAAAGATTTTGCAGAATTTGCAACAAATATTAATTTATTCTTTGTTTAACAAAATATATAATATTAAATGTTGTACATTTCCTTGTAAGTTAGCTGTGAGAAGTCGTTTTGTATGGGAAACCAGATACATAGAGTTTCCAGTTACAAAATTTTGTTACATTTATCTCTCCCGCAGTTTTTAGAATAGACTAAATGTGTCTATCCTTTGGTAATAATCTTCATTTAAATTTTGTTTTTATTTCTATCATGGGTATTTGAAGCAAATATTAAATTATGTTTTCAAATTGGCCATAACTATAAAATGTAGGTCAGATGGTAAATTCATATTGTTGGGCCTTTCAATAAGGTTGTCATGAGTTTCAGAACATTGTAGTCATGGAGTCCGTATTAAGTTTGGAATGTGTCTATAGAGCTTCCAGGCCTAGTGGGGAGGACCCCACTTTATTCTCTCTACAAATGCTGTCATTTATATAATTAATGGTCTTTGCATTTCTTTGGGTCCATTTAAGATAAACATACGGTTTATGTGCTAACATGGTTTTTCTTGTTTCTAGAGACAATTATTAGAAACTAAGGAGGCTGTTGAGCGGCAGCGGAAGTCATTGAAGAAAAGGCAAATTGGTAAAGTTATGATGCATGACTGTTCCTATTACCTCTCCTGTTTTGGTTACTTATGGGAATTTAAATGACCCAGGAATGGTATCATAAGTTGTCTGTTCGGTTTATGTCCTCTCTCTTGTCTACAACATTGGCAGTGACCCCTGCTTGTATGCATGCATATATATATATATATATACATCTTTAAACATAATGAAGTATTTGCATGACCAAATACTTTAATCTCTCTCTCTCTCTCTCTCTCTCTCTCTCTCTCTCTCTCTCTCGCTATATATATATCTTCCCCTCTAGCCTAGTTATTCTATTCACCTTTAAAATATGAATATCAACTCAAACTTTAATTTGTCATCTCTGTGAAGTGGAGTGGCCATTTTCCACTTTTCCTTTGATTATAGAAACCAAGTACTAATTTCAGTCCAAAAGAAAGAAAAAGAACTAAGTACAATTTTTTATGCTCGAAGATAAAGGCGATGGAGATGCTGAAACTGGATTACAAGAAGAATTATTAATCCAGGATGAGATCTATAAATCCCGGCTAGCCAGCATCAAACGAGTAAGTCCACTATTTTGTCTAATTCCTGATATCGTTTTTTTCCATTTTCTTTTTATTTTCATTAGGAAGTCCTACTTGTTTTCTCTTTGGTTTTTTAAATTATGGGCTTCTGTAGGAGGAGGAAATTTTGCTGCGTGAAAGGGACCGTTATGAACTGGAGAAGGGAAGGCTTATACGTGAAATGAAACGCATACGAGATGAGGATGGTTCCCGTTTTAACAATTTTCAGATTCTCAACCACAGATATGCCCTCTTGAATCTTCTCGGAAAAGGGGGATTCAGTGAAGTTTACAAGGTCAGAATTTTGTGAAATGTGGTTTGATAATTAGAAATATCTCCACCAATTTTCAGTAAAGGATCATATACTGGATCAAAAGTCTAGATAATTCATTTGCCAATGTTGGCAATTGTAAAGATATACCTTTTTGCAGTGATTTGAAGTAAGAAATTTCCAGCAGGCATTTGACTTGGTAGAGCATAGATACGTTGCATGTAAACTTCATGGTTTAAATGCTCAGTGGAGTGAAGAGAAGAAGCAGAGCTATATACGGCATGCAATTCGAGAGTACAATATTCACAAGACCTTGGTGCATCATCACATTGTCCGGCTTTGGGACATTTTTGAGATTGATCAGAATACATTCTGCACTATCTTAGAGTATTGTAGTGGTATGCTATACTCTCACCATTGTGTCGTTTGAATGCTCTCATTTAATTATTTTTTAAGTGGATGATATAAAAAATTAGCTCTAGTATATAAATCTTGTCTCATTCTTCATCTTCTCCTTGTTATTGTTGATAGTCTTTTTTTTTTGCACAGGGAAAGATCTTGATGCTGTCCTTAAAGCAACACCTGTGTTGCCTGAGAGGGAAGCTAGGATCATTATCTTTCAGATATTTCAAGGTCTTGTATACTTGAACAAAAGAACACAGAAGATTATACATTATGATTTGAAGCCTGGAAATGTTCTATTTGATGAACTCGGTATTGCAAAAGTCACTGATTTTGGTCTTAGCAAGATTGTGGAGGATGATGTTGGATCCCAGGGTATGGAACTTACATCCCAGGGTGCTGGTACTTATTGGTGAGTGATGCAAACAAGCATATGTAGTTCTGCAGAATTACCTTTTTTTTTTTTTTTTTTTTTTTCAAAGTTCAGCTTTCCTTGGGCATTTGAAACGTGCTACAGTTAAGTTTTTCTTTGCTAAAAAATTTGTTAGTTCGCTTTACTAGAATAAATTTAGGTTTTTCTGTTGAGTTTAAATTATCGATGCATCCTTCTCACTGTAGTTGTGCCATTTAATATTAAGTTCATGTAGAAACTACTTTTACCTCTACAATCTTTGAAGTTTATGTGGCTGGTAGGTTTCATGCTAATCTAGTTGGGGAAGAAAGATTTAAAGAGAAAGTTCAGTTGACCTTAAGCTTTGTTCTGTTTTTTTCCAGGGGTTTTCCTATGTATTTTGCTCCATGACATATTTTAATATATTTGGATAAGTAACAGCCCATTTGATAATCCTTTTGTTATTTGTAGGTATTTACCTCCTGAATGCTTTGAGCTCAGCAAGACACCTCTTATATCATCAAAGGTCAGTGACTTTTAGAAATGTGTATTTCCTTGTGATGGCATGGCATGCATATGAGCAAAGTGACCAAATGCATTTCTAATGCAGTTCCTCTCTCTCTCTCTCTCTCTCTCACACACACACACACACACACACACATAAGTAACTCTTCTTTTTTAGCTCAATTGTTCGGCCTGGTCTAGACATGCAATCCTAGTCTCTTTGCTAGAATATCCATACAATTGATCTCCCCAGAGTTTTCTCACTTGAAAAAGATCTTATCAGAAAACCGAACTATATCTTCTTCACCTTTCTTCTTCACAACTTGGGTACCAACATTTTTTGACACAGTCTCTCTTGGTAAGCAGGTTGATGTTTGGTCAGCAGGTATTCTATTATACCAAATGCTATTTGGCAGACGTCCTTTTGGGCATGATCAGACCCAGGAACGAATACTACGGGAAGATACAATTATCAAAGCACGAAAAGTTGAATTTCCTTCTAGACCTTCCATCTCAAATGAGGCAAAGGTGAGTTATGCCCATAGTCACTACGACATGCTTAATTTTTCTTGCATGAATATATTGGGTACTTGGGAAAAAACCTATCTTTAGTGCGTAAGAATATGACAAAATACAGAATCATGGTGGTATTACTGTGTTGGATCTTGGTTTTGTGACCTTTGATTTGGGCACATTTGATGTGTAATACATGACCATGGATGTTGGATACACTCATTATATTTTAGAGATAAGTTACCATGTGTGGATCATAAGTGGACAATTGTTTTGTGTCCTTGTCCAACATGCCAATTTTCATATAGAACTGTGTGGATACAACAACTCCTTATATTTTGAAGATAAGTTACCATGTGTGGATCATAGGTGGACAATTGTTTTATGTCCTTGTTCAACATGCCAATTTTCATATAGAACTGTTCTACAAATCATATGCTATTACAACATTATGTAGCGTAGTTTTCATGTTGAATGCGAGATACTTAGTAGTGTATTTCAGGTGACAGTTCCTATCATTAACTCTACACTTGATCCCTTATTCCCTTCCAACGATTTCAAAGGCGGAAGCATATCGGGCAGTTTACTATCCTTGAGGCAAGGCGCATGCCTTTTGGGAATTAGATTTTCTATATTTACAAATATACAAGTATAGTTTTAAGATTGTTGAATAAACTTTTGATCATCGTTCAAGCATGATAATAAGAATGCGTATTCTCTTCATTTATTCTTAACATGGAGACAAAGTAATAGAAGTTGTTGGCTATTAAGAAATAAATAAGAGCACGAATGAATCAAACTGACATATACCCACAATAACACAAAAAATGGATAACAACACTGTTGAAACAAAACCACTAAAATATTGGCTATCTTTTATTGCTTATTTCTAGAAGTCTTTTCTTGGAGTCCTTTAGTATTTCTAGAATTATACATCAAACAAGATTTTGATGAATGAAAATTACTGTTGTTGAAAGCCCGTCTCCTTAAGGCCCCATTTGGTTTGCAGAATGGGTTCTTTGGGAATGTCATTCCTATGCTCATTCCAAGGGGATGAGAATGAACATGGAGAGGAAGATTGATGAATTAGCAACATTTTTAAAACATTTGTTCGATGACAATGGTAGTTGCACCAATGTTATTATTATTGTTCGCAAGTTTGAATTGCCTACTGAGCTGCATCCAAATTCGTATAAAGTAGCATGCGTAAATAGTACAAATCTCAAAGTCCATAATCATTGTTTATACTACCTATTTTATTGGAAGATTAGTTGACACTGAAAACTGATCTGCTATATCTGAAAGTGTAGTATTTTGTTTGTTCAACCTTGGCTATTTGATCAGAAGGTGGAACACTGGCTATAATATCAATAATACATATTCCTTCGGGCATGAGAGCTAAAGTTTGTGCCCACTAAAGTTTTTTACTATAAAACTCAAGATGACAGCTTTCGCTTTCCTTCTTAAACACATTGAAGGTGATAATTCCATTCTAGGTCTAAAAGAAGTGCTAATGTCATAGTTACCATTAAATGAGATACTTTAGTGTTCAGTCCCTTGACTCTTTCTTTGTATATTGATGAACATAGGTCGAAGAATTTAGAGTAACTTGGTGATACTATTTTGCGTATTTCTGTTTGCAGGATTTTATTCGGCGTTGTCTAACTTATAATCAAGCTGAGAGGCCAGATGTTTTATCAATTGCTCAAGACCCATTTCTCACATACTCAAAGAAGTGAATCTATACAGCTAAGAAGACTGGACTGCTGGGTGCAAGAAAATTTTGTTTGTTTTCCTCCAATGCCTACGAGGAATTTTGTACAGCTTGTAAAGGTTTTTGTTACTCATTGTATCCACGGGGTATCTCCCCTCTTAAAATGGGGTGGTTTGGGGTCTTGGTATTTTTACCCCTTGTTTGGGTGGGAGGGACCTCACCCATGGGCTGTAGGAAGGGTGCAGAAATAGAAGAAAAAAAAAAAACAGAGTTTGTGTAATTTTTTCCCTGTTCTTCTGTACTTATTTTATTTTCATTTCCAGCCTAGCTATGCATCTGATTTACCCTTTTCCGATCATATGTTAGCAGTTCTTTTTAGAAGAAAAATAGTGAAAATAATAGAGTTTGCAATAAAATATTTTGAAGGTTAGCAAAATCTTCTATGAATCTTCGGAATAAAATTTTTGTGGTCCTCTATGATGTAACGTGCCAGGAGCCTAGTTCCTTGATCTCAACACAATCCACTAAATTAAATTGCATGGTTTTGATGCTTCATGCATCTATCATCACTATGAAACAATGTGTAGGATAAACTCTGGCAGGCTTTAATCAGAATGAAGGTGGTATATGTTTATTTATAGAGCCAAAAGAAAGGTAAATGCTTACCATTTATATTTTGGTCATATATTGTCCTCTTAATGGTGTATTTATATTTACATTTCTAGGGGCTAAACTGAGGAGCAAATTTCTTTTATGCAAACCCTGAAGTCCTAAACGGTCAGTTTGGAGTTGTATTACTTGTAGGGCCTGTTTGCCCATATCAAGTCTGTGGTGTTTGTTGTTAAGGTTTTTAAGAGGAAGGAGTACAAAGAAAATCATATACTCTGCCAAAAGGAATAACGATAACTTTCCAAGCCAAGTTGGTTTTTTCTAATCGAAATAATAGTTGGTCTTTGATAACTCGTAAAAGTTGGATATGGACAGACGATGACAAGCCAGGATTTTCAGTTTGTTTTTCTTTGCTTATTTTGTGATTAGATTTATAACATCTTTTGGTTGTGTGTGTTTCATCCATCATGTTGTTTGTTTGTTTGTGTGTGTGTTTCACATATGGTGAGTAGTATATAAAGCTACAGCATACTGGAGCCACATAAAATATCATCCCATCATGGCATTATCTTTCTCTTCCACCACTGCAATTACATGCTCAAAAAAGCTTGGTGAAAATTCATCAAGCCTGCAATTGAAGAGCTTAAACAGTCATAAACAACGAAGCCGAAATGCAGTGAATGTTGTCAAATGTGAATCGACAGGGCCACCAGCTGGAGATGAGGAGTCAGGGCTGGCTGCAACAAGGAAATCGAAGCTTGAGATAGGGTCTCCTGTTATTGTGATCGAGGCCCCAAGAATGATGAAGACTGCAGCATCGGTTCCATGCCTCAGGGTTAACTCTGGCTTGGTCAAGCCTGGTGATGTTGGAAGGTATATATGCTATAACTCTGCCTGTCTTCTTCTTCTTTTGCATTATTCATGTTTGTTGTATGCTTGTATGTATGTATCCAACATGATCTTTTGCATTGTTTTTTGTGTGACTTGGTGCAGAATTGTGTCAAGAAAGCCTAAGGATGTGTGGGCAGTACGTCTTTCCATTGGAACTTACCTCATAGATGGCAAATACTTCAAGCCCTTAGAGCTTGACCAATAACTTAATAATAGTTTTGTAACAAAAAATACTCATATTGACTAAATGTAAATCTGTATCATTGATTGCATTAGTTCTTGTCTGAATATGTGGTCCAAATTGATTTATAGTTTGGCAACACAAGCATTTTATGAAGAGCAGGTTTTCTTGGAAGGTTGAATTCATGGATTGGGTCTACTATAAATATGGAGGGTTGCACATAATCAATGATGAGGAAACAAGGCATGGGTTCCCTTCTTCCACTTGAGGTTCTCGGATCTGGTGCTTTTGTACAAGGATCTACGTTTCTATTTCTAATTGTTTTTAAAAAATTATTGAATTTGATGATGTTTCGCTTCATTTAAATTTTTTTTTTTTGTCAAATTTAAAAATTGCTTCAACTTTTCCAGTAATTCCAACAGAAGAAGAAGAGTAGAAAATTACAAGGTAGATGATGAAGAGGAGAGGAGGGGGAGTTACATAATTAATGCCTATTTGTGTTCCTAAGAAAGCACTAAAATGAAGTTAATTAAGTAAATGATTTATAAGTCCACATTATACCTCTTTTTGATAATTTGACTCGCATAATATATTAAAAGGTCTGCCTTTTTTTTTAAATGATAAAGAAACCTACATAATAACGTGAAACATTATTATATAGTAATAATGTTTGTCACTGCCATAATAGCAAGTCAAAATTAGGGTGGATGTGAACTCCAAAAATTTGACTTTTGTGATTTATGCTAGTTTATTAATTTTTGATATGTTTATGTAAGAGAAAAATAAAAGACATATCTAAGTATATGCACTCTTTTTATTGTCATTCTTGGAGATTGACAATTGTTGTCACTATAAAACAGTGGTAATGTTTAAAAAAAAAAAATAATAATAATAATAAAAGGTATTGAGCACTCGGCATCACTTGGCTCATTAAAAGTGGACTGACATATAGTATATACTGTGTGGGCTGGCCATCCGCCATTTTTATTTTTGGGCTTTATAAAATTCCAAGTTAATTTGTTTTAAATTTTAAATGCCTCTCAACCTAGAGGTGTCAAACGGGCCGGCCCGGCCCGGCCCGACCCGTTTAAGTTGAGTCCATCGTGCTTTCGTGCCGTGCTCGGGCCGGCCCATATAGTTAAGATCTAAGCCCAGCACGGCCCATGGCCCGCGAGCCATTCGTGCTCGTGCCGTGCCTTAAACGGGCCGGCCCACGGACCTATTTTTATTTTTATTTTTTATGGTGATAAAACTAATCTTATGATATTTTTTCTTATTTATAATTAAATATTAACATTATTTTTCATGAAAATTGAATATTTTTGTTGAAAAGTTCTTTAAAAATAGAAAAAACAATGTTAAAATAGTCGTGCCTAATTCGGGCCCATTTCGTGCCCGTGCTCGTGCCGTGCTTGGCCCGTGTCGTGCTCGTGCCGTGCCGTGCCCGATGGGCTAAAAACTTCGGCCCAGCCCGGCCCATTTAATCGTGCCGTGCCGTGTCGTGCTCGGGCCGGCCTGACCCGTTTGACACCTCTATCTCAACCTTTGGATGAAGATGCATCTAAGATTAGAAAGTGTGTGTCAAGATGTGTTGGTTTTATGTGTCCATTGAGCTTGACTCTAGATAAAATATAGAATATAGGGAAATGCTATCTATATTCTCCCTTCTACCTTCTTTTTTGGACTTTCTCTTTTATTATTTTCATTCCGTAGTGTAGACTCATAATCGTAACTGTTTATTTTTTAGATCACTCTTTAGAAAAAAAAAAAAATTGAACTAAATCAGCATGACCAAACAATTTATGAATTAGTTTATTTTTTGCAAAGAAACATTCATCTAGAATATATATGTTATAAACAATATAAATTATGTGGATGTCCATGAGTGTATTTAGTATTAATTTATCTCTTATATTTATCTAAGATAAATATTGTATGATGATTGATAAGAGTTCTATTTGATGTAAATTAGGAGACCTTAAGAGTCAATCCATGGTCATCTTAGAGCCTATAAATAGAGGCCTAATCAAAAGGAATAATACACTATGAATTCTCCCCAATTCTCTCTTATGTTCTCTTGTTATTTTCTTTAGTTTTATAACAATTTACATGTTATTAAACATAAGAGAAAAATTCACAAATGGTCCACGAACTATATCATTTTTCCCAAATTAGTCCACTAATTAATTTTTGTATCACATTGGTCCATTAATTCTATTTCGCGGCCCAACTTGGTTCATTTCGTCTATTTTGTGTCAACTTCCGTTAATTCTGGCCATGTAACTCACACGTGGGATTTTTGTGAGGATTGGTATTTAAAATTAAAATAAAAGTGAAAAAAAAAATTGGGATTTTTGTGAGGACAAATGCAACACCCCTCCCCCCTCCCACCCCCTCCTCTCATCTTTAACACGCCGACATCCCTTCTCATCACCGGCAACCCTTCTCCCTCTCTTTCTCTCACTTCATATCTACTCTCTCTTTGCCTTTCTTTCTCACTGCCTCTCCTCCCTCCCTCTTTCTTTCTCCGGTTCTTCACAATCAAACCACCAACCCATTCAAATTTGCAGGTGGGGAAGTTGGTGGCGACTTGAGTGGGGGAAGTCAACAGCAACTAGGGTGGGTGAAATCGGCTGCGACTGGGGTAGGCGAAGTCAGTTGCAGTAGGTGGGGGAAAAAAAGGAAGAAGATAGTAGCGATAGGGGTAGGCAAAGTCGTCGGCGACTGGAATGGACGAAGTTGGCGGCGACTGGGGTGGGGGAAATGGAGGGAGGAAGGAGATGGTGGCGGTGGTTTGGAAGAAGGAGATGGGATTTTGGGAATGTAGCCGGCAACTGAAGGTGGGGGAAGTCGGTGGCTGGGAAAGTCGCCAGAGGTCACCCCTTGGTGGGGTGGGGTGGGGTGGGGTGGGGGAAAGGGAGGAAGGAGATGGTGGTGGTGGTTTGCTGGGGTGGGGGTGCACGGGTGAAGGAGAGGAGGGAGGAAGGAGATGGTTTTTTATTTTTTATTTTTAATTGATTTAAAGTTCAATATAAATTTTAAAAAATATATAATAATTTTTATTTGATTTTTTTTGCACAAATTTTAATTTGATATTAATATATATTTTTAATATTAATTTATTTGAAAAGGTAATTGTTTGTATTTCTTTTCAAGATTTTCATTTAGGACAAGAGGGAAGGCTTGTCTTGGGGGATGAAAATACTAATTTGTCCTCACAAAAGTGCACATGAGACACACATGATGGACTTTAACGGCCAAATGGGTTAAATGTGATGGAAAGGACCAATTTGGGCTGCAAAATAGAATTAATGGACCAATGTGATATGAAAATTAATTAGTGGATCAATTTGGAAAAAAATGATATAGTTCATGGACTAGTGATGCATTTTTCTCTCAAGATAATTATCCAACTCATAAAAATCATATATATGTGTTAATTCAATAAATTTATTAAAACTCCATGAAAATTTTGGCTAAAAGATATGAAAAGGACAAGTTTATAAGTGCAACATATACATTGGTAATATAATAAAAAAAACGATTACACAAGCCACATGTATTTAATTAATTTTATATAAAATCACAACTAATAGTCTAATAGTTTGATAAAAAAAATAGCAATAGTATTTTAAATAAGTAACCATTTTTATTATTAAAAAGATAATACTACAACATGACTTTTCTATGAAAAAATCATGCAAATATGACTCTTTCTTTCACACGAAAAATCCATTCATAATGTTGTGATCATATTCATATGAAACCTATATTTAAGTGAGAATGTATCTTAAAGCATTGATTGTTGTCCACCATCGAATTTGTCAAAACTATAATCAATGTTTTAATAATTTTTTTTATTAGAAGTGAGATATTGGGAGAAATTAATATCAATTTTTTTTTGCCACCATATTTTGTAAGGGATTAAATTTGATATTTCTCACATTGTTCTAAATCTATTTCTTATTTAATTTGACTATTTTAGTCTTGTTATTTTTATAAGGGCATTTCAAGTTATTTGAAAATTTAATTAAACTTGGTTTGTTGTCGTTACAAACATGAATTTTTCTTTTACACAAAAAATCTATTCATGATGTTGTGATCATATATATATATATATATATATATATATGAAAACTATATTTAAGTGAGAATGTATCTTAAAGCATTGATTGTTGTCCACCATTGATTTTATAGGTGGACTTGTTCTTCAAAGCTGCCATATGTCACTTTATTGGCAGGAAGCTTATTCAGTCATCCATTGGAAATAATGACAAAGTCTCAAAGATGGTAAGTAGTTTTTTTATTTAACTTTTTTTATTTCTCAGTTGTTCTTTTCCTTCCTTTTCTAACATTATTTTATTCTCTTGTAGATGGGCTCAAGAAACATGTGCATAAAGTTCTTGAAGACACAATGAAAGATGAATGAGAAAAAAGGAAGAGAGACCAAGAAGGATCATTTTTTGTAAATGAAAATAGAGCAGGGAGGATAGAGAATACCAGAGACCCAGTCAATAGACTTCATCATGTACTAAGAGTTGTAATACAAAAATCTCACATACAGTTGTAAAGATTGTAAAGATTGAAAAAGGATCATTTTAGAATATTCCAACTATTGATAGTTGATAATAGGGCCACTTGTGCAAAGTAGGAGGCCCAATATTAAGTCACTGGTTCATCCACTGCATTCTTTTAATAGAAAATTATTTAAGAATGTGGAGAATGTTTTTTCTTTTGTCTCATTTAGGACAGCTGATTAAATATACTAATGTTTATCCAATATTAGTTGGGAGTTATAGTTATTAACCAAACAAATCCAAAGAAAACTTATTTCTTTAGATGGATCAAAACTAAACCTTAGTAGTAGTACAGTTATAGGAAATTATTCTTTGATAAGAGATTTACTTTTTATTTATTTATTTGATGCTACTATGCTAGTGGCTTTAGTTGTGTTTTTACACATTGAAGAATTGTAAAGGTTAAAAATAGAATTGTTTAAACACAATCATACACTGAGCATAACTATTGTATAAAACCACACAAGCCGCCAAGCCAAGGCAAAACCTCCTACCCGAATGAACATCCTCTGCCTTCAAATCAACCTCTGGCATTCTCCTCAGAAGCCGGCTGCCAAGTCAAATCCCTAAGCAAGCAACTAACACCCACATTCCATAGGAGGCACGTACAGACATTCTGTGTACTTGCCACATCATTGACCTACCAAGTAGACCATGCCAAGAGGATGCAAAGCCAGGTTGCACCACTTTGGGTCGGGTCAACGATGTGTTGACATACCTGTCCTTTCACCTACCTGCTAAAGGTCTCATTTATGGCCTCTATGTATAGTTCCACAGCTATTTAAGTATGGTTAGATGCATAGGCTTCGTTTCGTGTATAGAATAAGATTAGAATGGATAAATTAGCCAAATTCATGTCTATTCAAGGAAGAACATGAATGGTGTCTTCTAACTTGAAGGAAGAAGATGAATTATTTAATCTTACCATTTTTGGGGGGATTGGAATAGATAAGTCTCCCATTATGATTAGTCTATCTTAATACACCTTATTCCTTCAAGTTATAAATTTCTTCCTTGAATACACATGGATTTAGCCATGTATCATATCTAATCCTATCATATGCACCAAATGAGACCATAGTGGCAAAAAATAAAAAGTATGGTTAGACACATTAGTTGCACTCACCCCTTGCCATTACTATGCTAACTTAAGCGTCAAAAGAATTTAGGCTTGTACCACACTGATGCCATTCCTCCTTACCTCAACTCTTTCATCTTAAAAAGCGTGTGTCCCACCTACCGGCCTCACGTCACATAGTAGTGCTCTCCTCAAATTGGAAGTCAAACCTAATGACCGCTAAGCCGAATTTTGTGCAACAACAATTGGCGTCATATGTGTGAAAGACATATATTCCTATTAGATCGCTACCAATAAACCTCAAAACGAAGATACAAAGAACCTTGCATTTCCCCTCAAAAATCAAAGATATTGATTATAAGGAGCATCCCGTCAGCGAACAGCACGACACTCCTCTAGAGAGTAAAAGAAAGAAAAAAGAGAACAAAGAATATTTGATTCAAAAGCTCAGAGATGAGCTAAAGTGTACCGAAGAAGCCCTTCAAACATACAAAGAACCTTGCATTTCCCTTCGAAAACCAAAGATATTTACTATGAGGAGCATCCCGTCAATGAACAACACATCACTTTTTTTGAGTAGGGGTGGGCATTAAGACCGAAAATACTGAAACCATTCCGTTCCGTGCCATTTCGTATCGTTTGGTCCCATCCCGTTTTTTTTTTTCCAATCTCATACTGATCCCGTACTGTACCGATCTCAAACGAGATGTGATCGGTCTTGAAGGTTCAATATTGGGATGGTCCCATCCGGTACCGATTAATTAAAATTTAATTATTTAATTTAATGGGCCCAAATATCATTAAGCCCAATTCATTTTTTAACTTGGATTTAAAAGATGAACATTGTCTTGAAGAACTTGAATTTTATGAAAGTGTTGAAGCATGTAATGTTTTGTTTATTATCTTAAACTTTACTTGGTTTGCTTTGTAAGTTTGTATTTGTTTTATAAGTTTCATGGACTAAGTTACTAATTGCTATGAATTATTTTGTGTAAAAAAAAACAAGTGTTACCATTGATGCCACTTGTAGTTTGAAGAGTTCAAATCCAAAAGCAAAGGAAAAGTAATTTGGATTTCAATTACTTATGAGTTTGAGATGTAATAAGCCATAAGGCTTAATTCTAATTTATGAGTTTGAGATGTAATAAGTCATAAGGCTTAATTATGTTTGTTGTGTTTGTGATGTAATAAGCCATATGCTTAATTATGTTTTTCAGTTTTTTTTTTTTTTAGTTTGGGATGTAATAAGTCATAAGGCTTAATTATGTTTTTTAGTTTGGATTTGGTAAATAAGCCATGAGGCTTAATTGTGATTTACTGATTTATGAGTTTATGTTTGAATTTGAAACTTTGAATATTTGAATTGTTGAAGTTTATGTTGTATTGTTGTTTATTTGAATTTTGAATTGTTGAATAATTGAATTGTTGAAGTCTTGAAGATGAATTTTCAATCTTAAAAACAGGTTATTACTTGAATTCTTGTTCCGTTTGCATAGTTGAATAAAAATAGATTATGTTTACAGGTTATTATTTGAAGATGAATCTTGAATAAAAATTTAATAATTGAATTTTTATTATTTTTTAGTCTGGGATCGGGATGGTACCGAACCCGTACCGAACCAGTTTGGTACGGAACGAGATGGTACCATAATCCCAAAACCCCAATCCCGTCCCGTACCAATCCCGAACTCAAATCATGAGATGAGAACGAGATGAGGTAAGTCCCGTCCCCCCCATCCCATGCCCACCCCTACTTTTGAGAGTAGAAGAAAGAAAAAAGAGAACAAAGAGTTTGTCACGGCCCGATTTAGAATATGTCCATATATCTCGAATTGAGGTGTGAACCACATCTTGATCGAAGTAAATAAAATTTCTTCAACCACGATGTGATAAATTACTAGGATAAATTAAAATAAGTTGGCCTATAATTTAAACTTTGTTCCATAATAAGAAAACATAAACTTTTAATTGAAAATTTGGTATAACTGGTTTATTAAATTACACTCAATTATATATAAAGATAACAACAAGATAGCAAGCACAATAATTCTGGCACATTTCTAAGCATCACTTTGTTGTTTCCACCTCAGGATTGATACCTGCACATTGCCGAAGGGTTTCATTCTTCAACTGCCAGCAACTAATTCAGAAAGCAATGGCGGTTTTCTATCTCCTATACTATATATAGGTTGCTGTGCTGTCACGGCCTCTCTTTACTTCCGAAGCGAAGTTCCTCCTCTCCCTTTGAATATTATTACAATATGGGTTGAAGAATTGGAAACAAAACGAAAGGCATAATCAGCCAAATCTTCGGGAAAACAAACATATGGGAAGAAGAGAGGCGAACAACTGCATGCATAGTTCCGGACGGAAACCGTCAGAAGAAAGACCAGAAGCAGTTGAGACCTGAGGTGAATTCAGAAGCAGCTAAAGCCTACTATTCTATCTAATTTATTTGCTAGTAATCTCTTAAAGCTGCTAGGGGCCCCTATCTCTATAGTGTGGTCAAGGGTTATTTTATAGCGGATTATTTACCCGGATAGAGATAGAAACTCTTACACACCGTGGGAAGGTTAACAGTGTGAGCTTTAAAGCTCAGTAGAAGCTTTTAGTTCCTCATGGACAATTATTATGCTTCATCAATATTTAATAAAATAGTAAATAATCACAGTTAGATGACATGCGTACAAGATAAACAATGCATGTACTCACTCCTTATCTACTCATGTTGACACACACAAAAGACAAACATACCTACATGTCTCATACCGTGCATCCTACTTCTGTGGCCCCGAATGTTCCATGTATGAGCCAACACCTATCCGTTCTTTAACCTCACATATTTTTAATATTATTCTTTCCACTTTTCCTTCAACAATTCTTCCACAAATCATGGGACTACTAAGTACATCTATCTTTCTCCTTAGTGTCTCTAATATAAATCATGAGACCATCAAGTCCATCTCCCTCTCTTCTTGGTGTCTCAATTAATCGTTTTTTTAACACTGTTCACAACCACACTTTCCTCATGCACTTATAATTATGCATGCAAAGCCATAATCAATAATGAAAATTAAATAACCATGATCACAAATATATCTTCAATATCATGATTAATAATGAAAATAGTAATTAGAATCAAGCCATGTAATTCCACAATTAATTTTTGTGAACAATAATAATGATTGAACAATATTAAAATGTCCAAGTAAATCATATAATGATGAGAATGAGAACACTTTGAATTGAATAAAGTAGAATATATCACACCGAGATTATATCAAAGATTATACCAAAGAACAATATATATATATAATTGTATAGTTATATAGTCCAATCCTTGGGTATGACCTACCTTAATTCCTTGAAGGGTTCTCTCTCGGTTCGTTCCCACGTGCTTGGTCTAAACAATTAAAAAAAAAACAAATTATAGTTTAGATACAATTTAACACAATTTAATTTAATCTCACTCGATCTCCTTTTAAAGAGAGTGTAACTCACACTCTAATTTATAGGTGTCAAGTTGTCGTGAAACTAATACCATTAGACTCGTATCGAAAAATAGAGTTGGGAAGGTGAAAATTGGGCGAAAATGGTTGTTGAAAACAGCCGCATGCGCCACCACGTGCCGGCGGTGCGAGTGGGGCTGGTTGGAAAGGGTCATCTTCAACACTCTGTTTTTCTGGTTTTTGGCAGATTTTTGGTCCAACTTTGACCCGTGTTTTACCCTATCAAAACTTCATCAAATCCTACAAACTTATACGCATTTTAAAGTCAGATAAAAATATTTCAAAACGGAGTTCTAGAACTCAAGTTATAAGGCTCGAAAGTAGACAATGTGAAAGCTGCGAAATTTTGGAAAAAATTTTCAGATTTTTATCTCAACTTTGGCTCAACTTTTAACCTATCAAATCTTCACCAAACTATGCAAACTTATACTTGTTTTAAAGCTCTGCATCACTTCTTTACAACCATAAAAAGAACATAAAAAATGGACGGTTAAAACTCAAGTTATAAGGCTCGAAAGGAGGTCATACGAACATGCAAATTTTCTGGAAAAAATTTCCAGATTTTTCATATTTATTTGTTTTTCATTTTCTTTCAATTCCAAACCGCAAAACATGTTTCTAAGGCTATAAAAAGACTATCTACAACCTCATTTTTAGTTTTACAGCATAAAACAAAGGTGTGTAAACAAAATTATAAAACAACAAGTTTTAGAAAAATTTGATAAGGACACCCATGTTTCCATGGGTTCCTTAAGCTCACCTTTTTTTATACCCCCTTGAGTTCTATAGAGGCTAAAAGCTGTGAGTTCCTTACTAGAGTATCCAACCTCTCATTCTCTAACTCTTTCTCTTCTTGTTCTTGTTCTTGTTCTTGTTCTTGTTCTTGTTCTTGTTCCTCTTCTCTCTCTCTCTCTCTCTCTCTCTCTCTCTCTCTCTCTCTCTCTCTCTTTCTCTATTTTTGTTGTTACGTACGAGTGCTCTTAACTCACATACAAGCCTCTTATTTATAGCCAACTTCTTGGTTCAAATAACCATTTAGTTGGCTCCTCTAGTTATGCCATTGTTATGACTACTCTTTACTAAGTGGTGACTCACCTCTCTAAAAACAATTGTCAACATTGATCAAAGGTTCTAGTGGTGACTCATAACTCTAAAAACAATCTTCACCATTGATCAAAAATATATTCAATAGGTTGATAAGGATACTCAATCCTTGAGTTAATATTGATCGGCATCTTCCTCCTCTCACATAAAACTCAGCCATTCACAAGCTCACACATACACACACAAAACCAATTAGAAGAAGTCACCTAAAAATATCTAAGTGAAGAAGTTGCTGGACTTTTACGTGTCCAGCCAGCAAAATATATATATATATATATTTTTTCCGAGACATTACAGAGTTTTTGATTCAAAATCTATCTAGTTATTCTTCTGATAACCCATGCTAGGGTGAACTTGAATTGTGGTAATATTATTGTATTGACGGGTCTGAGACCTTTTGGATTGTGGTTGGGGTGGCTGCTATTAAATAAAAGTGTTTTCTTCATGTTTTACAGGTGGAAATAGTTCAATTCTTTTCGTAGAATTTTCCCTTTAACTGACTTCCCTATTTTAAACTCAAGGGTAGTCCAAGTTAATGGGCCCAATGTCTATATGATCGATGTTGGACCCCACATGGCCATCTTAGGATTCAAGGTGGATCTCGAGGTCAGTCATGTCACAGTTGGTTTCAATAACTGATACTGATGTTCTGTTTTGTGTTTGTGCTTATTTCCAACGTTTTTCACTGGCTAATCAGTAGTAAATATTTTCAACACTATTTTTAAACCTAGCTAGTCAAAGTCCCCTAAGGGAAAGTTATGAACATATGTGATGTTTACCCTCTACTGTGCTCTTTGAGTATAGATCACATTCTGGTTGACGACTTGGATTAAGGGCACAGCCTTGCTTTTTTTCGGCTCCAGTATTTATTTGGTTTAGATCCTTTCTTGGGTAGGTCAATGTTGTTGATGATCTTTTGCGACTTTTGTTGTGTTCTATATCTTTGACTTGTATATAAATTTGAACATCTACTATTTATCCTTAGGTTGGTATCATTTTGTAACATTAACATCTTTATGCATGTGTTTATCCAGGTTACTTTTGTCTTTTACGTAACCTTGGTGAGTTGATTATTTATCAAAAAATGTTTTATTTAAATTATTTATTTTTGCTGGCAATAAAAACTTTTATCCAACACGTTTTATTTAAATTCAAAGGTTTAACCTATTCCTATTTTGAGAATATTTGGGATTATAATACTTGAGATATTAGTGTTATAGCCTCAGGTGTTCTCAAAGTAGGTGTTGTTGTGAGGTACTTGGGTTTTGGGGCATCACAAGTGACTACCAAAATCTGTTCAAAGAAATTATACAACTTCTCATTTTCTTTCTTGTAAACTTTAAAGGATATCAAACCTTATTGTATTTCCTATCACAATTAAGCTTAAACATTAGTTGAAGAATATTCAAAAATATTTTAAAATATTCATGTTCAACCATATTGAACAGATAATTATGCTTAATAATCATTTTAGCAAAATCCAACATACTTATATCTTGGTCAAACTTATGGTTTTTAAGGACGGTAATAGATTTTGTAGCATCTTTTGTCACTGTTAACAATTCTTGACCAATATCTTGAAAAATTATTGGGTGTATCCGATACACCGCCACGTGGTGTAACCAATTCAACGTGTAAAAGTATTATTAGACGGTATATTTATATTAGTAGGGTATAATATTAATAACATTCAGTCATATTATGACACGTTGGATTGATTATACCACGTGGCAGTGTATCGGTTACACATAATAATTTCTCCAACATCTCTACTATTTCTCCCAATACACCTAGTCAAGTGACTCTTTAAGTGGGTGGCTAGCTAGTTCCTTTATCAGTCCCCTTTCACCCCACAAATTCCCTACGTGCTTACACTTTGCAATTACATTCTCGTTTAGCCCTTTAAATTTATCAAATTACAGCCATACCCTAGATGTCAACTTCCTTCTGTTGGGAGAACTTGAAGCTGGAGGTGAATCTTTCACTAGCTTCTATAACATTTCCGTCATCATCTGTCTTCCTTAATCTTCAACCATCCTATGAATCAGAAAATCACGAAATAACAATTAACATAAGAACAGAAGAAAAGAAAATAAAGCATGAATATTTGATTAAACAAATTTAAAAGCCCATATAATCAATGACACTACAACAATCAATCATAATTTTCTTAGAAAAAAAAAAGAAGGAACAAATTTCCAGAGATAATTGACATACCTGTGAGGTTGTGAATTAATAAGAAGTTTCTTTTTTGTTTTGAATTTGAACAATAAGGATGTGGATTCTTGGGTTTTGTCAATAGAGGCAGATCGATTGGGTTTTGTAGGAGCATATTGGATTTAATTTGTGGATGGAAGCTTCAAGAAAGGGTCTTGTAAGTCTTATGTTGGTCGTGTGGGATTGGAGAGTCTAGGACTGAAAGTCTTTATGACATGTTTACTAATCCGTAATCGGAATCAAAATAAGGACTTGGATGCCGATTACGGATTACTCATGTGTTTACTAACCATATAAGAATAAAAACACAAGTGGGGCCCACATGATATCAAAAATTCAACTCCTTATTTTGGAGAAATTGGATTCTTGGGTGATGGGTAGTATTCTGATTGTTGGAGAAACAACCAATTAGGAGTCCATTTTTTTTCCCATTATACCCTCACATTATTTCTACAATTCCAAGTTTGCCCATTCACTAGCATATAAAATATTTATTTAGAACAAAGGCATTTTAGTAATCAAATTGGTTTCAATTCCGATTCAAGTGAATTAGTAAACAGCTTATATATAATCAATAGCATTTATATTATGATTTCAAATAATTTAGTAAACAACTTCAATGGAAATCCGGATTCTAACTCCTCCTAACTCGATTACGGATTAGTAAACATGCTATTATTAGAGTCTAAGAGCAAAAGTGTTTTAATTTCTACAACTTCCAATGAGTCAGTGACACAGAGAAGCTGGAAAGTTTTAAAACATATCTTTTGATTAATTATCCACTTAACCTTGGTTTTGGCAGACATAATGTCAAAAAGTTATCAGGTGTTTTGGGCAATTTTTTAATCATTTACTTTGACATGTAAATTTTAAATAAATTGAAAGTGTTTTTTTAATGAGTAAAATAATTTAGATATTTATAATGTATAAAAAATTCAAATTACTATTATATATATGGGAAATTCTATTTATACTCAATAATTTTCTTTGGAAAACAGTCGCTAATAGCACCTTTGCATGATCCGTTTACAATTTTATCACCTAATACTAATCTTTGCGGAAATAACACTTTTGCCTTTTTGGACACGAATTATCCCAAATGCCCTTTGCAATCAAATCAAATTTCAATTCAAACCCTCACCAATCTGCATTTAATTTTCTTTAATAAAAATTTATCTTTTACACTTAACTTATTATGATCAACCAAAACTCCCACCAAGCTCGTGTCTTCTTCCTCCCACCTACCCACAGTTACAGTGTCCAAACCACCCACCACTTTGCCGCCGACCACTTCCTCTTCCTCCACCTCTTTCTCTCTCTCTCCATCTCTTTCTTTCTCTCTTTCCCTCTCGCTCTCTTTTATGTCTTGCAGCAAAATACCTTGTTCCCCCTCTCAATCTCGATCTTCATCATCTTCATCCTCTCAAACCCACCACCATCCTCAGCCCAACAACAACAACAAACCCCTTAGCCTAACAACAATTTGGTAGTGAATTGTCGACCATAATTAATATATTGGTCTTTGTCGACCATAATTAATACATTGGTCGTTGTTGACCATAATAAAATGTCGACCATATAATTGACATTGACCAAAATATAGAGGACCATGGAAGAAGAAAATGGCAATACCTAGCAACTCGGCTACGACACCAAGCGCTCGGCGCTGGAAATTTGTGAAGAAGAAGAAGACCACCACCACCTATTGGTGATTAAGTTGGTCTCGATGAGCCAGAGGACCTGGAGGTTGGTCAAGGTATCGAGCTCTGGCGGGATCCGACCAGGATAAAAGGGGTTGTAAGAGAGGTTTAACGTTTTGAGCGTGGTGATTCAAGCAAACCCAGAGTTGCAGCGATTGGGACCATTTTGATTCAAGCAAACCTAGAGCAAAAATTAAAGCAAACTCAGAGTTACAGCAGCTGGGTTCATTTTGATTCAAGCAAACCCAAAGGAAAAATTTATAGAGAGATTATAAATTAATTTGTTTTTTGTTTTTAATTTTTAATTCTTTCAATATTATTTTTGTGGTCAAACATGGTTCAATGACAAAAAGTAATAACAAGAAAATGCAAGGGGCATTTGGGACAATTCATGTCCAGAAAGTGTTATTTTTGCAAAATTTAGTGTTGGGTGCTAAAATCGTAAAAACGTTTTGAGCGTGGTGATTCAAGCAAACCCAGAGTTGCAGCGATTGGGTCCATTTTGATTCAAGCAAACCTAGAGCAAAAATTAAAGCAAACCCAGAGTTACAGCAGCTGGGTTCATTTTGATTCAAGCAAACCCAAAGGAAAAATTTATAGAAAGATTATAAATTAATTTGTTTTTTGTTTTTAATTTTTAATTCTTTCAATATTATTTTTGTGGTCAAACATGGTTCAATGACAAAAAGTAATAACAAGAAAATGCAAGGGGCATTTGGGACAATTCATGTGCAAAAAGTGTTATTTTTGCAAAATTTAGTGTTGGGTGCTAAAATCGTAAACGCATCATGCAAAGGTGCTAGTGGTGGCTATTATCCATTTTCTTTTCTTACCCAACATTAATTTTTTAATTTCTTCATTTTCGTATTATACCCAACCTAATTGACTATTATACCTTCATTTTTTATTACCCAACATAAAATTGAAATTTATTTTCTTACTCAAAATAACTCTCATAACGAATATTACCAAACACCCAACTCTATACAAGCAACCCCTCCATCGAAATAGCAAGCAGCGAACGATTGAGCCTAGCCATACCCAGCGCACCCAGGACCCGCCGCTGCTTGCCGATGTAATCCCTCCCTTCTGGCGCAACCACCCACCGCCATTGCTTGCTAAGCAAACCGTTTATTTTACAAACGGTGGTAGCCCCAAATATTCTCATTTTTCTATCAATTAGATAAATCAAACATCTTTTCTAATTTTGTTGGATTGATTTTTCAAATTTGTTGATAAATATGATGTTTTTGTATGAATTTTAAAACAATAATTTGAGTTTTTGCAAGTAAATGCGGTTTATGGGTATTTATGGCGGAGGGATTCCTTCGGTACTGGTATGCCGAATATGAGGATAGTATTCGGTAGCCAACCACCGAATTAATTTAGTAGATTGAAACACTTCCACTGAATGATTCCAAAAATACTTGCATCATATGTGTATTCGGTGAGAGAGTTTTGATTACTTGTGAGTTGTTTGGTAGATGCCAACCGAATGTGAGTATGTTGTTTGGTGACTGCCTGTCGAATGGCCCATTCGGTTGGAACCCATCGAAATTTGTTATTGTGTTTTGTACTGGTCCACCGAATGAAACGCAAAACAGAAATTTTCGAAAGCGTCATATGCACGAAAAATTACAGAAAAAAAGAAAGGAAAAATATGCACACATACCCCATTTGGAGGCTCCCAAATAACGATTTCACTGTCTATTCGTCTAAAAAAACTTGTTTGGATGAGATGAGGAAAAAAATTGTTTAGGATTTGAAATTGGTTTTGAGAGTGAGGTTGATGAAATGAGGCTTGTTTGTCCAAAAATCTTAAGCTTTTGAATCCTACAAAGAGCACAAAGAACCCTAGGATTCTCAAGCAACTTGTCAGGAACACATAACCACCAATAAAAAAACCTATCAACAAGTGAATAAGCAAAGTAAAGCGAAAATCCGGGGTTGTTGGGTGTGGAAAAAAATTGAGATTTTTATTCTAAACATAATTTGTCCTTGATGGTCATTTCATTGTGGGATATAATAGTCAATTAATGGTCAATAATTTTGTTGGGTAAAAAATGGAGAGTGTTGGGTATAATAGAATTTCTCTCTCTATATATATAATATTTATAGGAGAAGGATATGTGACATTCTATTTTTGACACAATATTTAAATGAGGCCCACTCCATATATGATTTCAATTTCAATAACCTGAACCATTTATTTTTTAGGTCTTTATTAAAGAATCATCATTGCAAAAAATTAGGTAAATCGAAACCTATTGGGCTATCTAATTTTGATCAAACAAATAAACAATTTGAAATGATGACCATTTAATATTTGTAGATGAATATATAGTTTCCAGTTTACTTAATTTTTTGCAAGGATGATTTTTTAGTGAAAGCCTAAATATTAGACGGTTCAGATAATTGAAATCTTACATGGAATATGATCCATTTAAATAGTGTCAAAACTTGTGTTAAAAATGTAATGCCACGAATCTGCCTCATATTTATAACCAAATGAAAATAAACTATATTTTATATTAATTCGGATCGATTAGCTTAAATCTATATTTGATCCATACGGGTTATCGAATTCGAATTACAATTAGATTAGGGTGCCGCTATTTGGACACAACTTTTTTATCAGTAGTCCAACACACTCTTTATACTCACTTTCAATTTAAAAAGTTTAAAAATTTATTAGTACACCCAACATTTTATCGAAAAATACCCTTACTAAAACCCAACCTATTCCTACTCTTTATACCCAACAACACACTCAACACCATCACCATCATCACCAACCAACACCCAACACCTCACCACCCATTGCCCTTACATCAAATAATTTATTTTAGAACTGTAATAGTTTGAATCCTAATTGTTTAATGTCAAACTTTAGCACAAAGGGGAGGGTTTTGAAATTTTTTTTCGAATTTTGTTCCGCACGGATTCACCAAATAAGTAGAACAATGTTCAGCGCTGCACAACCGAACGGGTGAAAGGATGTTCGGCAGCGCACAATTGAAAGTGTAGAAGGATGTTCAATTGGCAACCACCAAACACTTTTATTTTTTTAATTTCCTAGAAGTGTTCGTTAGTTTATGGCTGAATGAACAATACTGTTCGGTGTGTTATTGCCGAACGACTCATAACATGTTCGGCTCTGGTGTGCCGAATATGTTGCGATTTCAGTTTTTGAAAATAAATATTTAGTCTATTAAAACTCAAAGAAATGATGAAAATACTTCATTTAAAGATTCCCAAACCACATTTTAACTATCTATTCGTCAATATTAAACTTGTTACACTATTTGATAGAGAGTTGAGTGGAAATGTGAGTGGATAATTGATGTTGGATATAAGTTCAAGTTAATTTTATTTTTTAAAATTAAATGTTTAAGTCCTTAAAATGTCAATTTACCTTAGAATAAAATTGAAAATTATATTTTTATTAAAAGATAGGGAATGTAAATGAAAAATTTGGGTAGCGGCACACCCATTTGGAATAAATCTATATCGTAGGTCGGATTCGGATGGGATTCGAATCGGATTCGAATTAATGATTTTCATTTTCCGATACATACTCATGCTTTTTGAAGAAAAAAACTCCCCAAAATTTCACGTTTGCCGCCTTTTACTTCCTTTCGATCTGCGCTAAAAGTTACTGCTTAACCTGCGCACCACCCCAGCAACGGAAAACTTAGAAGGAAAAGACTCGGAGTCCTCCTTTACTCTACTGCTACTCTCTCTCTCTCTCCGTCTCTCTCCTACTGTGCAACACATGAACTGAATTGGCAGCTTCAACTGGTAAGTCTCTCATTTTTTTCAAAGCTTTGCCCCAAATTCAGAAGCAATATATAGTTTGGCTGTGTTTGAAACCCTAGAACTAACTCCGAGCTTCAATTTTTCCATTATTGAAGTTAAATTTCATTTTTGGTAGACTGCGTATATATGGATTGGGTATAGTTAGGGTTTGGGTTCAGTTCACTACCTTCACTCTCTCTGCGGTGGTTGTGTGCTTTAGTTTCGGTCACGAAGGCCCTGTTTGGTTTCGTGGATTTGGCATTGGCCTCTGCAGTGTCAAATCCATGGTTTGGCTTTCCTAAATAGGCCAATTCCAAATAAGCCACTGACGTGTTTTTTTTTCGAACTTTTTTTTTTTTTTTAGATTTTCTCGCAGAGGTTGATAGTCTGGTGATTTCAACATGTACATTAAGCAGGTGAGTTGGTGATAGGTGGAGTACTGTTACTTTGTTTCTCTGAGTGACATCTATAGTGTAACGTTCTATTCATTTTTGGAGTTTTTGTTTTTTCTAATAATTTATTGTTATTTGCGGTCCTGAATTAGGTTATAATTGAAGGATTTAAGAGCTACAAGGAACAAGTTGCTACTGAGCCCTTCAGTCCAAAAATTAATTGTGTTGGTAATAATATCCTTCCTTGCAATTGCATTTTTTGATTTTCTTTGGTGTTTGTTCTTTCTTTGCTGGTGTCATCTGTATGGTCGAAAAGTTTATTATATTTTTTTTAATATATTGATTAGCATATGCTTTGTGAAGTGGACATGCAAATTATTAAAACACCTGCTGCACAATGAAATTAAAACGTTCATTGTTATCAAATGGTGTATTAGAGAGAAACCAATGGGGGAGGGGGAGGGGGAGGGGGAGGAGAGCTAGAGAGAGAGAACATACAAACACTATTCCAGGGATTTCAGGATTGGGCAGAAGATTATTATCCTGGAAGTTGACGAGAAGTCTTATGGAGAAAGCAAGGGGAAAGTTTAAAATCTGAAAATTTCTCCATCATGATAGATGGGAGGCCAAGGGGAAAGTTTGGGGCATCAAGAGGTCTAAGCCAAGGTGACCCACTTTCGCCTTTCTTATTGACATTAGTAGTGGATGTTTTAATCAGGTTAATGGAGAAGGCAAAGGAGTTTCAGTTAGTGAAAGGGCCGGAAGTGGGAAGAGAGAAGGTGAAGTTTATCAGAGTTGCTATTCCTTAATGGTGGAAAATTACTTGGGTCCTTATTGGAACCACCAAAAAGGTTATCACTCTTTCAAGATGTGAGGTTTTGGCCTCTATGTTCGGCTGTTTGGTGGAGGAGAAATAATAGGCTTTTGGAGATACAGTGGAATTAGTGGATTTTCTGTAGGATAGAATTAGATTTTTGGTTTCTTTTTGGGTATCAATGTCAAAGCATTTTAGGCGATTGGGGGGGGAGTGGAGTTTTGAGCTAAATTTATATTGTTTGTCTATGATGTGTTGATAGATTTGTTTTTGATGGACATCTTGTCCATCCTCCTTGTTCTCTTACTTTTTAAATAGAAGTTTCTATTTCTTAAAAAAAAGAGTTGTGGTCTTCTTGAATTACTTTTTAATGGTGAAGTGGATGATGCTTGGCTCCATGGTGGATTTCTTATGGCTCTGGATGGGTTATAGGATGAAAAGGGAGTTTTGTGATTGTTGGCGAATGGTTTCCTTACCTTCAGGATGGTGTATATGCAGGGAAAGGAACAAGAGATGTTTTGTTATTGTGGAGGTTCCAATCAGTATTTTTAAGCTTTCCATTCTGCTCACACTATCTTTTTGGATCACAGCAGCCCTTCTCTTGATACTTTTGTGCCAAAAAGTTTTGTTCTTTTTTATTCTTCTTGGTTCTTGTTGTGAATAAAATTGACTAATAAAAAAGGTTCAGTATCAGAGTTGAAACAAATTACGGTTCTTCCTTTCAAGGGTTTCACACTGGTCTTTGAAATTGGCATGTACACTATAGTACTAATCAGCTCAAATTATCAAATTTTGCATCCTTGGTTTGGGTTATCGATTAACTTATTGTCTTGTACTTTGCTAACCACTTCATCATATCTAATACATTTTATATTTTTATCTAGAAAATTTGAAAATTTATGGACTAATATGTTTTTATGGAAAAAGACTTGATTTTGACCGTTGTGCAACTTCGTAGCATAATATATAATCTTGTGTGTATGAGCATCTGATGTAATTAAGAATTTGTGAGAAGAAATGAATCTCTTACAACCATAGAGGGATCACACTGCAAATTCTAGTATCAATATTTTGTCTATTTTTATACTTTTCCATTTCCTTTAAAAGTAGGTATATCTGTGTTGGAGATTTTCTCCAGTAAAATAAAAATGTCAATGGTATGTCTGTATCTGGCTTTACTTCTTTCGCGATGGCATTTTCTATTATGTTTGCTTATAAAATTCCCTATCTATTTCAACCATGTTCTACTGCAGTTGGTGCTAATGGGTCTGGAAAGACGAACTTCTTCCATGGTAAGTGAAAGCACAAAATGATCATTGCAGTGGTTTTTTTTCCTTTAGTTGGTATTTTTCCTTTGGGGAAATATTAACATTTACCTTCTCAAATTTTGTTGGATTTGAAATATGTTTTTTTTTTGTGTGTGTAGCAATTCGGTTTGTACTAAGTGATCTTTTCCATAACCTTCGGAGTGAGGATAGGCATGCTCTACTCCATGTATGTATCACCAATGTTTATTTTTGTTTTCAAGCCATCCTGTTGAATCACTTGCTTAATAAACATTTTTAATTCAATATACTCTATTTCATAATTGAACAGGAAGGTGCAGGGCACCAAGTCTTATCTGCGTTTGTGGAGATTGTCTTTGATAATTCTGACAATCGAATCCCGGTAATATTTTCTATTATATCACGTCAGTCTTTTTTTGTGACTATTTTTTTTCCCTTTTTCCCTTTTTTCCTTTCAGTATTTCATGAGCTTGAATAGCATCTCTCTCTCTCTCTCACCCCTGCTCCACTCTCTAGCTCTCCCTTCCTCTCTTCTAGTCTTCCTCTTGCTCTCTACGCGCACACATATGTTGTCTTTTTCTTATGAATATGGGAACTTTGCTTAAAGGTGCTACCGTCTAGTCGTTGTTTGTGGTCATTCAACGCAAATTACATCACTTTCAAAGATTGTTGTGACACATCTTTTGTGTGTGAGTGGTCTCTGGGCCACCTAATCATGTTTTTCCATTTTTGTTGGTGCATGGATTTTGCGTCTCTAGGACCATACCACAATGTGCTTGCGCTTGAAAAAGTTTATTTCTTTCTTTTAAAAAAAGCGCACACACACAAATGGGGATATTAAATACCTGCTTTTGTTTTGTTTGTTTGTTTGTTTGTTTTTTTTTTTTTGACAAGAAACTGATAACTTTTCGGTACAAAAAAAAACTAATATTTTATTAAAATGGAAACAATAAAGTACAGATTGTGGACAAGGTTTCCACATCAGCAGTACCTCTTACATCTAAAACATAATGCCACCCCCTAAATCAGAACAATGCAATCCCCTAACTGAAACACTAACTTACAGCAGATTTCAAATCTATCCTGATATCAGGAAAAGAAGCCCCCCCCCCAAATTCTGAAGATCATGCCCACAAAGCTGACCAAAATCTGATACTCTTCCACTCCTTTATAGTCCTCCAACATCCTCCTAATTTGCTCCATCAAAATGACCCAAAAAATTGCTTACACCATGCACCCCCATAAAGTTTTTGCTTTCTTATTTCTTCACAATGCCTTAAGTTTTGTCACAAAGCAAAGCATAAGAGCCCCTAGGGATAACCGCTACGGATATTGCATAACAGACCCTAGGGATATTGCATGCTTGCTTGTATGGACTAGTGTTTTTTTTTTTTCAAGTTCCAGCTTTCTTCTCCACCTCTTCAACATAAATTGAGGCATTTGGCATGTTTGCTTATATGGGTTATACTTCTCATTTTCCCTTTTGCATCACTTCTTGATAGGTTGATAAGGATGAAGTGCGTTTGCGAAGAACAATAGGTTTGAAGAAGGATGAGTATTTCTTGGATGGAAAGCATATTACGTGAGTGTATAATTTTTTGAAAACAAATTTAATGTGCTGTATATTACACTGTTTAATTATTAGATCCCTTTCCATGGTTTTTGTTGAATGAAAGAAGATAACTTTATTTTCAGAAAAACCGAGGTTATGAATTTACTTGAAAGTGCTGGGTTCTCTCGCTCCAATCCTTATTATGTTGTGCAGCAAGGAAAGGTAAGATTTTTCTACTTGTTTGAACTTCATTGTTATTGTTTTAGTATGCTTGAAGATTAACATTTTGTTTATCTTTTTATTTTGTGGACTGTTTCATAGATAGCGATGTTGACACTGATGAAAGACTCTGAACGACTGGATTTACTGAAGGAAATTGGTGGTACTCGAGTGTATGAGGAGAGACGTCGAGAAAGTTTGAAAATTATGCAGGAAACTGGCAAGTCATTATTATTACGTCGGTTGCTCCTGGTGTGTTATATATGCTTTCTTACACTTTCTTTTTTCTTTACTAATCAGGAAACAAAAGAAAGCAGATAATTCAAGTTGTTCAGTACTTGGACGAGAGATTAAAGGAGCTGGATGAAGAGAAAGAGGAACTGAGAAAGTATCAGCAGCTTGACAAGCAGCGAAAATCTTTGGAATACACTATATATGACAAGGAACTTCAGGATGCTCGCCAAAAACTGGCAGAGGTTAGTTGATGCTAGATTCTAGGCCATGTTAACGTCACATTGTTTTTGTTCTCATTGCTCGAGTAGTGTTATTTTGTATTATTTATTGTTTTAAACTCTGTGGGGATCATAATTTGGAAGTGCACGCAATTGCATATTATTGCATGCATTGATAGAGAGGAGGAGAAGAAAAAGTTGATCAAAGCCTTTACTCTTTTTTGTGCTTGTTTTGTTATTGTCATATGGGGAGATAAATGTGCACATTGCGAGACCTGTGTACAAAAAAAGAGGGGAAGGGCTATATTTATGTAAATAGCCCCTAGTGGGCTGGGTGTGTATTTACATTGTAATGTGGTCCAAGTACAGATGATTAATTGTACATAAGGAGTAGCATATGTGATGGACATTTAATGCACATATAAGATGTGATGATCATTGACTGATGAGAATGAAGGGACAAAATTTCTAGAGGTCCTTATTGGTTTTTCATCTGTTTTTGATTGTTGCTCTATGGGTAGATAAGAGCTTCATTATGAAATATTTGAGTTCGTAGTGGCAGGAATATGTGAAATTGAACTATACGCATTGTTCAGAGTTGATCCTTGTCTGAAATAAGTGTCTTTGTTCCTTGAAGGATGGTAACACATAGAAGTCTTTTGATCTCAACGACTCAAATTGATTTCCTGTGTCATATGATATTGTTTACGCTACATGGATGCCTCTTACTCCTTTGACCTCTTTCTCTTTTTCTCCCACGTAATTTTAATTTATTATCCAAATAGTAAAATATGAGGATCATACAGCTTTGTGGCAAAAAAGAACTGAGATATTAAGTCAACATTGGGCGTGTACTTGGAAAAAGATAGTAACTTTTGAAGTCAGGGTAAATATACAAGTATTTAGTGTCTGGTTATCCACAACTTTTGGCTAGTTTCCTTTTACAACTGTGGGGGCATGTTTGATGTCCAGTGCATGTCTGGCACATAAATGGTTCCCTCTGAAGTGTTTGTGCTCCTTTCACTCTACATCTTCAAAGAGATGAACAATTGTGTTATGGTGATTATTCTGTTAAGGGAGTTTGAATAATTAGTAGAACAGAGAAAAAAGCTTCGGTTTGATGGTAATACAGTAAACTAATATGGAAACTGTTTTGGAAGTACCACAATAACAACTGTCCCTGATATGTATTATGTGTCCAAAATCTCTCTTTCTCCCCCACCCCCCTTCTCTCTCTGTACAAAGACATACGCAATGCTGACCTTTATCCGTAAATCTTCATTATTTTCACCTTGATTCAGGTGGAAGATGCTCGAAACAAGGTTTCTGAAACGTCAACGAAGATGTATAATAGTGTGCTGGATGCCCATGAAAAGTCCAAGGACTTAGACAAGGCTTTGAAGGATCTCACAAAAGAGCTTCAATCTTTAAGTAAAGAGAAAGAAGCAATAGAAAAACGAAGAACAGAAGCAATAAAGAAACACACAGAGCTTGAGCTTGATGTCAATGATTTGCAGGAAAAGATGTCTGGAAACTTCCGAGCCAAAGTAATATTCCAATTATGTTCTCTGCAGTGGGTTTTTTTCTTCTTTTTCTTTTTGTATTATTTGTTTCCATGATAGGTGGGACATAAATGCTGCTTATGTTGATGTTTACATGCTTCCAGGAAGATGCTATGAAACAGATGCAGAGTCTGCAGAAAGAAATTCAGGAATCAATGGATGAACTTGAGAAAATAAATCCACTGTATGAGAATCAAGCCATGAAGGAGAAGGAGATAACAAAAGGGTATGTCCATAGGAAAGTTGATATTATAAAAATTAACACATCAGCTTGTGAAGGTTCTTCCGTAGTTCCGTTTCATCCCATTGTAAATATATAATTTCATTCTCTTTTCACAATGTCATGAATATTCATAACATTCATGTGTAGCTCATTATACAAAAATTAATTTGTTCATCGAGTCTTTCTCTTTAGACAAATTCTTTGTTTATTTGCACACTAATTCCAAGTGCCTACCCCTCTGCCTTCTCCCTCTACTCACTACACTGGGTAAAATTATAGGTTAATAAATTTAAGTAGGTAAGTAGGTCCAGGTAATGAATTATAGAATGTTTTGGAGTCGAGAGAAAAATCTTAAACTAAAATGGGGGTTATTGATTGGGAACTTAATGCTTAGGAATATAGCTCTTTTCGGTAAATGGTTGTGGAGATTTCCTCCGAGCACGGCAAGCAGGATTCATTCTGGTGTTCTGTTATTCCAAGTGAGAGTCTGGTTTGTAGTCTAGTGGGTGGGACTCTAGGATTCTAGAGCGAGGTGTGTTTCGTGGTCCTTGGAAATTCATTTCTCAATGATTTCCTTCTTTCATCTTGTGGTCCAAGTTGGTGGTGGGGAATGGTTCTAGAATTAGATTTTGGGAAGATGTTTGACTAGGAGAGTTTTCCTTTTGAATCTTTATTCCCATCATTTATATCGGGTGTCCCATAACCATTTTGCTGTGATATTATCCGTGGTTTCCTCTCTTCTCTATACTTATGTTTTTTGGGAGTTGACTTTTAGGTGTAAGTTAAATAAGAGAGAAGTAGCAGAATTTTCAAATCTTTTGTCCCAAATCAGTAATGTCTCTTTGCGTAGTAGACCTGATAGACGTGTTTGGAACTCTTCTTCTTCGGGAATTGTTTCTTGTAATTCATTATTTCTTTTTTATCATTACTTGCTAGAAAACCCTGATCCCGTCTTTTGAGCCTTATAGAATGATTTGGAAGTCTCTTATCCCCACTACAATTCAGATTTTTTCTTGGATGGTGGCCCATGGGAATATTAACATCTGTGATCTTCTCCAAAGAAGAAGACCAAATACTTGCTCGTCGCCTCATTGGTGCTCTTTGTGCTTTAGAGTTACCATACTTTTCTACATTGTTGTACCACTCAGTTTTGGGTGAACTTGCTTCAGGCTTTTGGTTTGGTGGGTGTGTTTCCTAGAGATTGCTACTCTTTCTTGGTGGAGGTTCCTATGGGGGTTAATTCGAATAAGAAGGCTACTACTTTGTGGCGTTGTGCAGTTTTGGAATTTTTGTGGACTGTTTAGACAAAGAGAAACAACTGGATTTCTGAGGTTGGGGTGGGGGGGACTGTATGCCTGTATTGATGTTGGTTTGTTGTTATCTTTCCTTTGATGGATGTCTTGTCCGTCTTTCCATGTACCTTTTATCCTCTTTATAAAAGTGCAGCCTATGCTACCTTTCCCTGCCCCCCATCCTCCTTGGTTTTGCTTTTACTTTTAGAATTCATTTTTTCTGTTTTCTAATATTGTATGTCTTCTTCACTTGATTGAACTATAGTTTTGTAACATTAATGTATGTTTGTACACATATTTTATCAAGTCTCTCAAAAAGTTGGGAATTTATTCTGACACATGGAGAAGTCTTTGTGATAGGTGCTAGTATCTTTGCTCACAATTGGTTCTTTTGGTTAATAGAATAATGGAGCGTGAGAAGCAGCTTAGCATACTTTATCAAAAACAAGGTCGTGCCACCCAGTTTTCAAGTAAAGCTTCTCGTGACAAATGGCTCCAAAGGGAAATTGATGATCTTGAGCGAGTTCTTTCTTCAAATATGGCACAGGTATGCTGAATTCTTTTTCAAGCGATTTGAGCCTCTAATCACTATATTAGAATGCCAGTCATTCATTGACTTGTAACTTATATCTACTTATACAGCTTGTGATATAGAATCCTTTCTACTCCACAACCGTTTCCCGAAAAAGGCCATATTTTGCCTACCACTAAACCACCATTTTCTAGAGAGTGAGATGCAGTATCCTATCCAAGCAAATGCTCCTTGCTCCCTTCACCCAAACCTTCCCACAGAAAACCCTTATTAGATTATCCCTTATGAAAAAAATATCCATCATTAAATTCTCTAATCTCTAAGTGCCTGTGCTTGGAATTCCAAAAGGAGAAAGGTAAAAAGTTGGCACAGTGTTTAAGACTGATTGAATAAAAGTAAGTATACCTCCTCTAGATAGAAACACTTTATTCCAACCTTCCAACCTTCCAACCTCTTTTCCATTTTCTCCACACCGGATCCCCCTGCATGTGGATTACCTAATGAAAGCCCAAATATTTCATAGGCCAACTACCCACGCTTTGGGAGTTCTGAATTAGTTTTGTTGTGATGTTTGCTGAACCAGTTTGTGTTTCTTAGGGTTCTGTTGGGGTTCTGTGCTTTGATTGCTGCTTTGGAGTTTTGTTGTGTTATTTTCTGTTCTGGCTTTGTTTAGGCTGCCTTGTTTGTGTGTTCAGTTTGGTGAATGCTGGTTCACTATGTTATTTTATCATCATTTCCATTAATATAATCATATCAGTTTCCTTTAAAAAAATAGTTGACTTGACATTCCTCCTTCCAGCTCTTTTGTCCATGTGCTTAAGCTACTAGTTACTTTATCTCCAACATTTATCAAGTCATCTATATTGTATTTATTATTTGCACAACATATCTACTTCATTTATTTATCTACTCTTATATGTTCTAGGAGCAAAAACTTCGGGATGAAATTGAACGGCTTAATGCTGAGTTGAGCGAGCGGGATGTCTACATTGAGTCTCGAAGAACTGAAATTGCTACTATGGAATCTCTCATCTCACAGTCACATGAAGGGTTCAGCCATCAAAAAGCACAGAGGGACAAGATGCAGAATGAGCGCAAGTATGATCTTTTGCACTTACTATTTTAAATGAATTTGTTATAACTGTTCCAATCTGATTGTTTTTTATTTTTTATTTTTGGGGGGGGAGAGTAGGTCCCTGTGGAAGAAAGAAACTGAACTTTCTAATGAAATTGAGAAGCTGAGAACAGAAGTTGAGAAGGCAGAAAAGAGTCTTGATCATGCAACTCCTGGTGTGAGTAATTGCTTTCTTCACCTTTTGTAGCTTTTCATATGCTGAACATGGTCTGTCAAGTTAATGTATGAAAAACTTTTGCCTCTCCTAGCAAAGCTGCGCTCCCTGATGGAATAACCCGGCTAATATTTTCTTCGTTACACAAATTCTGCCATAAACTCAAAGCTACCAGACAATGAATAAGCAGGTGGTCACCAGTTTCATATCTAGCTCTGCACATAATGCACCACTGAGGTGACAAGCACATAGGTCTTCACCTTTGGAGTCTGTCAATTGTGTTCACCCTTCCATGTGCCCCCAGAAAACCCAATAACTGCCCCTTTGAGGTGCTTTTGCTTTCCAAATGGAAGAATAGGGATAAAACACTGAGCTACTCACATTGCTGCATAATCTTTGAAAATAGGAATTAACTGAGAATTTCCCTGAAGAGTCCAGGTGCCATCTTCTCGTGCCCTCTCTGCTAGCATGCAATCTTATTCCCTTCAGTATGCTGCAACTCAGCCAACTCCCTGGTTTCTGCTTCTCTTAAATACCTTCTAAATCCATATTCTCAGCTTAATTGTGAAGTAGTAGTTACTGCCATCCTTGCAATAACCTCATCTTGAGATCTATCTAGAAATATTGTATAGCTGAGGAAAAGCTGTCTTTAGAGATTTAATGGACTCTATGGCATAGTAGCCAGAGAGAAATTGCCCATTTGCTAGAATTTTTGGGTAAGGGAAGAAGTGGTTTAGGTCTCAAGAGCATATTGCTCTGATATTGGGTTGAAAAGAAAGATTGAGCAATGGTGAAAGGAATCATCATATTTTCATATTACATATTAATACACGGGTGGTTATTTGGGTGCTTTGAATTAAGCTAATCAAACAATCTTATCTTGAACCAAACAATCAGACCTTAAATTAAGCTTAACAGATTTAATTTAGGCTCAATGCCTAACAATCAGACATTAAGCTTAATTACTAATAATCATCCTATCAATGACAAGGTACAATAGTTTAGACCTTCTCAAGGCTGTTTAGAAAGTAGAGAAGAATTTAAGCTATTGTTCTATGTTAAAAGTGCAGAAAAGAATCTAAGTTATAATTATTATTTTTATTCTAAATTATGATTCAACTTGTTTTGTTTTGTTTTAATTATGTATGACCTTCTGATTGTAGCTTTCCATTGATGCATTTTCAAATAATAAGCTTTTTTCTTCTCACTTTTCCTTGTTTAAAATAGTTGGATTTGCAAGAGTTCCTTGGGTATTATTATATGTATCATCTCACTTCCGTAATACTTTCAGGATGTGAGGAGAGGGCTAAATTCTGTTCGTAAGATCTGCAGAGAGTATAATATTCCTGGGGTATTTGGCCCAATTATTGAGTTGCTTGATTGTGATGAAAGGTTTTTTACTGCTGTTGAGGTTACTGCTGGTAACAGGTATTCAGAATGTCTAAGCTTTCTACACATAATCTCTTAGTTGTTGCCATATCTACTAAATGGTGTTATGATCTATTAGCAATTTCCTTCCTCGCTGCTTTGCAGTTGAAGTTATATAATTTGATGTCTGTTCTTCCTGAACAGCTTATTTCACGTTGTGGTCGAAAATGATGAAATATCAACTCAGATAATTAGGCACCTTAATTCATTGAAAGGTGGAAGGGTTACGTTTATCCCTCTGAATAGGGTGAGGGCTCCACGAGTAACTTATCCACAGAATTCAGATGTGGTTCCTCTGTTGAAGAAATTAAAATTTTCTCCAAACTATAGCCCGGCATTTGCTCAGGTTAGCTTTTACCTGGATTATCTTTCTTGTACCATTGCTTGTTGTTGGGTCCCCGTCTGATTTGTGATAGAATTTTAGTAATCGAGTTGTGGGTTTCTGAGAAGTTATGATGTTAAATCCTTGGTTGTAGAACCACTATTTTCAGCTTTAAAGGTGGACTCTGAATAACTACCTCTACTACCAATATTTCTAACATTGAACCATTCAAAGAGAAGACTAAACTTAATTCTTGAACCGCACAACAGTAACTTCTCTATCCTAAAATCCGGTCTATTCCACTCCTTGCAAAGAGTCCACAACACTGCATGTGGGAAAATTTCCAAATCAATGTCAGAATTTTGTTGGAGGAGCACTCTTTGCAACTTTAAATTAGTGTCTTACAAAAATGGCTTCATTTGCTTCTAGATCAAGAGGCTTGCAATGCACTTAGTGAGCCCGGAAAGTCTGACTAAATTGATTGTGACAATAGTGAGAGAAAGAAACTGGTTATTTTATTAGAAGTAACATCTGTTTCACACATGGATTATTTAATTGGTGTCTTTTAGCACTGGTATGTAATTGTTCTTGTTCTTATGCTTCCAACAGAGTGAATGGTGGAAAAATAATTTAGATTGACCTAAATATTTGGAATGTTGTCTCACTTTTGGTATATTGTATCATGCTTGATATAGATAGAGGTTTAAATTTCGTTGGTCTACTTCTTAAGTGGCTTCACTTTTGGTAAATTGTATCATGCAGTCATGCTGCATATAGATAATAGGTTCAAAATTTCGTTGGTCTACCTTCTTAAGTATGTGGGTTCACTTGAGGAATATGGATTCTCTACTAGGTATGAAGGCTTACTGTATGATGTCCATTTGTATGGGTATCTTAGCATTGTTGAATGAAAACTGCTAATAGTGTTAAGAATGACCTTTCATAATTATATTTTTCATCTTTTTTAGGTATTTGCAAGAACAGTTGTTTGTCGAGATCTGGATGTGGCTACAAGGGTTGCTCGCACTGATGGTCTAGACTGCATTACTTTAGAAGGTTTACATAGAGCTGCAGTCTTTTGTGTGCATTATTTGTTGCATAACATTATTATTTTTCCTAATATCTTGACAAGTCACTACTTATACTCAACAGGAGATCAAGTCAGTAAGAAGGGTGGTATGACAGGAGGATTTTATGACCATAGACGCTCAAAATTGAAGTTTATGACTATAATTATTCAGAACACAAAATCTATCAACATGAAGGAAGAAGAACTGGAGAAAGTCAGATTTATGCTTCAAGATATCCTTTTGGAATGCTTTCATATACTTTCTCAGCAGTTATTTGCCATTGTCGCTTTTAATTTAGATCCCCCCAAATGCATACGTTTGAAAGCAGGACATAAAACTCTTTGAAAACCAAACCATGAACTTTGTTGCCTCAAAATCCATAATTTAAAATAACTGCATAAAATTGACAATAATAAAAACTAAATCAAAATAAAACTTGAACCACCTAGCAATAAAATTGCCAACATAAATCGAAACTTATCTTAAGAAAAGCATAAATATAATCCCAATAGCCTAAACTCCCTAAGGGGTTGCGGCTCTACCAACTCTGCCTAATTCGTTTATGTGTGAAGAGCATCATTGTTACCTAATCACAATAAATTACTAATGAGATTACTTAGTAAGTAAACTACAGCATGCTTCAAGTAAACAAACAAGCTTCAATACATAATACTATTTTTTTTTTTATAGGAAACGTGAAACTTGAATTAATGGGGAAAAAAAAAGTACAATCAAAAGTGGACCAGCTGTCCACAAAAGAGACTACCTCAGCCTACAAAAACAAGGACAAAACAAGGACACAAGCTGACAAATAAGGAGAAACAACATACAACCGTAGGAAACACAGAAACAGAACCACCCAAAACTTACAAACCAAACAAAGGTGTCCCAACCACACCCAAAACCTACAACCACAAGAAATACATAATACTCATACATATATATCTTACATGCATGAAATGCATTGCGTGCATTAACTTAAACCTTATTTTAAAAACTAATATTTTTCTATATAAAACAAGAGACCTTAGCGGCTTAGTAGGACTTAACTTATACTTATCTTATTGGAGCCATAGGTCACAAGTGGTAAACCACAAGTGAGACACTTACCCAATAAACAGTCATACCTAAAGGTTAGAGCCCTACTCCTACCATGATCATCAGTAGGCCCTATCACATACACCAATACGTCTCCACACGAATGTGTAAACAATTAACTTATTTCTCAAAGAATTCCTACCAAGCATATAATAGTCTAAAAGCTTCCCTAGATATCAAAAGAGGGATCCCTTTTGGTTAGAAGTTAAAGGGATCACATGTGGGCCAACCCTCAGTGCGATCCAATGATCCGAATGGGCCATTTGTTAGGTCCTCATTCAATAATCATCCTTACAAAAATCAACCGTATTGGAAAACATCTAGTCATCTACCTGTAATAATAGACGAACACAATTAAAGCTGAATTCAAGAGATGGATAAATTCCAGGGTTACGTTTTCTCTGCATCCTATTACAGGTTTTTTGAGGTTTTTTTTTTTTTTTTTCATTAGCTGAAACATTATCTTTCTTACTCTTAACTACTACTATTTACGTTGGGTAAAGGTCTGAGAAGGAAATAGAATAAAACGTCTAGTGTCTTGTGTGTTTGCTTTAGCATATATTCCCAAAATGTTGAATGATAGATAGTGGCATTGAATGGTAAGGGTAAAAAATTAATAGTCAGACTACCATATAGTTCTCTTATGAATGTCACTCTGTACTCCTTCATGGTCCTATATTTCAATGTATAGTTTTAAGCCTTGTTTTTACTAAATTTACCTCACAGATAGACCAGAAAATTACAGATCAATTAACTGAGCAGCAGAAAATTGATGCTAAGAGGACCCATGACAAATCAGAACTGGAACAGCTTAAGCAAGACATTAATAATGCTAATAAGCAGAAACAGTTGATTTCTAAAGCTCTTGGGAATAAGGTATTTTTGGGAACTGAGATGACTTCATATTGCATTGCCTGTGGAATCATTAATTACTAGCTGTTTGTTATATCATTTGTCTGTTCTTCCTACTTATATTCTTCCCTCTGGTTTGCAGGAAAAATCACTTGCTGATGTGCGGACTCAAATTGATCAGCTTAGAGCCAGTATGGCCATGAAGCGTGCTGAAATGGGCACAGATCTCATTGATCATTTAACGCCAGAGGAGAAGGATCTTCTCTCAAGATTGAACCCTGAAATAGCAGATCTTAAAGAGATGCTTATTACTTGCAAGACAGATCGCATTGAGGTTAGCAAAACATAGTTAATTGATTGTTATATAGTGTTCTATGCCTTTCTGTGTCCTTATGTGCATATTTCATTCTAATGTCTCCTCATATGCATTTTACAGGCTGAAGCGAGAAAGGCAGAGCTTGAGACTAATTTAACCACAAACCTTAAGAGGCGGAAGCAAGAACTAGAGGCCATAATATCTTCCGTGGAGACTGACAATTTGCATGGTGAAGCTGAAATAAAGAGCCAGGAACTGAATGATGCTAGATTATTGGTTGAAGATGCAACCGAGCAGCTCAGAAGTGAGAGGATTGACCTGCTTTTTTCGAATGTCCAGTTCTGAAATTTTAAGTTCTGCTCGTGTTTTGACTACAGTTTTGTTCATCAGGAGTTTCTGAAAGTATAGATGGCCAGTCCAAGCAACTCAGGAAAATTAAAGATGAAAAGACCAAGTTAAAGGTAACGCTATTCCTCATATACTGTTAGATTGGAAATGCTTGTTGCCACTGCTAAGATGATCACTTCTGAATGCAGAATTTGGAAGAAAATTATGAGAGAACACTTCAGGATGAAGCCAAAGAGCTAGAGCAACTATTGAGCAAAAGAAATATGTTTCTTGCTAAACAAGAAGAGTACTCAAAGAAAATCAGGGAATTGGGTCCATTGTCATCAGATGCTTTTGAAACGTATTACTTCTGTCTATATTTTGAAATTTTATCTAATAATTGATATCTGGAGCTCTTTTAGGTCTCAAAATTCTCATCATCTATTTTGGTATTGACTAGATTTACTATTTGTTGAAATTATTTGTATCCTTTAGAGTTTTTACCACTTCTTCTGCCACCCTTTCCCCCCCCCCCCCCCCACCTTTTACTTGAGCCAGAGCTCTAGTAGCTTAGGTCCTTTAGGGCTATTAGTTTGTAATTCATCATGTTGATGCATACAGTTGGCTAGGTTCATATTTGTTTATTCTTACGTGAAGATGTAAAAAAATTGGATAGGTTTGTATTTATTTGTTCTCTTACTTTGGAAATGTTAGGTATAAGCGAAGGAGCATCAAAGAGTTGCATAAAATGTTGCACAGATGCAATGAGCAACTGCAACAATTTAGTCATGTCAACAAGAAAGCACTCGATCAGTATGTAAATTTTACAGAACAACGAGAAGAACTCCAGAAAAGGCAAGCTGAACTGAATGCGGGTGATGAGGTATCAACTCACTAGAATCTCTATCAGATCTCTTGTATTGAGTTGTTGTTATTGTTGTTTTTTTCCTCCTTAATGGTTGGCTAACATTTGGTATCTTGACTTTATTGTCTTTTCAAAATTTTCAGAAAATTGCAGAACTTATATCTGTTTTGGATCTAAGGAAGGATGAATCAATAGAACGTACTTTTAAAGGAGTTGCTAGACACTTTCGAGAAGTTTTCTCCGAACTTGTGCAAGGTGGTCATGGTCACCTTGTTATGATGAAGAAAAAGGTTTATTGTTGAACTGCATCTCTTTAGTTTGTCCACTTTCTGTCCAATCCCGGGATGCATGGACTTGGCTTGATGCTTTGTGTTTACCGGTCCAGTACAGCTGAAAGAAAATTTTATTAATGAAGCTATGTTAGATCAGTGGCTGAGAGACACTCAGACCATATAAATGTTGTTTTACAAAGTACATTTTTTTATTTGAACGAACATAAATTTTTTTCCCAAAAACAAAAAAGCAGAGGCACAGTTAGATTATCTATGTACTGTTTTCTTGAAAGATGTCTTAATTTTCATGTGATATTTTCCATAGGATGGTCCCCATGGTGATGATGATCAGGATGAGGATGGACCTCGTGAAGCAGATTTGGAGGGAAGAGTTGAGAAATATATTGGTGTAAAAGTGAAGGTATGTACTTTCTTGCAGAAGCTATATTTTCTTTTTAACAAAAAATGACGTCTCCGTGGTACTTATTTGTGATATAAAGTGGCAAGCACTGTAATTTTGTTATGGCATTTTTTTTTTTTAATCTTCTTTCTGTGGCAGGTTTCTTTTACTGGGCAAGGGGAGACTCAGTCCATGAAGCAATTGTCTGGGGGTCAAAAGACTGTTGTTGCGCTGACACTTATCTTTGCTATCCAGCGATGTGATCCTGCTCCCTTTTATCTTTTCGATGAAATAGATGCAGCACTGGATCCTCAGTATAGAACTGCTGTTGGAAGTATCCTTTCTGTCATATTTTTTGTGTTTTGTGTTTTGTTTCTCTCCCAGATTAAATAGTTTTTTACTGAGATATATACCATAAAGCCTTTCATATCCGATCCTTAGCCACCGCCACACCATGGTCAAATATATGCCAGCCAACTGTAGGGGTCTCCATCATGGTCAAATGTATGTCTCCTAGCAGTAGGTGTCTCCATTTGTAGTTCCCTTTTCAAAGATTAATCTGCATAAATGGTTAATGCTGATGGGTTGCAATTTACTTATGTCCTTGCATGTGCCTCTCTATCATAATGATTTATTCACGAGGGTCGTAACAGAATGAGAATGTCTGAGAACACTAGATGACATGCTTGGTATTATGATAATCCATATTCAGGGAGCAGTTGGAGGGCCGAAATCTATTGCAAGTCATGATGGATGGTGAGGATTTCAAAAAAGGTAGCTTGCATCTCAAAAATGCCTGCCTTGCTTGTTTACGTAGGGCACATTGTCAAGTTTTGTGCAGGATACATGCTGGATACAGATTGTAGGTTCCAATGTACTGCACATCAATTGGGGGATAGATTTTTCCTTATGAACAAAGCCTGCACAAATGCAGTCTTTTTTTTTTTTTTTGGATGAGATGCACAAGACAAAGGTGAACTTAGGAAACAGCGCCCATATTCAAAATGCTAATCCTTTCTATACATTTAATGGGTGCTTTCTCTGCATTTATTTCAGATATTCTTTTTTGAAAGTTTTATTTCCATTGGTGTTCCTTAATTACCTGTTGATAGATATGATCCGACGCCTGGCAGACGGGGCAAATACTCAATTTATAACAACAACATTCCGGCAAGAGCTTGTAAAAGTTTCGGACAAGATATATGGTGTCACACATAAAAACAGGGTGAGCCGTGTCAATGTTGTTTCGAAGGAAGATGCGTTGGAGTTTATCGAACATGACCAGTCTCACAATACTGACTGAAGGTTAGATCAAGTTTTGTATTTGCATTTCATTGCTTATTTTCTTCATGAATTTGGCTTGGTTATTTAGGGAACAGGTTGCAATAAAAATAATTTCTACAAACTGAGGTGTTCCTGAGTTAAAAAAAAAAAAATAAATAATGACTGATTTCTTGGGGGTGCTTATGTCAATGTAGAGACTGCCTCTTTTCTATGCCGGCCTGGGTATGTAGGCTGGCAGTGTGATCATTTTATTCTTATATTACCTATTTCTGGAACTGAACAAATTTTTGTTTTTGCCCTTCCAGCATAGTTCAATAAAAGAATGACGGAGCAATTTGCGTTCTGGATGTTATGAAACATTCTTGTCATAGCTGTTAAATCCACACATTCATAGAGGAGTCGGATCTTGTACAAAGTAGGTTTGCTGCTGTAGGCTTAAGACTTTATAGATGCTGTATGTATCAACCATGAGTACATAATACTCGAGAACCATGGAATGGCATCTTGAACCTAAGAAATTGTAATCGAAATTTGATTATGCTGTTCATATATATATGGCATATTATATATTATTATAAGATTAAGAAAATTCAGGTTTGCTATCTTCTGATTTCTTTTACACTCTTTGGAATGGCACCTTGAACCTAAGAAATTGTAATCGTGATTCTGCTGTTCATATATATAATACATATTATATATTATTATAATATTAAGAAAATTCAGGTTTGCTATCTTCTGATTTCTTTTACATTCTCTTTGGAAAGGTTTACATCATGCCCAACCGGAGTTGGTAAAATGTGTTTGGACAATATTTGATTTTCCTATGTGATTCTATCACAAACTTTTACAAACCATGCAATTGCATGATTTACCTGTCCCGAAATCATAGGTGTAATTCTATTTTACAAAATAAATCCTGCAACAAACTCTGCTTCCGCATTGTGGAATTGGTTTTGTGCAAGTATATATTATTTTGAAGAGCTAATTACAAAAACTATCCCAAAACTATAACCGGTTTTGCATTTTACCCCTTACTATTTTTATTGACACTTAAGTTACTTAACCCTACAGATTATGCAGCGTCCAAGACTTTATCCCATTCGATTAAAAAAAGTTACAAATTTTGTTAGTTTGCATACATGGCACATATGTGGCACCATGTTGCTATTTGTCTCAGACCATTTTTGTCTTTATTAGTGTACATCTATTCTTGTTACGTGGCACCACATAAGTCTAACGTATGCAACACTAACGAAAGCTGTAACTTTTGACAGAATGGGGTAAAGTAGACGATGCATAGTCTAGCGGGTGAAGTGTCGTAAAAATAGTAATGGATGTAAAGCGTAAAACCGGTTGTGACGCCCTAAAATTTTCTCCTAATTTATCTTGAGCTAACGTTTTTTTTTTAGGGCTGCTATTTGCACACCCTCTTTTATCTTTTTGCACACCTCTTCTGAAAAAAAAAAAAAAAAAAAAACTCAAAGAAAAAGACCACTTTGGCCTTCCCCTCACCTACACACTCACACACCCCATTCCCATCTCCCCCCCCCCCCCCCGTACACACCCCATCTTTTTGCACACACCGGCGCAACACCGCCACCGTGGGCAGCACCACCCCCTGTATGCGCCACCCTCCTGCACCACCCTTTCATTCTCTCTCTCTCCTCCCTGCTGCACTACCCTCTCATTCTCTCTCTCCTCCCTGCTGCACCACCCTCCCCGCGCCCACCACCATGCCAAGCTCGCACAGCCACGCCCACCACCATGCCAAGCTCGCACAGCCCCAACGCCCGACCACGCCGCCGACGCCCGACCTCGCTCTGCCCAGCTCGCACAACCACGCCGCAGCCCTGCCAAAAGGATGAGCTTCGTAGGCCGTTTGGCAGTCATCCGCCGAAACCTGCGGGTTCGTTCGGCAGCCATCCGCCGAAACAGGCGATTTCCTTCGGCAGCCACCCACCGAACATTCTAGTTGCCTTCGGCAAACACCCACCCAACCTTCGGCAGCCACATGTTTCTTCTTCACCGTCAACCTTGGCCGCCGCCCACACGCTGCTACACCTCTGCCCGCAGCACCTCGTCTTCCACCTCGAAGCCCAGAACCAGCCACCATTAAAAAAATATATATGCAATTCGGCAGTTCGGCGGACCGGTGCCGAACCGGGCTGTTTGGTTCGGCAGTCATCCGCCGAATATAACAGGATTGTTCGGCGGATGAGTGCCGAACGAAACAGCCCAGTTTGGCACTGGTCCGCCGAACCTGCTGAACTGAAATTTTTTTTTAATGGTGTTCGGAGGGTGGTGCTGCTGCGGAAGAAGAGAGAGAGATAGGAGGGTGGTGCTGCGGGGAGGAGAGAGAGAGAGAGAGAGAGAGAGAGAGAGAGAGAGAGAGAGAGAGAGAGAGAGAGAGAGAGAGGTCGGTGCTGCGAGGAGGAGAGAGAAAGGGAAGTGGTCAGTGAGGGAAGGAGAGAGGGAGGGAGGTGGTCGAGGGTGAGGGAGGGGCTGTGTGTTTTTTTTTTTTTTGGTATGGTTGATGGGGTGTGGTGGGTGAAGGGGTGTGTTGTGAGAAATTTTGTGAAATGTATAAAATAGGGGTATTAGGGTAATTGGAGGGGTGTGTTAAAGAGAAATTTTAAATTTTGGGAGAAGATAGGGGGTGTGTAGGAGAAAAGTGTGTGCAAAAAGAAAAAAAAGGGTGTGCAAATAGCAGCACTTTTTTTTTTTTTTTTGAGATTTTAATTAAACTCATTATAATTTTTAGGCTTATTAGCACATTTGCCCCCTGATTTTTAGGTTTTTTCTCACTTTACCTCCTCATATTTATTTGTTTCATATAATCCCCTGAATTTTTATGTCGTTTCCCACATTGCCCAATTTCGTTAACTTCGTCTACACCACTGTTAGAAATGCTGACGTAGCGTCTACGTAGCGGGGCAATTTCGTCTCTTTAGCCACAGAGGACCAATCTTTGCCATGTTTGTGCCATGTGGTCATTTGTGGGACCCAATATGCCATGTTGGCAACCTTACCACATTTTTTTAATTAAAAACATAAAACTGAAATTTTAATTAAAATAAATAAATCTCTGGATTGTGGGTTTGAGGTGAGGCTGGGGGAGGGGAGAGGGTGTGGGACAGTGGGAGGTGCTGGGTGGAGGCGGGCGAGGGGGAGGGGTTGGACCGAGCTGGGGCTGGTCGGGGAAGAGCTGGGCCGAGCTAGGGCTGGGCGGGGAGGGGCTCGGCTGTGTGGGGCAGATCGGGGCAGAGCGAGGGTCGGGCTAGGTTGGGCTGCGTGCGACGGATCGGGGCAGGGTGAGGCTGTGCAGGGCAGGGGAGGGGTTGAGTGGGGGTGGGCGGGGTGGGGGAGGGCTGGGCTGCATAGGGCAAATCGGGGCAGGGTGAGGCTGTGCGGGAAGAGGCTGGGTGAGGCTGGGCGGGGCGGGTTTAGGGCTGGGTGGTATGGGTCTTGGCTGGGCAGGGATGAGTTGGGGCTGGGTGGGGTGTGGCTGGCATGTGTAGGGGAGGGGGAGAGAGAGAGAAAGAGAGAGAGAGAGAGAGAGAGAGAGAGAGAGAGAGAGAGAGAGAGAGAGAGAGAGAAAAAAAAAAGAATGGAGGAGGTTGTGGGCATATGCAGTGGGTGGAGAAGGTGGGGTGGTCGGAATGTGCAAAGTGTGGGAAGAGTGGGATGGCCGGCATTCGCAGTGGGTGGGGAGGGAGGGGTTTGGTCTTTTTTTTTTTAAATTTAATTTAATTTTAAAAGTTTTATTTTAATTTAAAGTTTTATTAGTTTGTTAATTTAAATATTATTTTAAATATATTTTACAGGTGAAATGACAAAATTACCCTTCCACGTCAGCTAAGGGTAGGCATTAAGACCAAAAATACTGAAACCATACCGTTCTGTGTCATTCTATATCGTTTGGTCCTATCCCGTTTTTTTTTTTCTAATCCCATACCGATCCCATACCGTATCGATCTCAAACGGGATGAGATCGGTCCTGAAGGTTCAATACCAGGATGGTCCCATCCTGTACTGATTAATTAAAATTTAATTAAAAATTTATTTATTTAATTTAATGGGCCCAAATATCACTAAGCCCAATTCATTTTTTAACTTGGATTTAGAAGATGAACCTTGTCTTAAAGAACTTGAATTTTATGAAAGTGTTGAAGCATGTAATATTTTTTTTATTATCTTAAACTTTACTTGGTTTGATTTGTAAGTTTGTACTTGTTTTGTAAGTTTCATGGACTAAGTTACTAATTGCTATAAATTATTTTGTGAAGAATATGCAAGTACTACCATTGATGTCACTTGTAGTTTGAAGAGTTCAAATCCAAAAGCAAAGGGAAAGTAATTTGGATTTCAATTACTCATGAGTTTGAGATGTAATAAGCCATAAGGCTTAATTTTAATTTATGAGTTTGAGATGTAATAAGCCACAAGCCTTAATTATGTTTGTTGTGTTTGTGATGTAATAAGCCATATGCTTAATTATGTTTTTCAGTTTTTTTTTTAGTTTGGGATGTAATAAGTCATAAGGCTTAATTATGTTTTTTAGTTTGGATTTGGTAAATAAGCCATGAGGCTTAATTGTGACTTACTGATTTATGAGTTTATGTTTGAACTTTGAAACTTTGAATATTTGAATTGTTGAAGTTTATGTTGTATTGTTGTTTATTTGAATTTTGAATTGTTGAATGATTGAATTGTTGAAGTCTTAAAGATGAATTTTCAATCTTGAATAAAAATAGATTATTACTTGAATTCTTGTTTCGTTTGTAAATAGGTTATGTTTACAAGTTATTATTCGAAGATGAATCTTGAATAAAAATTGAATAATTGAATTTTTATTATTTTTTAGTCTGGGATCGGGATGGTACCGAACCCGTACCGAACCAGTTTGGTACGGGATAAGATGGTACCATAATCCCAAAACCCCTTATCCCATCCCGTACCAATCCCGAACTCAAATCATGAGATGGGAACGAGATGAGGTAAGTCTCGTCCCCCCCATCTCGTGCCCACCCCTAACGTCAGCATTTCTAACGGTGGTGTAGATGGAGTTGAAGGAATCGGGCAATGTGGGAAACGACATAAAAGTTCAAGGGATTATATGAGACAAATAAATGTGAGGGGGAAAAGTGAAAAAAAAAAAAAAACCTAAAAATCAGGGGACAAATGTGCTAATAAGCCTAATTTTTATAATCATTTTTACAAATTTAGGAAACATACTTTTTAGTGCTCTTGGATTTATTCAACTAGATTTTCGAGGTTATTTGGTCAAAGTAAAACTATTACATAGTATTCATCGATACGAATTCAACGACTATCAAATCATTATTCAGCATGAAATAATCTAAGAACAAGAAGTATCTACGGATAGGTTGATTTTGTTAGCAAAACGTGAATATTATAACACTGGCTGAGGTGGTATATATTATAGGAATGTAGTTAAGTAAAGATTTAAGGCATTAGTTGTAGGAAGGAGCTATTCACGCTTGTCTCGTGCACTCCCCGGTCCTGGCAAGGATGGGAGAGTACACGAGGAGAGCGTGAATGACGCTTGACCAGTAAGTAAATTTTACACAACAATGAAACTAAATGCAGGAAAAGGAAATTTGTTGAATCGGATAAGCATCTATTGACTAGAGTCTTTGTCAGATGTCTCCTATAGAATTGGTGTTATTATCTATATTGTGGTCTAATTACTTGTTTCTGCATGCAATTTAGTTTTAGGTTTTAGCTCTTTGCTCGAGGTCTTGTGTTTGGGTTCCCTACCCCAAGTGCCGTTGGTTGAAGAAAATGTCTTTGCAAATTTGCATAGAATTAGAAAACTTATATCTCTTTGAGATCAAAGAGAATGAATTAACAGAACTTGCTTTAAAAGGTCTTGACAGGCACTCTCCACAAGTTCTTTATCATATATAATAGACTAAATGATGTAACATTTGATATGTTAATGTCACGTCGTCATTTTTGGGTCATATTTCACCGTAAGGACGTTGCACTACAACCTCCATTTCAAGTTCTCTTACATTCATTCAAGGATTTTTGCACTGTATATATTAACTAAAACTACAACCCAGCATGAAAATTATCAATAACAAAGAATGACGGTTCACAACAAGATTTCTCATGCATTTATGTAGGGGAAAAAAGACAAAAAATAATGCAGCAATAAAATATAAGCATAGTCGGAAGTGTGTTCTATTTTTAGATTGTGAATCTGGATATGACTGATTTGGTTGAGTCTTCACTAAAGGCATGGTTCAAATGAGGAGCATATACATCTAAACATTTCCATGCATGTAAATAGCGATTCAAGATGAATAAAGGCTGTTCTAGACACAATCCAAACAGGTCAAGGTCAATTTATGCTCATGTATGAGAACTCCATGGAAAAAATAAAGAAATTACAACATTCTTTTTTATTGGGGAAAAAAATGCATGACCTTCAGCTCAACTTACTTAGTTGGTTGTCCTTTAGACCAACAATTTTAGTTGTCATAACCTATAATCTAATAAACTCTTCTTTTTAACTCTTTTGATCGGACTTTACTCTCTTCGGAACTTGTCTAACACAAATTTTGGCAAAGTTTTGTGAGCGAAAGTAAAATCGTAGTGAGACCGGCCAATACATTTAAATTATACATTTTTTAATTTTTAAAATAAAATTACTAATTTATTTACCTAGCATCACGTAGCGATTGCATTATTAAGTTCTAAGACAAAAATTAGAATGCTTGGCAACTACATATGCGTCTGTTAATATCTATAATTTTAGTGTATCTTCAGTTACAACATTATAGCTACATTATATATTTTTAATAAAAAAATTGCCTAAAACTACAAGCACCAATCTAATTGGTTTGAATATGTCCTCAATCAAACTTTACCAAACCATATAGTTAATTGAACCAAACCAATTCTTTTATTGGTTTGATTAGTTTGAGCAGTTTGAGAGAGGATAAAGAAAAAAAAAAAAAAGGTTGGCTCAAGCATGAGTTTCTTAAAGTTGAAGAACGGGCCTGAAAGATGATAAGCGACAAATCTCCGCCATATACATCATCTGGTGAGGAGTTCCCTTAAGAATAAAGAAAACGAATAGAATCTAATTCATGTTCATGCTAACAAAGAGCGGATCGAAGATAATAAGAATACCTCTAACTTTTGGTCGCTAGAGAGTTGAAAACCTGTTGTCCGGAAAAGGTAGATTGGGTAGGCTCTTTGGAAGAGCGGCAGGAGAACATCCCATTACGAAGAAATTAAGAAAGACAATAGAAAAGAGTAGCAAACATAGAAATAAAATGAAGGCATTGACTAGAGAAAGGTTAAGATTAAGGGGAGAGAAATAATGACAATAGTGGAAGAAAATGAATATGAGAAATTTTTAGAAGTTTTATTTGGTTTCGTTTATGTGGTTTATAGCCATTTAGTTTGATTTATAAATTGATAAATGTGTAAGACCAAACCAAATGGTTTTGTTTGGTAGATATAATTGTTTAAATACACTTTGCTAAGCATGTGCATTGATTAGCTATAAGCAATAGCTAAAGTTAAAATTTAGGTAAAAGTTACAAAATTCATCTACATTGGTTAGCATTTAGTTAAGTTAAAATTGCAATACTTAAATTTTTAGCTAAACTTAACTATTGCAAGCTCAAAAGTCAAGAAAAAGCTGGACCTTATGTGCACAGATGCTCTTGGCATGAGAGAGAAACTAAGGATGTGGCTCACGCTAATTGAACGATATACTGCAGCTAGGTCCCATGCTAAAAGCTAAAAGCTAAATAGGTGAGTTTTAGTTATAATATTTATCAATGTACAAGTTTGTGATTTTAGCTAAAAGTTATAACTAAATATTGGTTTTAGCTATAGCTATAACTAAAACCAATGCACATGTTAAAGTGCGTTTATGTTTTTGTTGATTTACAAGTATACGCTGGAGTTGGTCCGATGACACTTTAATGGCTGAATTAAACATTTTGTTCACTTATTTTATTATCGTTATTTGTAAATATATGCTTAGAGATTGTAAACAAGCACCTAGTAGCGCACCTACTATTATAGAGAAAAATTTACTTATAATAGAGATAGAGACTAATTTGACATCTCAATATATAGTTTATGTTTTGAAATTAGGAAAAATTATATATAATAAAGTATAAAACATAAGTGTCATGGTTGAAATACTAAACAAAGAACTTTCTCTAACTATTATAAATCTATTATGAATAAAATATTGTCACTCTAAAAAAAATTGGTTAAATACACACCCTAACTTTTTTGTGTGGAAGTACACTGTACACACCCCCTGCCTTTAACTCTAGAAAAGTAATGTTTTGGTAACCTACCATCCCTTAGCTGATGTGGTGTATTCTCAGCCGAGAGATCTTAATTGAACGGTCAAGACTAAAAACAAGAAGAAACAAGCAGAGAAACAGCTGATGTAGAGGATCCTGGTGCCCTTATCTCCTTCTTTCTCCGCCAACTCTCTCATCTACTTCTGCTTCTCCCGATTGTAGGATTAGGGTTTCTCTACAACTAACAAAAACCCTAATTCTACATCCCCAATTTTGCACTTGAAAACTCTCAGAAATGGCGTACTCCACAGCTCAAATCAACGTCCTCGGCTCTGCGCCCGGTTCTTCATTCAAGAGGCCCAATTTTGCAACCCCGAGGACGGCGTTTTTGGGTCAGAGACTGGGCCAAACGGTGCCGTTGAAGGGCTTCCTGAGCCTACACTCCAATGGAGTCAGAAGGGTCGGACCACTTCGCATTGTCAACGAGAAAGTTGTGGGTATTGATTTGGGGACGACGAACTCGGCCGTTGGTGTTATGGAGGGTGGGAAACCCACCATAGTGACCAACGCCGAGGGTCAGAGAACGACGCCGTCTGTGGTGGCGTACACTAAGAACGGGGACAGGCTTGTGGGTCAGATTGCGAAACGACAGGCCGTTGTGAACCCGGAGAACACCTTCTTCTCGGTGAAGAGGTTCATTGGGAGGAAGATGTCTGAGGTAGACGAGGAGTCTAAGCAGGTGTCGTACAAGGTTGTTAGGGATGAGAATGGGAATGTCAAGCTTGACTGTCCTGCTATAGGGAAACAGTTTGCTGCCGAAGAAATCTCAGCTCAGGTATAATTTTATTTTAGAATTTTGTGTTTGGCCTGTGTGCTTCTGTGTTTTTGGTGATGGGTTGTTGAAATTTTACTGTTTGGCTCTGTTTAGGTATTGGGAAAATTAAAGAATTGAAATATGGTGAAGTTCTTAGAGTAACTCGTTGTCTTATGCTGCTTTAGTTTGTATAAAGTAAGATTTTCACGTTTATTGTTGGTCGTACAATGGTGGTTATCAACATGGGTTTGTGGGAATTTGTATATGGGTCACTTTTGGGCGGTAGGAAAACGAAGGAAAATGGATGAAACGCGATGGTAATTTTGTTTTAGGCTGGTTAATGGAGAGTGGAAAACTTGCATTGAATGAAGCTAGTGAGTAGAAACAGGCACAACTGAGACTGAGATTGCTATATTGTGATGTTTCACTGGTGGGAAAATTGCGTGAAGAGTGCTAGGCACAATTGGGTTGTTAATTTGATTGTTGGTGAAGGTTTACATTTGAAATATTAGCATACCCATTTGCCCACCCTAACCCAGCCTAAATAAATGGGTAGTAGATCAGTGGGTATGAATGGGTTATTATGCATTAAGTTCTAAGCGAATGGTAATATACTACTATGTTGGTATCAGTCGTACCCATACCCATTTACCTGCCTTAAATAGTTGGATATAAATGACATGATGTTGAGGTTCATCTGGATTGAGATGTTCTGGTCGGTGGTCACAATGGTTGATTTTCTGTAGAATGTGGTTGAGTAGCTTCATGATCTGCTGGTCAATATTCAGCATTAATGTCTTTTTATGTGAAAACTGCCTTTTTTCTAAGTCTTGGCCAACACAAACCCTAAGAGTCTTAGTATTTTGTGGCTTTCCCAGTTTCTGCCTTGATTGCCCAATTTGCGACCCTTATGTACCATGCATATAGATTCTGTATTTTCTTCTGTCTGTTGAGTGAATCCATTATGGTATTGATAAGACTTTTTTTATATGGGATTAGTTTAAGTGTACATGTATGTTTACATATGTATTTATCTGCATTCTTGATAGTTCATTTGTGTGGATGTCAGCACATGATGGTGGCTTTTGCCAGGAATGTTTGTTGTTGTCCATTAATGTGAATTTGTGTGGTTCATGTGGTTTGTTCTTCTCATATTATGCTATGAACGCTAGCTGTCCTAGTTTCCAATCTTATGGTATTTCACTTTACCCTTAAAAACTGTTCTAATTGTCTTCTCCAAGTGAACCATCTGCATGAGGTTTATTGCTGAAACCAATATTATGCCTTGGTTATGTTATTGTTAATCTCAGTTTATCACTGATTTAGGTTTTGAGGAAGCTTGTGGATGATGCTTCAAAGTTTTTGAATGATAAAGTCAATAAAGCTGTGGTCACTGTGCCTGCTTACTTCAATGATTCTCAAAGAACTGCTACAAAAGATGCCGGCCGTATTGCTGGTTTGGAAGTTCTTAGGATCATAAATGAACCTACTGCTGCTTCTTTAGCATATGGGTTTGAAAGGAAGAATAACGAAACAATCTTGGTATTTGACCTTGGAGGTGGTACTTTTGATGTCTCAGGTATAGTGTTTGTTACTGGTATACATTGCCTTTAGTCAGTTATGTCAATAAGATATTGATTTGTATCTTTGTTAGATTTATTTATAGATTTCTCTTTGCATGAAGAATATTTACAAACTTGTCTCATTCCATTACAGTGTTGGAGGTCGGTGATGGAGTGTTTGAAGTTCTATCTACTTCTGGAGACACACATTTGGGTGGTGATGACTTTGATAAGGTTAGGATTTTTTTTTTCTGATGTACTATGATTAATACGCTTAAGATATATATATATATTTTTTTTCATTTGTTTCCTTAAGTCTTCTCCTTTTGGTGAAGTTTGAGGACTAAATAGTGATAAGGATGGTTCTAATGTTGTTGTTATTATGCAGAGGATTGTTGATTGGCTTGCTGCAAGCTTCAAACGAGATGAAGGAATAGATTTGTTGAAGGATAAACAAGCTCTTCAGCGGCTGACAGAGACCGCTGAGAAAGCCAAAATGGAGTTGTCATCTTTGACTCAGGCAAACATTAGGTATGTTGCTAATATCTGATAATTTCGATGATTATCTCTCTCTCTCTCTCTTTCTGTGTCTTTTCATTTCTCACAATGTTTTGTTTGTGATATTTGTAATGTTCCAGCTTGCCTTTCATTACCGCGACTCAAGATGGCCCCAAGCACATTGAGACAACCCTTACAAGGGCCAAGTTTGAGGAGTTGTGCTCAGACCTGCTAGACAGGTATGCACTATTGCTTCAAAACTTGTAATGAGATTATTCATATCTGCATATTTGTGTGCAGTTCTTTTGCATTGCTTATTTCACGCTATCACATTTAATGCTTAGGATTGTAGAAGGTTTTCTGGGTGCTATCTTTGTGGGTTTTCCTGGTATAAACCCTGGAAATTTTGCATTCTAAAGTAATTCTCATTGCTATATTATTTCAGGCTTAAAACACCAGTTGAGAATTCCTTGAGGGATGCAAAACTCTCCTTCAAAGATTTAGATGAGGTGATACTTGTTGGTGGTTCAACACGTATTCCAGCTGTTCAGGAGGTTGTGAAGAAGCTAACAGGGAAGGAACCTAATGTTACAGTCAATCCTGATGAAGTTGTTGCCCTAGGGGCTGCAGTTCAGGTGGGTCCATTATTGCTTTCTACAATTAGCAACATCCTATGTCCAATGTTGTATAGTTATCATCTTTCTTAACTGGTAAAGTGCTTTACAGTTATTGCTTCTTTCATTTATGCGCCAGTTTTTCTGGTTACTATTATGATTGCCTGACTGGTGCTACTTTTATTTGCTTGATTCTAGGCCGGTGTATTAGCTGGAGATGTCAGTGATATTGTACTCTTGGATGTGACACCACTGTCTCTGGGATTGGAGACCCTTGGTGGCGTCATGACAAAGATCATTCCCAGAAACACCACTTTACCTACCTCAAAATCAGAGGTGTTCTCAACGGCTGCAGATGGGCAGACAAGTGTAGAGATTAGCGTTCTCCAAGGGGAGAGAGAATTTGTTAGAGATAACAAATCTCTTGGTAGCTTCCGTTTGGATGGTATCCCGCCTGCGCCACGTGGGGTTCCTCAAATTGAAGTCAAATTTGACATTGATGCCAACGGTATTCTCTCGGTAGCTGCTATTGATAAGGGCACAGGGAAGAAGCAAGACATCACCATTACTGGTGCTAGTACATTGCCCAGTGATGAGGTATGTTTATGATGTAGTTAACTAGCGAATAAAAACACTGTTAGCTTTATGATATTAGATTTGAAGCTAAAAGTCTAGGCATGTCTTAGCCCTTTGTGTTTTAAGTCTTGAATTAAATTAAGGGAAACTTCTGGAAACATACAGGTGCAAAGGATGGTTAGCGAAGCTGAAAGGTTTGCAAAGGAGGACAAGGAGAAGAGAGATGCCATTGACACAAAGAACCAGGCTGATTCTGTTGTCTACCAAACTGAGAAGCAGCTGAAGGAGCTGGGAGACAAGGTACCAGCCCCAGTTAAAGAGAAGGTTGAGGCAAAACTTGGAGAGCTTAAGGAGGCGATTTCAGGGGGTTCAACCCAAGCTATAAAAGATACCATGGCTGCCCTTAACCAGGAAGTCATGCAGATTGGCCAGTCTCTTTACAACCAGCCTGGCGCTCCTGGTGCTCCGGGTGCTCCTGGTGCTGATGCTGGTCCAGGGCCATCACCTGGTGCTGAAGCTGGGCCTTCAGAATCATCTGGCAAGGGACCCGATGGAGATGTTATTGATGCAGATTTCACAGACAGCAAGTGAGGAAGATGGTTGGATAGTTGGTAGTTTTCTTGTTTATTTTGCTTTGTCAGTAAATGTATAGGAGAATTGATTTTGCCGGAATAGGATGCGGTGTTGGAGATGTTGGAGTTTATACCTATGTTTCTGAATGGGCAAGAGCAATCTGTTTAAAGGTGGTTTATGAGAGCAATTTTGTTTTTTTTGTTTTTATTGAACTGTGCCATCTATTTTGTTCACAAAGCTATATTCATATCCAAAGGAGCAAGGTGAGGATGCAGAGATTTGGTGACATGTGTAAGTTAACATAATGATGACGTGCACTCTCAAAACAACAGGCAAATGTGTGTGACTTTTAGAGGGACCCTATTGGTCGAACTAGGTTATGAAGCATGCTTATTTTGTATGTCTTCTCGTAATCTATGAAGGCATCGACATGGATACAAGAATGACAACACCGGCCAGCATGGTTTTAGTTACCAACGGCTCTTGGAACAGCAAGCAGTAGATGCTAATCTAACCAATGCATCCTTTGTTTTTATATCATTCACATTTGCCACCATGGTTCGTTATCTTTCTCTGCAGTCAAACATTTTTTTATTCTCAGTCCTCTGTATTGCATTTTGTTATATTTCTTTGTATCTGCTTTTGTTTTCAGGTGAGACTTCTGTAATCATGTATAGAGCACAAGTATATTTACCTGAATGTTATCCAATCTTTGGTGTAGTGCAAATGAACTATAAATTCAAAATATATACTTTGCAAATTCAGAGTTAATATTGCAAATTGAACTATAAATTGTGTCATGCATGTTATTTATCTAGTCATCCTGTATTTTGGTGTAATGTTTATCTTTTGATCACTGTCACATTTTCTCTCTCATTGTGACCTCTTGTTCTTCCATTCAATGAAAATCGTTTGCTAAAGCACACGACATCATTGCATTAAAAAGAATAACAATGTGGAAATCCAATGTAATAATCAAAGAGGACAAGAAAAAGAGACAATGCATGCCTAAACAATACTAATTATTGATTGTTTGAAGCCAATGCCTAACTTGACTGATTAGCAGGCTGAGTTGTAAGTCCAAAACCAAAGGGGAAGAGTGGATCATAATGTGCATCACCAACATTCATAGGGAGCTGATCAACTGTCTTGAACCAAGTCCTTGGAAGCTTTCCAGTGAATCCATAATCACCAAAAAGAACATCAGCAATTCCTTGCCCTTCAGTTCCAGGCAGCCATGCAGCCACAATAGCATCCATTGAAGAAACGTAGGGCTCAATCACAACCGGGCGGCCGGATACAATAATAACAACGCATTTGGCTCCACCGCAGACGTTGGTGATAGTGTTTGGACCCGGGTCTGCAATCGTCAAATTCAAACTGTCCCCGTTTGTCTCGGCGTAGGGGTGCTCTCCAACAGCAACAATGGCATAGTCGAACTTGTTTGACTTCACAAAATCAGCATCAGGGTTTTCACTAAAGACAACTTCTGTGCTGGGATCAACTGCAGCTTTGATGGCACTTAGGATTGTGGTTCCTGTACACAGATGAATATTATGGTCGAAATTAATTAAGCAGATCGACTATGACATTATATATTGTAATGCAAGGCTTAACATTTCCAGTGTTAAATATACACTTAACACAAAAAAGCAGATATAAATATACCAGCAGTGAGGTTGTTGCCACCAAGTCCTTGCCAAGTGAGAGTCCACCCACCACATTGATAGCCCAAATTGTCAACATGGGTTCCAGCAACTAGGATCTTCATAATCTTTTTAGGGAGTGGCAGTACTGGTGTGTCTGCATTTTCTCCATTCTTCAAAAGGACAAGTGACTTCCTCACTGCTTCCCTTGCCAAATCTCTATGAGCCTGCAATTAATAATTATATAACATAACATAAGCTTTCATGAATACTTGATCATCATTCATCATGTGCATTAATTATTTTAGAAGGTTTAGTATAAGAGATCAAAACCTGGCTTCCAAGCTTGTCAGCGAAGCTCTGATCAGCCAAGGAGTTCTCAAACAGACCCATCATGAACTTGACTCTCAAAATTCTCCTAACTGCATCATCGATACGGTTCATGGGGATACGTTTGGTATTGACAAGGTTGGTTACAGTGCCAATGAACTCAGTATGATTGAAGGGAACCATGACCTGAAAAATTAACACAATTTATTAGAGTTGCATAGTTTGCAAATCAGAATTAGAGTTATATTTGATTTGTATACATACTGAAGATATGTATGTAGCAACTAACCATGTCAATGCCAGCTAGAATACCAGCAAGAACTGAATTCGGGTAATCCGAATGGGGTGGATAGGTAATTTTGTCAATACCCTGAAAGTCTGAGATGACAAAACCCTGAAATTTGAGCAATAACATGGTAGTAATTAGTACTTCTCACTCATTCATTCATTCATGTCCAAGTAACTATTTGAATTTTATTTTTAGTGTATACCCTAAACCTAAGGGTGTTTTTGAGAAATCTGGTGACAAGGTCACGATTAGCATGCATCTTCTTTCCATTCCAGCTGGAGTAGGACACCATGACAGTGGACACACCCTTGATGATAGAATCGTCGTAAGCAGGCATGTGAATGCTCAACAATTCATGCCAATCGGTCACTGTGTTGTTCTCATTGATGCCCTTGATGGTACCTCCATCTCCAACAAAGTGTTTTGCACAGGCTGCTACCTTATCCCTAAATATCATAACAATAATTAAGCAGGAATAATGCTAGAGGGACCTCCATTTTGGTATCGCGTTGTGTACGTATATAATGTGGTACCAAAATGTGGCACAAGTAGTATTATCCAAAGCAAAATTGATACTTGTTCAACTTACTTTCCACCAACGTAAGGAACGCCCTTCCTTGAACCAGCTGGAATTTCGCCTTGCAATCCAAGTATGATGTCAGTCATTTGTTTTACGATTTCAGGATCCTCACTATAACTCTCGTAACACCTACCCCATCTCGGATCTCTGCAGACCTATTATTTTATGCACATTAAGGTTTAAGATTAGTTTTTTTTCTTTATCAAATTAGTCTGTAATTACTAGAAAAGCAGCATTGCAAGTTCTCTTCATGGATTGCTTACCGCAATGCATGGTGCAAATACATAGTGAATGCCAGTAGCTCTAACTTCAAGAGCAGTTGCGGCACCAATCTTTTTCACAAGTTCTGGATCCCTGCAACATGGGAAATTTGTCATATACAAATCAAACAACATTAATTGCAAATTAAAACATAGTTTTATTAGTTAACTATATATGTCAAATACTTTAATTAGAATCAAAGCCAAAGACCACATAAAATGGAAGGGCAAAAAAGAAAAAAATAAAAGAAAGAGCAGTTTCAAAGTGATATATATGTCTAAGAATTCAGCTAATTCCAACCTGAATTAAACTTCATGAACACTTTTTTGTTTGGACAGGAAACTTCATTACCACCCTTTTCTTTTTCTCCTTTTCAGTAATTAATTACAAAAAATCTCACTTGCCTGGTAGCTCCAAGACCAATATTATGTGGGAAAATTGTGGCCTTATAAACATTATTGTGGCCATGAAGAGCATCAATCCCATATATCATAGGGATCCCAAGCCGGCTTGAAAGTGCACCCTTTTGAAACTCATTCACCATTTCCATCCAATCCTGTGGACTAGCCTGCAGCTTTGGCACACTCCCTCCAGCACTCAGCAAACTGCCTATGGAGTAGTCCCTCATGATCTCGGCCGTGACATTGGCACGGTCCAGCTGCGTCATCTGGCCAATCTTTTCGGCTAGTGTCATTCGGTCCATGAGGTCCTTTATTCGAGCATTCATTGGCCTTTTAGGGTCCTTGTATGCCATGTATTCTGCTTCTGCTTGTGCCATTGCTGCCCAGCAGCATAGGCACACAAGTCCCACTAAGAGGACTGATGAAGTTGGCCTTAGCATCATTATAATCTAGTCTGTCAAACCTGTACAAGTAAACTATATATATTAGATCGATATTGCACTGACGGGTCATATATCTAACAACTGTGAATCTCGACTACAAATTTAAACAAAATTTCACCTAATTATTGACACTTTGAAAACATATATAACATTTCATAAATGACCATATGGCGAAAGAGAGAGAGAGAGAGAGAGAGAGAGAGAGAGAGAGAATCACATATCTCACATGATAAATTCATAGTTGAATTTACAGATATAACTAAATAAGGTATGCATAGACTATAAAACACACCCCAATCAATTTAAATATTGTCATTGAGAATCGAAAGCTAAAAGGAATATATATATTGAAAATTTTTCATGCAACTAAAACCATCATTCCTTTTCATTGGAAAATAGAAAACTTCAAGACCACCAAGGAAGCAAAATAATAAGGACATACTACAAATCACATATTTACAAATTGAACAGACCTTTCAACAGAGATTGTACGTGAATTCTAAAGAATGTAACACTGACCAAGCTGTACGTAGTGAGGTGTATTTATAGAAACGCAGGTTCCAAGGGTAAAGATTTAAGGGATTAGGTATAAAGATTTAAAATTGGATAACTTTTTGGATAAGAATAAAACAAAGCCTTGACTAACTGATTTATAGAGATTTTCAAAGAATAATTCTAAATTTGTCTTACAGTACTTACAAAATCTTATCAAATGAATGGAATGGATTTATTGTTTGATTTAAGAAAAATATGTCACGCTCAGTTTTTTAAACTTACTCTTACCTCTATATCTATATTTTTTTGAGAAATTTTTAGTTGTATACCATCAAATAAAATACAATCATTTACCTTGATATTAAGAAGGCTGGAAGGCCTTAAAGACATATATATTGCAAGAAGATGTTTCTCTAGTGGTATTTCTACTCATAATGTCAAGAGATCCAAAAACCTAACTCATAGAATTCTTGCCATTAACCAAAAAAAAAATTTCTCATTGTCAAAGGAGGCCCTGAGTTTAATCGTATGGACGACAGTTAATTAATAAAAAAAAATAATAGAATTCTTGGAAACCAATCAAAGAATTGATTTTCTTAGTTAAATATTAATTGGCTATCTCTCTCAGGCAATCTTTTACCCTCCTTCTACCTCTGCAAGAAATACCTGGCCCCAATTCAAAAATTCAAGAATTTCTGAAAACATTGGAAATGGGAGTCTCTTTATAAGCACTATTTTGTTAATAAAAAGAAAAGTTTAGCTTGTATTCTTTTTGTTTTGGTATGATGGCCGGCTGAAGCCCAAAGAAGACAGGCCAGAACTTACACGGCCACGTAGTTCCAAAAAGAAGACAAAACTGGTCAAGAAATCACACGGAAACCAATTAATGAAATCAACAAAACACTGGCTTTCCAAAACAAAAACATACACTGGATTTTAACACACAGTAAGTAATTAGAGTTTCTCGAGGCATATAACAATCCCAACTCTGCAAACTGTTTGATCTATGTTGTATGGAAGAAACAATCGGCCATCTATGTAGTTAGCCTAGACAAAGGCAAAATGGATACACAACTCTATGAACAAATTCAAATAATCCCTGTCAACCTATAGACTAAACATTTCAAAGATCTGCTCTTCCAGGATATCTGGGGAAGGGAATAACATCTCTAATATTGTCAATCCCAGTAGCAAACATAAGCATCCTTTCAAAGCCTAAACCAAAACCACTATGTTTGACAGTCCCAAAGCGCCGCAAGTCTAGGTACCACTCATATGGCTCAGTGGGGAGCCCCATCTCCTTAATCCTGCAATAAAAGATGCGCCCCAAAATACATACATTTGTTAGTTCAAACATTACATGTTCACCATTCAACGTATGGGAGGACAAAGCAACCACTACCAAAAATTGCGCATAAGAAAACTACAATGGAAATATGTCAGAGAAACTTACTAAAAATAACAAAAAGGAAGCAGTACATGCATATAAGAATATGATTAGGATGATCAATCGAGTAGCAAAATTCTCATACCTGCTCTGAATAACATCATATCGCTCTTCCCTTTGGCTTCCACCAACCAACTCTCCCACCTGAAATATAAGAAAAATATAAAGGTGCATACATGCAAAAGATACACAATGTTTATGTATAACAGAACTATGCGCACTGAACTCAATGATAGAAAATTTAGAAGAAAATGACCACCTTTGGTACCAGGACATCCATAGCAGCCACTGTTTTAGAATCATCATTGAGCCTCATGTAGAATGCTTTGATCCCTTTGGGGTAATTGTAAACAATAACAGGCTTCTGAAATTTCACCTCTGTCAGGTATCTGCATAAAAGCAAAACAATAAATTAGTAAGTTCAATTTAATCAGTACCCATAATAGACAAACCGAGCAGAATAATGATATGGGAGTACCTTTCATGCTCAGATGCCAAATCAATCCCCCACTCTACCTGGTTTTCAAACCTCTTACCATTTTTCACAGCCTCAATAAGCAGCTCCACCGCTTCCGTATATGTAATCCGTATAAAGGGTGTTGAAGCAACCATTCTTAGACGATCAATGCAACTTTTATCAATTTTGTCAGCCATAAATTGCATATCATCAAGGCAATTGTCAAGCAACCACTGACACAGAAATTTCACATACGCCTCTGCGCAGTTCATATCATCCTACAAGAGTAAGCAAACTGTAAGACTTCTACATGGACAATACGACAAAAGAAAATACAAAATTCATGGACAATAGAAAGTTAAGGGGCAGCTTTTATGCTCCCATGAAAAACTAGCCATCCGTGGCATAGACACAGCATTTCAAAGTGAAAGTTGGCATTAAATTCCAGACAGATCACCATTAGAAACAATGAACTTTGGAATGAGGGTCCCTTAACAATACTTCAAATAAGGAAAGCTAGAAACAGATACAAATTATAAAAGAGAGAGCACTAAAAAGAAGGCCATGTGGCCCCTCCTCGGAAAGCTGTTGAGATATAGAGCATAGCAAAGTGAACTTGTCAAGGATATTGATATAAAAAATACAGCACACAGGATTTCAACATGAAAGTTGGCATTCAATTTCAAATAGATCACCATTAGCAACAATGACCTTTGGATATGAGGACCCTTAACAATACTACAAACGAGAAAAATAAAACAAATAAAACTTATAGAAGAGATTCTTGGAGGACTATTAAGATATAGATTGTTGGAAGGTGGATCTGATGTCAGGGATTTTGACATTAAACATAACTGCAACTTGCAAGCAACCAAATAGTAACACCATATACGTACAGACTAAACATCAAAATCCAAAATGTATAGTGATGACTGCATAAGATTTAAGCTTCACAAACCTCAAGATCCGCAAACGCTAATTCAGGCTCCACCATCCAGAATTCTGCCAAATGCCTAGAAGTATGTGAGTTCTCAGCTCGAAAAGTAGGCCCAAATGTATAGACACTACTAAGAGAACACGCATAAGATTCAACTTGGAGTTGGCCAGAAACAGTCAAAAAGGCTTGACGAGCAAAAAAATCTTGGGTATAGTCAATCTTCCCATCCTTTCGGGGGATACCCGGTTGAAGCTTGGATCTCTCCTCCAACTTCAAGACATTCTCCTTTGCCTTTTTTAGTTCAGCCACAGCAGCACCAATTTCCTGCTTACTCGCTTTATCAGATTTCAGCTGAGCAACAGCATCTCCTTTCTCCTTTTCAGTAAGCTTGGCAGCTTCTATGTCTGCTTCTGATGGAGGAGGGTTCTTAATCAGCTCCTTCTCCAACTTTTCAGCTTCATTAATCAAGGTTGTGACTTGAAACATCTCACCAGCACCCTCACAATCACTGGTGGTGATAATTGGAGTGTGCACCCAAAGAAAGCCATGCTTTTGGAAAAATGTGTGCGTTGAATATGCCAGGGCATTTCTGATTCGAGCAACAGCAGAGATCTAAAAGCGAAACATGATAATCAAATACTAATTATCAAAAACATAAAAGGTCCTAGAAAAAAGGCCTTCAAAGCAACACATCATCATCAACGACAACTGCCCTTTAACATTTCTGCATATATAAAAGTACAAACAGCTGTGGACAAGCTACATTGGAACAATCTAATAATCAGCGAGGACTAAACTACATTGGAACTATCTAAATCACATTTTCTTTATATAAATACATCTAACTCACATACATAACACCAAAATTCAAAAAAGTAAACAAATTAACCATACCCAAGGTACAAATAGAAAATATATATGTAAGCACAGACACACACATGTATATACTATGTGTGTTTCACATTTATGCAAACAGCTTACCGTGTTGGTTCTGGGACGCAAATGGACGAAGTCCCTTAAAAGCTCAATGGAGAGCCTGGTCTTGGGCAACGGGTACTTAGCTGGGTCAACCAGACCCACATGGACTACCCTCTCGACCCGAAGCTCCACCTTCTGCTTGGTCCCAGCTGGGGGGAGCTTAAGCATGCCATCCACGACCACACATGTACCAGTTGGCACAAGGTGCCCCAGGTCAGCCTTGTCTGCTTCCACAATCACCTGCAAGTTGCCTGCGCATGACCCATCATTCAGCTCCAGAAACGCAAATGCATCCTTGTCTGCCTTCCGACCCGTCTTCACCCACCCACCAACCTGGACCTGCTGCCCGGCTAGCCCAGATCCCCCATCAGGTCGCAAGATGATGGATCGGATCAGGACTCTATCAGAAAATTCCTCTTTTTGAATGGAGACAGTGCCGTTTAAGGTTGCTTGGGCTAGTTGGGTACTTAGCAGCACAGAATCCTCAGCCATTTGGGGGTGTTGTAACTTGTAACCCAAGGCAAAGATTGGGAATCCAAAGTTAAGATAAAGCTGCTCGCTTGGGCTGGCAGCTGGGTGTTGTTACCTAAAGAAATGTCAATAAAAGGCAAAGCACAACCATTTTATTAGGATTTAATCTGTAAAATCAAGGCATGCATTTGTATTCCAAAGCATTCAAAACATACAAGGCAGGGACACCAGAACGGACTAAAGCGAAATGTATAAACTGGGTGGTAGATGAAAAGCTCAATGGAATTCATAATAGACACCTGCAAGGCTTCCATGGATGAAGCACTAAATAGGACCAGCCAAACTAACAGCCACTATTGCATAATAAGTTCTTCAAGATTGCAAAACTTTTACCAAGAAAATTGGCTAGTAAACTTTTACCAAGTGTTCAAAATATCGGTCGACATTCCGAGAAATGTCGCTTTTCGGAGTCGGCGACACCGATAGGGCGGTGAAGCAAAATCTTCACCCGTATCCCCGATATTTCCTCGATATCGACGATAATTTCGGTAAATATCGGAAATCCCCAATATTGGGCCGACATCACCGAAAATCAGAGGAAAATTTTGAAAAAAAAAAGGGGAAGAATGAGAAATTAAGCCAAATTAACCCTAGTTTTCCATACTCATGTACTTTCAGAAACCTAATCAATGTCTTAACATTGCAAAATCAAAATCGAATAATTGAATAGGAAGAATCTGACATACCTTTAACCCCAAACTAAAACTCGTTTCGGCACCCACACTTTGTTTGAGCAGGAACAACAATCAGCAGCTGTCTGCTTAGTGAAGGTGAGTCTCCTCCTCTTTCTCTGTCTCTCTCTATCGCACTCTCTGTCTCACTCACTCACTCACTCTCTCTCGTGTCTGGTCTGTGCTGAAGAAAAACAAGTTATACTAGGCATGGTTTGGGCTGATTTATATGGGTTTGGACTTGAGGATCTCATTAGGGAAATTTTTTTAAAGAAAACATTTTAGAGTTTAGTGAAATTCTAACATTTTTTATTGGTTTTTTTTTCATATTTAGTACCTGAACTTTAACCATTGTCTTAATGTGGTACCTAAACTTTTATTTGTCCCAATTGAGTACCCAAACTTTTATTTTGTGTCTAATAGGTACCAAAATGAATTTCTGTTAAAATTATCAACAAAAGTTAGGGGCAATATAGTCACTTCAAAAAATTTATTTTTTAATTTTAATTTTTAATTTTTTTTGTTTGTTGTGTGTGTTTTTTTAATAATTTTAAACATATAAAGAAAATAATTAAAATATACTTTGACTATATTGCCCCTAATTTTTATTGACAATTTTAACAAAAATTTATTTTGGTACCTATTAGACACAAAATAAAAGTTTAGGTACTCAATTGGGACAAATAAAAGTTTAGGTACCACATTAAGACAAGGGTCAAAGTTTAGGTACTAAATATGAAATAAACCCTTTTTTATTTATAAAAAGATCATATGGATTTTTTTTTTTCTAAATAAAACCCTTGTTTTTATCTAAATAAAGCCTTCTAGTCATTGCTTTGTCAAATAAATATGTCATTATTTTTTTATTTTTTGAGGACATAGGTTTTTTGTGGAGGTTGGATTCAAATGAGACGCAATGATGAATTGGAGTAAACAATTGAACAATTATGTCTACACAAATCATTTGATTACCATCGTTATTATTTCAAATTTTTTTTTTTAGAAACTGCTTATCTAATTATTTGATAACCAAACCCTTTTCAATTGCTGATAGGATGTCCTTGTGAGGTGGCTCTAACAAGGAGTTCAGTATTTTTCTTAAAGCTCTCTCTTATGCATGATGTTCTAAGGACAAGCTAGTATGTCAGTATATGTACTTTATACTAAAAAAATTTCGCGTGAGTACAATTTTTCATGTCATAATTAAACATTCAAACTTCTAAGCAAGGTAACTAGGTTGGTGAGAAGTTAATTTAGAGATTTGAATTAAGTTTTGCATTGTATAGCATATTATCTCGTAAATGGAAAGATAGTATAAATCCTAAAATTAGGAAATCAATTCCAGTTAAGGCCATGTGTGTTTTATTATTTATTCTTAGGTGGCATAACATTTTAAATTCATGAGACATAAAAACAAAGGATTAAAAGCTAAAGTAAGGATCTCATTTGTATAGTGGGAAAAATTGGGAGTCGGGATCCATTTAACCTAGAATCTCATTTGCAATTCTAAAATTGAATTAAATGAAAATTCTCATGTAAGAACAATAACTTGTCACTCACTTGTAATATATATTAATGGTGCTAAACATATTAAAAAATAGAAAAAATATTTAGTTTTTATTACCGTTTTTTTATTTCTTCAAAGGAAAAAAAAAACTGATTTTGATGTATAATAAAATTATTCTTTTTATGATTTTTATGAGTGACTGTAAATATTTTATATAATAATGATGATATAATTTAAACAGACTTAACCCCACAATTTAATGACTGCTGTGGTTAATTGAAGAGTGGTACTATTCCCATCCATCAATTCTATTTTCTCACCCCTTTTTTGAAAAAAAAAATAATAATAATTACAATTTAAAATTTTAATAAAATTACTAAAGGTGACATGCTAAAAAATAAAGAAAACTCAAGCTATCATGTTTGACTGCCATGTGTCACGGACGGACTTCTCGTAGCGCGTCCATGAGAGAAATATGGAGGGAATATCCATTATGACTCCTCGCGCATATTGATGTTCCATCCTGCCAGATGGAAGATGGCTCAGAATACTATATAGGGGAGTGACACGTGGAATAAGACTCTCCACCACCCCGAGTGCCGTTACGATGTTGGGCACTAAGCGAGTCCCTCTCTTGGCAGCGTGTGGCAACGTGCGATATCATGAGTGTACCGGACACTAGATTGTCATAAGGGCAATTAGTGTCTCTGTAGAATAGGAGGTCCTGCAGACAGTACTGGTAGTAAGGGGCACTAGTATTGCGGCTCCCATATAGGGGCCGAGGTTGTGGCATGTATCCTCCATTGTGGCTCGATATATCATTTGTGCGGATCATGCCATCGTCTTGGAGTGTCGTGGTGAACCCTGACCACGTTGAAGCTTGGCTTGGGTTCGGCCTTGCTAAAGGAAATGCATGGATGTCGACAAGTGCAGGTTGGGCGACCCTGCGCTGCGATGAAGGTTTGATGTATGGACATTCGATGGTATATGTGTTGCTCTTGGGTGGCATGCACGTCTGGCAGCGTGCATGACTAGCCGAAGAATAGGATTGTGGGTAAACCTTACCCTCAGTCTCTTGTGGGTTATGTGCGCTATTAAGAGATTGTCCCGACAGAGTACGGATGCTGGTTGGATATGGGTGTGGCAGACCATGTCTCGTCACCAACACATGACACGGGTCTGTGGCTGGACTTGTTAAGGATGCGTGTTAGATGTCTTCCGTATCTTCTGTCACTGGACATAATCATGTGTTATACATGGGCAAAACAGGCTGACTAGGATTGAGTGGATCCTGGTGCCACACGGGATGACGAAAACGATGCAATATCCGATGCTTCCGCTGGGCTTTGGTGTCTTCCAGTGACAGAAGGTATCAGAGCCAAACGATCACTTTGGGGAAATTTTGGTTGTTGAGGTGAAGGAACTTCACAATTCATTTCATCCGATCAGAACTAATCCCTTTGTGTAATGGTACTACCATTTGTTGAATTAGAGATGGAAAAAGAGTGAGAATTCCTGTGATGTTGGGAGTACAACCATCAGAGAAGGAAAACATGTAGATTTGGATGGAAGACCTATGGAGTTGGAGAATCCACCCACATTTAGGCAAAAGAAACCCAAAGGGTGAAGGAACTTGGGATGCAGGTAACGTGTCCAGGTGGGAGAGGATACCTGGGATACGTTATGATACGAGTTGATGCCGAGTGGTATGGAGAAGACGACCCAGTCTATTGTCCATATGCGCTAAGCGCCCACACTGACTTGGTGTTCACGTGTTAGTGGGTGTCCCACGGAAGGGGGAACACGGGTAGGCAGGGACCCGGTAGCAACTAAGGAAGTGAAGTTGTGTGATCGGTTGGGACTTTGACGAAATGGGTGCAGTCTAGGTTTGATCTTAGGTAGGCAGCACTTCGGGCAAGCACCTAGGTTATAACAAAGACTCGTGTTTGTTGAAGCTTTGGAGATGGGAGAGCTCATTGAGCCAGGATGAGCCTTTTAGACGTGTCAGGTTGATATGCAGCCGTTGTGGACTAAAAGCTGGGACGAAGTCGAAGCATGTTTACTCCTTGATCGAAATGTATAGGCTGATCTTCAGTGCGGAGTTAGCATTTGTGTTGGACTAATGCCTGGTTGGTTCGAGGAGGAGTTTCAGGAGCATGGAAATTCCACGACATTGTGACTTCTGGGGGAGCATGCCAAGTGCATGGCTTCAAGGTCGTCAAGTCGGGTAGCTTCTGGGATAGTCGAGGACGAGCTAGTCATGATCGGTGTGACACAAGAAGGCTAACGACTTGTAGAAGGGAAGTTCTGTGTGGATATCTTGGAGTTTCTTGTGGGGATGGACCAGTAAAATTACACTTGGAGGTAGACGAGTGTATTTGGGAGTTGTTGCAACCTGGCGTGTCGATGAGGACATCAAGAGATTTGGTGTGGGAGAATGTCATGGACAGGATCCTCTACTCTTCGTCAATGAGAACATTGACAGATTTGGTGTGGGAGAATGTCACGGACGGACTTCTCGTAGCGCGTCCATGGGAGAAATATGGGGGAAATATCCATTATGACTTCTCGCGCATATTGATGTTCCATCCTGCCAGATGGAAGATGGCTCTGAATGTTATATAGGGGAGTGACATGTGGTGTAAGACTCTCCACTACCCCGAGTGCCGTTACGATGTTGGGCACTAAGCGAGTCCCTCTCTTGGTAGCGTGTGGCAATGTGCGATATCATGAGTATGCCGGACACTAGATTGTCACAAGGGCAATTAGTGTCTCTGTAGGATAGGAGGTTCTGCAGACAGTACTGGTAGTAAGGGGCACCAGTATTGCGGCTCTCATATAGGGGCCGAGGTTGTGGCATGTATCCACCATTGTGGCTCGATATATCGTTTGTGCGGATCATGCCATCGTCTTGGAGTGTCATGGTGAACCCTGACCACGTCAGAGCTTGGCTTAGGTTCGGCCTTGCTAAAAGAAATGCATGGATGTCGACAAGTGCAGGTTGGGCGACCCTGCGCTGCGATGAAGGTTTGATGTATGGACATTCGATGGTATATGTGTTGCTCTTGGGTGGCATGCACGTCTGGCATCGTGCATGACTAGCCGAAGAATAGGATTGTGGGTAAACCTTACCCTCAGTCTCTTGTGGGTTATGTGCGCTATTAAGAGATTGTCCCGACATAGTACGGATGCTGGTTGGATATGGGTGTGGCAGACCATGTCCCGTCACCAACACATGACACGGGTCTGTGGCTGGACTTGTTAAGGATGCGTATTGGATGTCTTCCGTATCTTTTGTCACTGGACATAATCATGTGTTATACATGGGCAAAACAGGCTGACCATGATTGAATGGATCCTGGTGCCGCACGGGATGACGAAAACGATGCAATATCCGATGCTTTCGCTGGGCTTTGGTGTCGTCCCGTGACACATGGCAACCCATCTTCCATGACATTGCAGCACTCCTATGCACTTCTCAATTATTTCAAAAATTGGCTATATATTTCAGAACCATAATATCTTAAATGTATGGATTAAAATTGCAATTAACTAAAAAAAAAGGATTAAAGTTGCGATATTCAATATCAAAATTTTGCATGTACATAAATTTTCCCAGCATAGTTATAATACTTAATTGATTCTTCATCAAACTAAGCACAACAAGTGCTCTTAATCTCCATATTATTATCCAACCCATTTAGAATATATATATATATATATATATATTGATAGGACAAATAAGAAAATAGTATAAGAAAATAATTTATACTTTTTAGGGGCTGCTAATTAGGATTACAGATTAGAACTTTGTTAATTGGTAATTTTTGGCAAAACTTGTGCAGATTTTTTTGCTGCTGTTGTGTTAGCTTTTTATCTTTATTTTTTTAGGTTTAGGATTAGTGTTAGGTTGGGGGAAGAAGGAAAGAAAAGGAGAAAGGGTAGGGGCAGTTTTGGAATAATGGGGGTGAGTAGACTAAAAAATTTTAAAATTCAATGGAGGGTGTGGAAATAAGGTGGGTTGGAAAATAAGATTGATAATAGTACCACTCTTAATTGAAACTCAAATCTCTTTCCTTTCATGACTAAAAGTACAGTTAATTTAAATTAGCCATTGATTGTGATCTAAATCATTCTATTTTCTTATGGGTCAATCTAAACCGTTCTATACACCATTTTTATTTTTGCTCAGATCTAGTCACACAACAATTGACTTTTGGGAACCCGAGCATTAGAATGGAATGAACCTTTTCGATTAAGTTGGAAAAATTCATATATTGCTTATTTTCTTCAACATATATAGTTATTATGATCCACTAAATAGTGTTAAGAATGTCGATTATACCATGTACCAAGACAAAACTATGCATAAGACTACTATAGAAAAAAGGAAATACATGGATATATGTTCTCCTTACATGGATATATGTTCCAATTATCTTCACAAAATTATCAATGTAATTTACTTTATCTCTAAAGGCTATCACAAAGGTACACTAAATTTTTAAATATTGAGGATATGATCCAATAACAAAGGATAGTGTGAATATTACCATATAGAATTTATCAACACATTAGTAGTACAAGGTAACATGAATTGGGGTATACATCATCAACCATCCATTTATAAAGTTGACTTTCTTAAGCCGGATTTTTAAGATAAAAAAAAAGATACATGCATTAATAATATTGATTTGTTTTCAATATTGGCTTGACTTCCCTATGAAAAACAATATCTCCAATTTTCTATAAAATCATTAGAAACTCCATTAGATTCATATTAAATCATAGAATTAAGTTGTACAAGAGGCCATTTAAGAGGTGGGTGAATTGCTGTCTTTTTTTTTTTTTTTTTTCTTCTGGTCAGAGCTTCAGTTATTCTCTTTGTTTATTTCAAAATCACTAGTGTGTTTTCACGTATGTATTGCCTTTATTCATGAATTTTCCTTTATTCATGTACTGCCTTTAGCTAGTATGTGCAGCTAGCAGGCATGGTTGACATTGTCAAAATGATTATAGGCATCTTCTGATTTGTTCGTTTATATCTATGAAATTAGATCTCTGTTCTAAAATAATGAAGTACTTTCTGAATTAAACTTCAATATTTAATTTTGTGTTTATTGCATGTGCTAGTTACTTTACAACTTTCATCTTGTACATGTTATTTTTCTTGAGATAAGGACAATATGTTTATATCTAATTGTACGTGTTATTGTCAATATGTTTTTCTTGAGTGGACATTCATTTTTAATCTTATATATATATAAGGGTAATTAAGGAATTTCTTGTGGGGCTCACTTCATATTATAATTTGAAGATCAAAGTCATCTACTTTTTAAGTCTCTATTCAAGAATAAACAGTACTGCTAGATATACCACATTTTTATACCATAATTTCATACCACCTTATGTGGCAACTTACATGACATTCATACATTGGATACTAAAAAATAAAAATAAAAACCCAAAAAGAAAAAGAAAAATTCTGTTCAATAAAGTAATGACACGTGAGATGGTATAAGAATGTGGTATAAGAAATGTGGTAAGTATAGCATTATTCAAGAATAAACTTTGCATAAAATTAGATAAATCGGAAACCATGTAAGTGTTTGATTCAATAGTCAATATTTCAAGTGTTTGTCGAAAGATTATATTTGTCTATTTATTTGATCAAAGTTAGATATTTTAATGATTTCTGATATACAATATGAAATAGGCCTCACGAGGGATTCTTTAAATAAAATTATTTGAGGGATCCCTTTATTGGAAGGAGCTTGTATATATATAAAGACCTCTCCATTGAGGTATACTTCATCTTAAACATGATGAGATATGACTTGTGCACTACAAAAAAAAATTTATTTGGGCAACGAAACTTTGGGCAACAAACTCAAATTCGTTGCACAAAGAGGCTTTGGGCGACGAATATGGTGTTTGTAGCCTAAAATTATGCGCCAAAATGGTCTTGGACCATACTTTGGGCGACGAATATGCAGAGTCGTTGCCCAAAATGTCCTTAGGAGACGAAATTTGGAGTTCGTCGCCTAAGGTGACTTTGGGCGATGAAGCATATTCATCACCTAAAGTTACCTTAGGCGACAGACTTCTGATTTTGTCGCCTAAGGTAGCTTTAGGTGACGAATATGCTTTGTCGCCCAAAGTCCCAGTGCCATTTTTGTGTACAATTTTATGTATGTAATAGCATACGATGCGATTGTGTTTCCAACTATCCAAACCGTTCATTTTTTAATTCCCCACTCAAAGATCATACTTACAAAAAATTAGCTCAATCAGAGATGTAGAAGTTAGGTAACAGTGCTCGAATTTATGAATGATTGTGGATTTTCTAATACTAATCGAACGAGTAGATGAATTCCGATTTGTCCGATTTTTTGCATGGATGATATTTGAGTATAAACGAATAAAATGAAGAACTCCGATCGTTGAAATCACATTGTAGTCTTCACAATTGTTGAATTGACAAAGTTTCAAGGAAAAAGTTAATAGAATTACTCTTCAAGTGTATTTATATATAGAAGTTCACATCTAGATCATGTTTCCAATGATTCAAACCGTTAATTTTTTAGCTCCCCACTCAAAGATCATCCTTGCAAAAAATTACCTCACTCAGAGATGTAGAAGTTAGGTAACGATGGTCAAACTTATGAACGATCGTGGTTTTTCTAATGCTAATCGAACGGGTAGATGAATTTTGATTTGACCAATTTTTCGCAGGGATGATCTTTGAGTATGAACATAGAAAATGAACAGCTCCGATCATTGAAATCACGCTGTTGTCTTCACAGTTATTAAAACAGCAAGGTTTTAACGAAAGAGTTAATTGAATTATACTCTTCAAGTGTATTTATATGTAGAAGCTTACATCTCTATCGTGTTTTTAATGATCCAAATCGATCATTTCTTAGTCCCCCACTCAAAGAACATTCATACAAAAACTTATCTCAATCGGAGATGTAAAAGTTATGTTAGCGTTTAAGGTATATGAACGATCCTGATTTTTATAATAATTGAACTCTGATTGGGCCGATTTTTTGCGGGGATGATCTTTGAGTATGAACATAGATAATGAATGGCTCTGATCGTTGTAATCACGTTGCGGTTTTCAAAAATATTGAAATGACAAGGTTTCAACAAAAGAGTTAATAGAATTTTATTCTTCAAGTGTAAAAACCGTTCATTTATATGTAGAAGCTTATATCTCGATCGTGTTTTCAATAATCCGAACCGTTCATTTTTTAGTTTTCCACTCAAAAATCATCCCTCTAAAAAATTAGGTCAATTGGAGATGTAGAAGTTAGGTATCGGAGCTTGAACATATGAACGATCGTGGTTCTCTAATAAAAATGACTTTAAGTGACGAAACAGTGCTTTGGGCGATGAAATGGACCGTCGCCTAAAGTCTGAAATTTTGGTGGAGGAAACGGCGCCCTAAAATTTCGCACTTTGGGCGACGAAGAAGATTCTTTGTCCAAAGTTACTTGAGGCGACGAAAAAAACAATTCATCACCTAAAGATACTTTGGGCGACGGAATCGAATTCGTCTCCCAAAGTTATCACAATTTTTAATTCCGAGTTTTCTTTTTTGTGTTTCTCTATCACTTTCTCATCTCTCAAACTCTCTCATTTCTATCTCTCTCGTTCTCATCCCAACCCCAGCACTGGTTCTCCTCCCAGCCCCATCGAAACCCACCCCCTCCTCCTCATCCTCTCGATCTCTCGCACCCTCTCCTCCCTCATCCCGAAAACCCACCCAAGCCCCAGCTCACCGAAAACCCACTCAAATCTTACCTCTCACCTCTCTCTGCCCCAAATCTCTCTCTCTCTCTCTCTCTCTCTCTCTCTCTCTCACACACAGAAGCCCCCCAAATCCCACAAACCTAGAAATCCCCTAAATCCCAACTCAAAATCTCTCTCTCTCTCTCTCTCTCACCAAAAATCACACCCCAACCCGAAATCTCTCTTTCTTTCTCACCAGAAATCCCACCCCCAACCCGAAACCCTCACACATCAACACCCCGAGTTGTGGGTTTTTTTTTTTTTTCATTTTTTGTTATATTCATTTTTTTAATATTGTGGATTTTGCATTTGTAGGATTGAGAAGTTTGTATTTATTGTGGATTTGCAAGATTGTGGATTTTGCATTTGTAGGATTGAGAAGTTTGCATTTATTGTGGATTTGCAAGATTATGGATTTTGCATTAATTTGTTGTGGATCTTTTGATTTTTTGTGATAATTAATTAATTTTTTAGATTTTTTTTATTTGGTGGTTTGGTTGTGAAATCTGAATTTTGATTGGTTTTGGGCTAATATTTGACAACGATTTGCTTTTTGGTGAAGGCTAGTGTTGCATTTTCAGTGAAGGATAGTTGCATCTTTGTGTTGGGGCTAATTATTTATTGTTTGCATAGAGGTATGTGTTTAATTTATCTCTTAGTTAAGTTTTTGTATGATTTAGTTTGTACGTTAAAATTAATTATAAAATTTATTAGTTAGTTTGTATGATTATATGTATATTGTTAGTAAAATTTAGATTATAAAATTCAAATATAAAATTATTAGATAATTTTTAAATTTAGATTAATGGTTACATTCAAATTAATTGCAAATTAGATTAATTATAGTTTATTTTGTTTGTTAAATTTAATATAGTTGTAATTGCAGAATATATTTCCGATGACATAGTCCAGCACTCCTCGAGTACTGGGTTAGGTTATGTGGCACGGAGCACCAGTGCGAAGTTATCAGTGACTAACTTTGTACATTCAACTAGTCGTGCGAAATTATCAATGGATAACTTTGTACATTCAACTTAAATTCACCGTATACCCGTTCGAGAGTCTATTGAGTATTTATATATATTTCTTAGTATTGTTTGAGTCTTTGTCAACATTACATTCTTTTTCAGGCAGGTTCACAATTCCCGGAGATCAACAACTACGAGGAGGTTTATGGCTGACCCGGTAACAATAAGGGCATGGCGAAGTACGTTAGTTTTTTATCTTTTATTTTTTTCACAATTTTTTAAATTTGTATTTAATTTCCTAACTTGTGTTTAAATTTGTATTTAATTTCCTAATTTTTTATCTTCTAACTTGTGTATAATATTTTGAAGGCTGAGATGCTAGCCAAGAAAGCGAGTTATTTGGATGAGGTGGCCAACCAGTTCCCTCCTGACACACCATTGGAGTCGATCTCAGTCCCCGATCGTGATGCCAGACTTCATGTTATGACATAAACACTGGGTGTTAGGCGCAGTAGAGAGATACGCGGAATGAGAGCGGATCGGGTGCATCAGATGGAGCAGATGTTTGGCCAGCTGGCCCAGATCGTACCTGGGTTTGTGCTTCCACCAAATATTGACCAGTGCATGCCATACTCCACCAATGTCAATGATGTTACTAACTTAGGGGGTCATTAGTGATCATTTGTACGGATATATATTTGGATATAATATTAAATTATTGCTACTTTGTATGGACATTTAGATATAAATTTATTAATTTTGTGCTAAAAAATTTTTGGATAACGATTTTTAAAAAATATTAAATTAAAAAAAAATTCTTTTAAAATAAAATAGGTTTAGGCAATGAATAATTTCGTCACCTAAACATACTTTAGGCCAGGAACCACAAATTTGTCGCCCAAAGTAATGTTTAGGCGATGAAATTATGGTTCCTCGCCCAAAGTTACCTCAGGAGACGAACCAAATTCGTCTCCCCAGGTAGCTTTGGGGCAAGGAAATGATACGTTCGTCGCCCAAAGTCTTGGGCGACCAAACTCTTGACGAACTAATTCCGTCGCCTAAACTTTTGGGCGATGAAATGATACTTTGGGCAAGGACATCATTTCGTCGCCCAAAGTGTTTTTTCTTGTAGTGGTGGGACTCACTCCGTATTGTAATTTGATGATCGAAGCCATCTATTTTCTAAGTCTTTATACAAGGATTATCCTTGCAAAAATTTAAGTAAATCGAAAATCATTAAGATATCTAATTGTGATAGAATAAATAGACGAATATATGGATTCCATTAACACTTGAAATGATAGCCCTTTAATCAAATGGTTAAACGATTTCTGATTTATCTAATTTTTTGCAAGAATGATTCTCGTATATAGACTTAAAAATACACGGCTTCGATCATTGAATTACAATGCGGAGTGGATCCCACAAGTCATACCTCATCATGTTTAGGTTAAGGTATACCTCAATGGAAGGGGCTTGTAGATATATATATAATTTTATTCAGGTGCGAACATCCACACCTGATCGAGCCTATATATATACATGCCTTTTATGTTGAGGGATCCCTCATTTAAAGGGTAAATAAGGGATCATAATTTTTGAGCTCACTCTGATGATCGAAGTCGTCTCATTTTTAAGTTTATATTCAAAGGATCAACAAAATTAAATAAATCGAAAACCATTTAACTGTTTGATTAAATATTAATATTATGTTTGTCGAAACATTTTGTCCGTCTACTTATTTGATCAAATTAATGATTTTCGATTTATCTGATTATTTTACAGAAATGATGTATCTTTGAATAAGAAACTAAAAGATATAGGATTTAGATTGTCGAAATACAATATGGGGTGGCCCCACAAGATATACATTATTTACCCTTAAATGAGGGATATATTTATCTCTCGTAAATGAGAGATATATCAATCTGTCAATAGAAGGAGCCTATATATATAAATAGTTTCAATTTGAGCATCTACATTTCAAGAAAAATGCAAACATATATCTATCCCTAGTTTATCGTTCAAATTCGAAATTGTTCAATTTTAGGTCTTCCTACAAAGATTGTGTCTACCATAAATCATTTGATTATCATGATCATTATTTCAATTTTTTGTTTTTGTTTTGAAAAACTGTGTTTATATACTTCTTTGATCATATTTAGATTACCAAGCCATTTTCAATGGCGATATTTTGGATGATTCTTGAAGAGGGAACTAAGATTGAATTTATTTCATCATTAAAAACTCTAACAAGAGGTCTCTATATATTTTTCTTAAGCTCTATGTATATGTAGTTATGTATATACATACATAATGTTGAAGCACAAACTAGTATATATGTAACTTAATATGCCAGTTAGCATTCTTTTGTGCCCACAACATCACAATATAGTCTGACGTCTGAGTTATCTTTCAGGTCCCACGTACTTGTGGGCACAATATAGTCTGATGTCTGAGTTATCTTTCAGGTCCCACGTACTTTAATTAAGGATCTTTTTACTAAAAATTCAACAAAAATCGATTTGTCATCTAATTTTGATCGAAGAAATAGAAACATTGAAATCATCATCACATTCATAATCAATTAGTTAATGATTTTTATATAACTAATTTTTTGTAATTAAGGATATATATTCCTTGAAATGAGACCTAGGAAAGAAATATCCAACTACATTGTGGGATCATAGACGAAGTTAATTATACTTACACCCCTTGAGGTTTATCCTATTTTCACATACACCCCCTAGGGTTTCAAAAATTACACATACACCCCATGAGGTTTCAAAACTATTGCATATAACCCCTACAGTGAAACGAAAAATGATGAGGAATTATACAAAAAGATATGTTAAGGGGTGGAATGACCTAATAAAATAACTCAAGGTGTAAGATCTAATCTCAATACAATATTTTATATTTTGTTTATTTATTAGTTTCTTTTGTAAGGAGGTTATATGCAACAGTTTTTAAACTTCAGGAGATGCATGTATAATTTGTGAAACCCTAGGGGGTGTATGTGAAAAGACGATAAACCTTAGGGGGTGTAAATGTAATTAACTCATCATAGACGCAAAAAGGTTATAAGTGTCACATTAAGTTAGTTTATTCTTGAACATTCATGTATTATACAGGCCATGATGGCTTTTGTATTTTTATTCTTTTTATTCTTTTAATTTTTGAAGAATTTGTAAAGAAAATTAAATAAATAAAGATAAAGATGATAGGATGAAAATAAATTTACATCGTGTGAAGAAAGCAAAATTTGAGTGAAAAATCCTTTTTCATCTCGTTTGTGTGCCTTTGGCTGTTTTATAGCCTAACGTAACCTTGTCTACTAAATTATTTGTAATAAGGGTTTGTTTGTAAGGAGAAAGAAAGGTTGGTTATGAATTAACCACTTGAAGAATCAGACTTCTAATAAGAAATGCAATGGGATATTGGAGGATATTAAGGATCTATTTGTATTTTGTCGTGAGTGCAAGCGCTAGTGCTGCCAGATAAAAGACACCACTCTAGTCTCTAGCTTTGTGATGTTTGACCAAAATAAATAAAAATAATTCACACCCCGTCAATTCAAATTTGAGCAGTGATATATACTAAAATAAAGCAAAGATGAAAAACTTCGATCAAGATCACAAAAATGTGAATTTTAAACAATGATACTGTAATAATGACAAAATTGTAGAGAGGTGTATGTATAGAAATGTAGATAAGCTATGTTAGGGTATGTATTTGGTTTTCTTTTTCTGGTTGTGCTGCTTGGACGGCTTGTTTGATAGTCTCTAATGTTCTTGTAGCCCACGTGTCTTAGTGATACAAAAGAGTTAAGGGATTATGTATAAAGATTTAGAATTGGATAATTTTGTTAAATAAGAACAAAAACAAGTGTTTTAAAAAAAAAAAAAAAACTCATTTAATAATTTGATTTGTAGAGATTCTATAGAGTAATTAGTTTCTAAATTTGTCTCATAGTTTTAGTAAATCTTATCGAATCAATGGATTTACCGATTTTGGTTTAAGAAAACAATGTCAACCTCAATTTAAAGTTTAAACTGGCCGGATTAATTTTTTGATTGTCAAAGTAAGTTTAAACTGGATTTCCTCTATTCTATTTTTTTAATTTTTTTGAATTGTTTCAAATGTCTTAAGATTGCAAACAAAATAAAACACAAAGACCAAATGTGGATTTTGAAACCACAAAGACCAAATATGTTTTCAGAGTAAAACATGCACAGGCACCAAAATTGTTTTTTTTTTCGTTTTAAAAATTTCAATTTGGGGATAAATTTTTCATTTGTTTTTAAGAAAATTTTTGTTGGGGGATTGAAGGACCATGCATCTTATGGTTTTCTAAACTAATTTCAATTTTCATTTTCATATTTATTTGCTAATAAAAGAGATTGAGGGTCACAAAATTTTTTGGATTTGAACTATAAGTTTGGGATTTCTATAAATTTATGTTTGAAAAACAAATTGAAGGTTACAAACATGATTTTTTGCCCAAAATTATTGAGATCACAAGTATAAGCAAGTTATTAGTTTCAATTTGAGAAAAAAATTTCATGCATGTTGAGTACCAAATGTCCTAAGATTGCAAATAATATAAAAATACAAGGACCAAATGTGAAATTTTGAAACCACAAGGACGGAATATGTTTTCGGAATAAAATACAAAGACCAAAATTGGCTTTTTCCCTTTTCCAAACATCCTCTCCAAATTAGCAAAGCATAATATGATAGGGAGGTTCTTAGAGATCAAAGAGTAATATGAGAACTTTCTTTTCCGTGCAAGAAATTTTTTTCAGATAATGATTATAAAACCCACTTTTGGACTTTTAATGACAAATTAATATGTCTTAATATTTTTTATTGTAATAAGCCCACATAATACCAGTCTGGTCCACATTTCAATTTGGTTAGTTAGTTTTTCTCTCTCTCTCTCTCTCTCTCTCTCTCTCTCTCTCTCTCTCTCTCTCTCTCTCTCTCTCTCTCTCACGTTCTCTCTCTCATCGTGGTTCTCTATTGCTCTATGTCGATATCTCTATCTCTCTTGTGATCTCTCTTTCTCTCTGTCTATTAATTCTCTCTCTCTTCTCATTACTATAACCCATCGTTGAAGCCTTGAGGGAGGCCGACAAGGTCAGATAGGAGTTTGTTAATCGCATATCTAGAAGTACATACCGCCTCCAAATTAATCGGAGTTTGATGAATCGCTTATGTGAAGGTATTATGTCGGTAGTTACTGTTCGACAATAATTATCATGGACAATAGTTACTGTTGGACACTGAAAATGATTTGTGACTGTTGAAATTAGGGGTTTTGATTCCATAAACTTGAATATATGTGTTTATGATGGTTTATGATTTCTTACCATGTTTATGGAAGAAAAAGACAAAAAAGTAATATTTACACCTTTTTTTTATAGAAAATTAAGATTAAATACTAAATATCAATAGTTTTTAAGCATAACAGCAAGACAATAATTTTTTAAAGTTTAGGTACTAATCTAGAGCAATACATTTTGAATTAGGTCATAAATCAGTTTGCTATACAGTTATCATTGTCAAACAGTCACAGTTACAGTTGTGACTGTTTAAAATTCATAAAAATTTAATTAAAGTTTATAAAAGTTTAGTGCTTTTGATTTAGACTTGGGAGATGAAGTCCTATAATGTAAAGATTAAACATTAAAATTTAAGCCTTGAAAATACAGAAAAAACGTGGCAAAAAAAAAAAAAAACACAGAAAAAACAGCAAATCAATAAAAGTTGTGATTGTTAAACAGTCACAGCTCAGTAAAACCATGTTTTTAAATGTTGATACTTAAACTGAAATTTAGTATCTAAAGTGAAATGACATAAATATTTTAATAGTTAAAATAAAATAATATTGAAATTTGGTATCTAAAGTCAATAGACTATTTTATTTATTTATGCATAGTGAGAATAGTCACCGTCAACAATGACTATAAATAATTACCACGATTGAACAGTAGCAATACTCCAAATGTGAAAAAAAAAAAAAAAATAGCAGCTCGCATGCCCAATGCATTTTTCACGTGATGGTGGGACTGATTTTTTGATAGTGGGCTTTAAAAAAAAGCCTATTTTCATTTTGGGATTTAAAAAACAAAACCCAAATTTTTTTAATGTAAGTACAATTTTTCTTGTGATAATTAAACATTCAAACTTTTACACTAGGCTGGTGAGAGGCTTGGAGGAAGATTTGAATTAATTTTTGGATTGTATAGCATATTATTTTCTAATTGGAAGGATAAGGAGCTAAATGGAAGTCTTTCTAATATAAATCCTAAAATTAGGAAATCAAATTACAGTTAAGGCGATGTGTGTTTTATTCTTTATTCTTAGGTGGCACAACATTTTTTTTTTTTTTGCCAGGAGGTGGCATAACATATTTGTTTTTTTTTTTGGCCAGGAGGTATAACATTTTATATCCATGAAACATATATAAAGTCCAAGGATTAAAAGATAAAGTAAGGAAAATTGCATAGACCGGGCGTCGGGATCCAATGAATTATGAACCCTTCTAAGAATCTCATTTGCAATTCTAAAATTGAATTAAAAGAAAATTCTCATGTAAGAACAATAACTCGTCACTCACTCGTAATATTAATGGTGCTCAACAGATTAACAAATAGAAAAAATATTTAGTTTTTATTACCATTTTTTTATTTCTTCAAAAGAAAAAAAAATTAAATAAACTAATTTTGATGTATAAGAAAATTATTCTTTTTATGATTTTTATGAGTGACTGTAAATATTTTATCAGTAGTGCTAGACATCTCATATTTTTATACCACAATTTTATACCACTTTATGTGGAAACTTATATGGCATTTATATATTGAATACTAAAAAATAAAAATAAAAACCCAAAAAGAAAAAGAAAAACTCTGTCCAATAAAGTAATGACACGTAAAATGGTATACAAATGTGGTAAGTATAGTATTATTGATATTTTATATAATAATGATGATATAATTTATAGAAAATTAGGATTAAATACCAAATATCAATAGTTTTTTAATAAAGCAGCAAGACACTAATTTTTTTTAGTTTAGGTACTAACCTAGAGTAAAACATTTTGAATTAGGTAACAAATCAGTTTGTAATACAGTTGTGACTGTCGAACAGTTACAGTTGTAATTGTCGAACAGTCACAGTTGTGACTATTTAAAATTTATAAAAAATAAAAATTTTTAGGGTTTCATACTTTTGATTTAGGTTTGGGGGATGAAATCCTATAACCCAAAGACTAAATATTAAAGTTTAAACCTTGCAAATATTGAAAAAATAATAAATCAATAAAAAAGTTATGACTGTTAAACAGTCACAGTTCGATATAACTATGTTTTTTAAAGTTGGTACCTAAACTGAAATTTAGTACCTAAACTGAAATGACATAAATGTTTTAGTAGTTGAAATGAAAAAACATTATAATTTAGTACCTAAAGTCAATGCACCTTATAATTTAAGGTTCATTGATTTTAACTACTAAATTTTAATAACTTTTTAGTTTAGATACCAAAATTAAATAGCATTTTGGATTAGATACTAGTTGAAAAATCAAACAAAATAATAAAGTAAAAGGTATTAGAATTTACAAATATTACATCACATGCCACTACAATAAAAAAAATAAAAAAAATATTACATCACAAATATTACATTAATTTACACCATATTGTATTAAAAAAAAAAATCAATTCAGTCACAACTTAACTGTGACTGTTTTGGTAAATTGAAAAAGACAACTCACACAATTATACTTTGTATTATTTTAAGTAAAAGTATTGTTTTGACCTCTATTTATACTATATTGTAGTATAATTTCTCTAAAAAAAATTCAATTAAATCACAACTTAATTGTGACTGTCTCACAATTTAGATGTGAATGTCGTTCAGTCACAACTAAATTTAAAGTTGTGAGTGTCGTACAGTCACAACTAAATGTAAAGTTAAGACTACGTTAACCAATTTTCAAGATAATATAAAAGTCTCAAGGGCAATTTTGTCAAAACCTTATAAATTTAAACTAATGCCCATCATATGTGGGCCAATTAAAGGACAAAAATATCAAATGGAAAATGCTCAAATCAAATGGGCCAACATGTTTATGACCTAATCTAAAAACCAACATTTAAATTTGATAGTTCAATTGAAATATTATATAGTCGATCTTCATGTTATACCAAAAAATTATTAGGATTTGATATTTAATCCTAATTTTTTATATAATTTAAATAGACTTAACTCCACAATTTAATCATTGTTGTGGTTAATTGAAACTCATATCTCTTTCCTTCATGACTAAAAGTACAGTTAAATTATTTTAACCATTCATTGTGATCTCGTTCTATTTTTTTTATTGGTCATTCTAAACCGTTCTATAGACTATTTTTTATTTTTTTGCTGAGATCTAGTCACATAAAAATTGACTTTTGGGAAACCGGGCATTAAAATGGAATGAACCTTTTCGATTAAGTTGGAAAAATTCATATATATATTGCTTATTTTCTTCAACATAGTTATCATGTTCCACTAAATATTGTTAAGAATGTCAATTATACCGCGCGTGTACAAGACAAATCTACGCGGAAAACTACTATATATAGAAAAAAAGAAATACATGGATGTTCCAATTATCTTCACAAAATTATCAATGTAATTTATTTTATCTCAAAAATGTATTTAAAAAGATAATTATACGGTCTAGGCTATCACAAAGGTACACTAATTTTTAAATATTGAGGATATGATCCAATAACAAAGGATAGTGTGAATATTTTTTATTAATGATAGTGGTGAATATTTTGTATTAATGATAGTCTGAATTTTACCATATAGAATTTATGAACAAAATAGTTGTACTAGGTAACATGACTTTGGGTATACATCATCAACCATCCATTTATAAAGTTGACTTTCTTAAGCAGGATTTTTAAGATAAAAAAAGATACATGCATTAATAATATTGATTTGTTTTCTATATCGGCTTGACTTCCCTATGAAAAACAATACCTCCAATTTTCTATAAAATCATAAGAAACTCCATTAGATTCATATTAAATCATAGAAGTTGTACAAGAAGCCATTTAAGAGGTGCGTGAATTACTGTCTTTTTTCTTCTTCTGGTCAGAGCATCAGTTATTCTCTTTGTTTATTTCAAAATCACTAGTGTGTTTTTACGTATGTATTGCCTTTATTCATGAATTTTCCTTTATTCATGTACTGCCTTTAGCTAGTATGTGCAGCAGGCATGGTTGATATCTTCTGATTTGATCGTTTATATATCTATGAGATTAGATTTCTGTTCTAAAATAATGAAGTACTCTCTGAAACTTCAATATTTAATTTTGTGTTTATTGCCTGTGCTAGTTACTTTACAACTTTCATCTTGTAAGTGTTATTTTTCTTGAGACAAGGACAATATGTTTATAACTAATTGTTAATGTCTTGTTCATGTGAGTGCGAAATAACTAATCACGAGAGTAAAATTGAAATTTGAGCCAAACTACAGGATCATTAATTTGTGACATTTAGTTTCATTTTTTAGTAGAAGAGAATGGAGGATCATCGAGAGTTGTCATTGAAACGTCACACGATGTATAAAGATGGTTTTAAGAACAGAAAAAATGGCTTGATGAAGAAGGTTGGAGAGCTATCTACTCTTTGTGGCCTAGATGCATGTCTAATCATCTACGGGTCTAAAACAAATAGTCATTCAGGCATTGTTGAACCAGAGACGTTTCCTAAGGATCATAACGATGTGAAGCAAATTATCAAACAAATAAAGGCCAAAGGTAACATTGATGGTATTCCTGACAAGAAAAAAGTTGATTTCCTCGACTTCCTGTCAACAAGGAGAAAGAAACTTGAAGATGAATACGAAAATTTGAAGAAGAATCATGAAAGCAAAAATAGTGCTTTACCAACATGGTACAATTTTATGGAGAATTACTCGGAGGATCAGTTAGAGAGGGTTATGAATGTTTTGAGCACTAAGAATGAGGTTGTGAAGAAGAAGATTGATGCTATGATTCAGACTAGGACACCAGATTTGGTCCATGGAAACTACACGCAATTGGGTCAAGAGAATTATAGCACTCAAGCTTTGCCTCAAGGGAATTACTTGGATCCAGAAACTCTTTGTTCAGATCAGCTTATAATGCCAAAGGTTGGGAACAACATTGATCAACATCTTTCATTTACTGTGGAAAATATCGATGAGTACATGGCATTCTTTAATGATCCTAAGCATGACTCAGTATGGTCGAGTTTTGCGTCTCATGATCAGCTTCCTTCAAGTGTTGGACATCCTCTACTCCCTATAAGTACTGTTGCATCTGATCAGCAGCTTAATGAAACCATGCAACCAAGTTATATGCAGAGTTCAATGTTAACAAGTGTTTCATCTCAATCTTATGTCAATGATCAAGCGCATAATGTTCTCAATAACCTGCCAAATTTCAAATAAAGAAAGAGGATGCTTCATGCATGGGTACTAGCTAGGGATTTATATATGTTTTAGGGGGATTTCTGATAAATATATGTTTGTTTAGGATATAAATATTTTATTATTATGACATAAAAAAGTACCTATGCAACATTAGATGACAACATTATGATGTTAGTTTGGTGTTATATATGCAACTGCATGTTTGATTACAGCCATATATATATATATATATTTTTTTTTTTAATTGTTAAGACCTTCATGTCCTTTGTCTACTTTTTTTTTGGCGTGATGTACTTTTGTTTTGTCTACTGATCGAAATAATGGATTATCGATTTCTTTTACAAATATGGATTATTGTGTTAAAGCTTTAATATATATACCGGCTTTTCTTAAGTCCAGAAATGAAAAAACACAGTGATAACCCAACTCAACTTCAAAAATTTAACCGCCTGATAGGCCTGTCCATATTACTGAAAGTATGTGCTGGGCACATCGCATGTTTTTGTTTTTTCCGCTTTATAATGTAGTCACTATTTCAACAAGACTATATTATATGGTTCTTGTTGGACATGGACTATACCCATAGTGCACCATCCATTATAAAAAATGCATAAACATGATACTTATAAATATATCATATGTCTTTTTCTTACATAAATATATCCAAAGTTCATAAAATACAAAAATTGAACCTTATGAAGTCAAATGCACCCTTGTTATGTTTGTCATTGCAAAGTTCATATACCTGGAGTAAGGACTATAGCTACAGAGTTCCTAGTAAAGAAGAACTATCGGCACATGTACAACACCTCGTATGCACTTAGCACCTCTTTCTTTTGTTTTCAATTTGAGTTTTTTTTGTTTTTTGTTGTTTTGTTTTTTTAAGATGGGCTCAGGTGGACCAAAGAGTCATAAAAGTAAGTTAGTCCAAAAATTGGCCAAAGTAAGTTAGTCATAAAAGTAAGTAAGTCGTAAAGGTAAGATGAGTTCATGTCGACCAAAGATGGGTAATTTAGTTCGAAAGTTGGCCAAAGAGTCATAAAAGTAAGTTTGAAAAAAATATGTTATAATTAAAAACAATTTGCTCTAAAAAGTGGGTTTATTAAGTTAAATTTCCCTTTTGCAATTCATACCAAGGTGTTATTTTATGCACCCTCTATTGTAACTGCATCAATGGAAATAAACTAAACTACACCACTGCAAGTGAATTTTAATCCATTAGTTCAATTGCATTTAACGCCACCATTGCGAAGCTCTAAAGTGATTAATATTATCAAAAATATCTATGCACGAGTCTTTGAGATATAATTAGAAACTCATTTTTTAAACCAAATCCATAATTGTGGGACACGTGTCATTTATCTATGATGGTGGTAATACTCACCACTACCTTTTTGTGGTGAGCAAAAATCGAGTATATACTAGAAAACATAATAAGAATGCACTCATATTTTGCCCATTAATGTGTACGGTTCGAACGTTAGTATTTAGAAGGGAAATTCTATTCATACCCAACAATTTTCTTTTCTTACCTAACATTCTCACTACACCCAACATTCACTTTCTGTTTTCTTCATTTTCTCATTATACCCAATTCACTTTCCTATTATACCCCCATGTTACTAAAACCTAGACTAACACTAAAATTTCTCTCCCTACCCAACAATTATCTCACACCAATACCTTTCATCAATACCCAACCTATCCAACCATACACTTCCATCTAAAAATCCAAGATACATACGACCAACCCCAGCTGTGCCCAACTCAGCTCAACCTTTATTGTTGTTGCCACCGAGGCAAGCCATCACTGTCAGTGAAACCTCCCACTACCATCATCGGCCTATAAACCTCGCAATGCCACTGTTGTTTGTTAATATTCTGGATTTTTCATAATTTAAGTAAATCAAAAACTTTTTCTATGTTTTTTTGGATAGATCCTTCAAATTTGATGATAAATATAATGTTTTTGTATGAATTTTAAGGATTGATTTGAATTTTTCTGAGGTAAATGCTGGTTATGGGTGTGATTGTCAAAGGGGTTGGTTCAGCATTGGTGTGCCGAATAAGGTGACAGTATTCGGCACCCAACCACCGAATATATGTACTTTGTTTAGCACATCCCCACCGAATGAAATTTTGTTTCTCCAAAGATAACCATTAAAAGGAGGGTTCCGAATGGAAAAGACTTATTCGACAAGTGTCCACCGAATTAGTGTTCAATATTCGGTTGGCCATCGCCGAAAATAGTTATCGTGTTCGGTACTGCTCCACATGAAAAATTGCAAAAAAATGAAAAGTATATGCACACATATCTCATTTGGAGGATCATAAGGAACGATTTCACTCTCCATTCACCTAAAAAACCTTGTTTTGATGTTATGGGTTCTAAAATTATTTAGTGTTTGGTGTTTGTTAAAAGATGAGGTTGAAAGTGAGTTTGAGAGTGAGGTTGATGAATGTGAGGTTGTTAGGTATAGAGAGTTGGGTATGGATTAAAGATGATAGGATGAAACTTTCATAGTGTGAAGAAGGCAAAATTTGAGTGAAAAATCCTTTTTCATCTCGTTTGTGTGCCTTTGGCTGTTTTATAGCCTAACATAACCTTGTCTACTAAATTATTTGTAATAAGGGTTTGTTTGTAAGGAGAAAGAAAGGTTGGTTATGAATTATTTAGTGTTTGGTGTTTGTTAAAAGATGAGGTTGAAAGTGAGTTTGAGAGTGAGGTTGATGAATGTGAGGTTGTTGGGTATAGAGAGTTGGGTATGGAGAGAAAATTAAGTTTTTTTTTTTTTTTAAATATAATTTGTCCTTAATAGTAATTTCATGGTGGGACATAATGGTCTATTCATATTCAAAATTTATGTTGGGTAAAAAAAGAAGATTCGTTAGGTATGAATAGAATTTCCCTATTTAGAACTAAGGAAATTGTTGTTTGTGGTCCATAAGTAGTTCTAAGGTTTAAAAGCTCCTCATGGGAAATTTATCTAGAAATTGTTAACCATGAAATAGAAAAGGAGTAGATACAAAGCCCTCCCGGAATGTGTTTTAGTTCTTCTTGGTTGGCTCTGTAGTCAAACCAAATCCAAATGGAAATAGAGGGTCATAATGTGGATCACCAACATTCATTGGGAGCTGGTCTACTGACTTGAACCATGTCCGTGCAAGCTTGCCAGTGAATCCATAGTCACCAAACAAAACATCAGCAACACCTTGGCCTTCAGTTCCCGGAAGCCAAGCTGCGACAAGCGCATCAATTTTGGCAAGATAAGGCTGGATCACAACAGGGCGGCCAGAAACAACGACAACAACACATTTCACAGATCCACACACATTGGTAATGGTGCTGGGTCCAGGTTCAGGTATGGTCAGATTCAAGCTATCGCCGAATGTTTCAGCATATGGGGGTTCACCCACAACAACAACAGCATACGAGAATTTGTTGGACTTCACAAAGTTCGCATCAGGGTTCTCGTTGTAGACAACTTGAGTGGTAGAATCAACTGTATTTTTCACCGCATTGAGGATTGTGGTGCCTGTAACAACATTGATATTTCATTAATCAACTTTGGGAAAAATATATACTCTAACAGCTACCCATATGCATTTAAGTTCTTATCAAAGATTCTACCTAACACTATTAAAATCACAGTTATATGCCAATGCAATGCATGGATTGTTTACAATATGGTACTCACTAGCATTCCACCGCAACATACTGAGAAAGTGTTAATGATTTTTTTTTTTTTCAGTGAGATGGCCTGTCAGATCATTTAAGAGACAAAGGAAAGGCTTAATTAATGGTTAACCTAAACCATACCAGATGTCAGATCATTGCCACCGAGGCCCTGCCATGAGATAGTCCAGCCTCCACATTGATTGCCCAAGTTGTCTGCATGGCTTCCAGCTACTAGTATCTTTCCTGCTTTCTTTGGAAGGGGAAGCAATGGCTTACCAGCAGATTTGCCATTCTTTAGCAGAACAAGGGATTTTCTTACAGCTTCCCTTGCCAATTCTCTATGTTCCTGTGAAAAGCCAGCATTTTATTGAGAAGGATTTGAATATGGTAGATGAAGACAAACAATTTATTTTATAAATGAAAATTTTGAATCAAACGGACCTTACTTCCCAGCTGGTTGACCAGGCTGAGATCAGCCAAGGGATTCTCAAAAAGGCCCATGATAAATTTAACCCTCAAAATTCTCCTCACAGCATCATCAATCCTGCTAATGGGGATAATTTTGTTCTTAACTTGGTATGTTAGATCATCAATGAACTCGGTGTAGTTGTTGGGAACCATGATCTGTACCAAACCGAGATAAGTTAGCAAATGAAAATGAAAACCTTTCATTCCTCAGCTTGAGGTAAGTATTATAATGTACACAGTAGACCATAACATAAATACTATACAATGGCCAAGGTTACACTTTGAAATGACAAATTATAGAGCATGCAAAAATTCAGACTAACCATGTCTATTCCGGCACTAACTCCTGCTTGAACTGAATACGAATAGTTAGCATGGGGAGGAGATGTAATTCGGTCAATACCCTCCCAATCTGATATGACAAAACCCTGACATCACCCCCAAAAGAAATATGTTATGCCAGTACTGTTAATAATTCAGTTCACCATACCAAATTAACAACCACATCAAAAAAGTTATTCTGAATTATTTTCTTTACCCTGAACCGGAGCTTGTTCTTGAGGAAGCCAGTTACAAGGTTTTGATTAGCATGCATTTTCTGCCCATTCCAACTCGAGTAAGACACCATAATTGTTGCAACACCCTTGAGGATGGAGTTAAGGTATGCAGGCAAGTGAATGCTACGCAATCCATTCCAATCAATCACAGTGTTGTTCTCATTGATGCCCTTCGTTGTGCCACCATCTCCTACATAGTGCTTAGCACAGGCCGCAACCTTTCCTCTAGCCAAATGATAAGGGAAAAGTGTTATGCCTAGTTTTAGTGTCCAAATATGTAAAATATTATCAATACTTCATACATGACAGGTAGTTTACTTTTTACAATTGATTTTTCCAGCATTTAAACTTTTCTGAACCATATACTAAAAGTGAATCAGCCCCTTGCTTTTGAGGCATAGTTAAAGAAGCCTCCAAGTCAAAGACTCAAAATAATGTCTAAATATAGAAACACTGAGGTAAATCAGATTATAGTTTTCGGATTTTCTTAGACCGGCCAAGGCAAATCAACATATGAAGCTGAATGTGGGAAGGGGTCACGGGGACCAATTGGGCCACCTCTAAGGCCTCCTCCATACGATTTATAACCACATAAACAGAAAATATATTACATATTAAAAACTTGTGAAACTGAACTGTTGTTAATCAATTAAATCTTGACCACTATATTTCAAAGGAGGCCTACTATGTGATTATCAGTCCATGTTATCATTATAACTAAACAAATTTGCTTGTAGAGGTACTTGTCTGAAACTATACAATGATAAGAACATCATGGTCAAATAATTCACCTTGATCAATCAAAACAAAGGGGCCTAAAGTAGAAATTTCAAAGTTCAAAAAAAAAAAAAAAGAAATCTTACTTTGCAACAAAGGGAGCGCCCTTTTGAGAATTGGGAGGCATATCTCCTTGCAAACCAGGTATTATCTCAGTCATTGCTTGAACAATGGTATGGTCCTCACTATAGCTTTCGTAGCACCTACCCCATCTTGGATCCCTGCAAACCTGCAAGAACAGTAGTACATAGTTTCAGTGGAATGACTCGGTCATGGTTCAAATTTTTTTGTAAAATTGGATTGTACAATACTGGTCAATTACCGCAATACATGGGGCAAAGACATAAGGAATTCCAGTAGCCCTGACTTCAAGGGCAGTTGCTTCTCCAATTCTCTTGACGAGTTGAGGATCTCTGAAACGAAGCACGCATGAAATCCAGCACAAGTAAAAAATGAAACAATTTGAAGTTGGCCAAAATATCAGAAACTTTTGATAATGCACTTAAACATCAGAACTAAAACCTGACTGAAGAAAATCAAGTCCTTAACCCAATAGCTCATTAGATGAATATACTTGCCTGGTGGCTCCCAATCCAACATTATGAGGGAAAATAGTGGCATTGTAGACATTGTTGTGGCCATGAACAGCGTCAATCCCATAAATCATGGGAATCCCAAGGCGGGTCGATAGAGATCCTGCTTGGATCCCATTCACCAGATGGACCCATGTCTCGGCCGAGGCCTTCGGGGACGGTACACTCCCACCACCACTAAGTACACTCCCTGCAAACCCATATAACCCATTTTCAACACAATGACTTGCTACTAAAACCAACATTGACAAATAGAGCAATGAAAATAGGAAGGATGAACAAAATAGGTACAATCAACAAAGTCTACAAAGATAAACCCATTTTCAACAGTCAACACGATGACTTGGTACTATAACCAACATTGACAATGAGAGCAATGAAAATAGAGAAGCTGAACAAAGTAAGTACAATTAGGAGAACATTGCTTGAAGATTTGTTTGGTTACCAATGAAATACTTGTTCATCGCCTCAGGGGTTGCAACAGCGCGCTCGATCTGCGTCATTTGGCCAATCTTCTCGGCCAGCGTCATTCGGCTCACCAGGTCTTTGATTCTAGCATTCACTGGCTGTTTTGGGTCTCTGTATTTCTGGTACTTGGCCTCTGTTAGAGCTGATAAGCAGGATAAGAGTAGAAAAGCCGTTATGGGTATTGAAAATCTCGCCATTGTAGGACCTCAAGAGGAGTTTCTGGGTTGTAATCTGGAGAGCAAACAGAGTTAGCTAGAGAGTAGTTAATCAGTTGTAGACACACAGCGAAAGAGTAGCTTGAGCTTCAAAAGCAGAGAATGGCAAATGCTGTGTAGGGACTAAGCTTGAATGTGTGCTACAAAAGCAAGTATTGAACAAGTGGAGAACTTTCAACTTACATGCTAAACTGAGCTGAAGAAGATACTCCACACAGAGAGAGAGAGAGAGAGAGAGAGAGAGATCTGAAATTGAAGGAGAGGGTGGTGTGGTACTTATAGAAAGTTGGGGTTGCAGTTCCTCACTTGCTCTCTATCATTTCTTTATGGATATTTTTGCTGTGATATTTGTGTGTTTCAAACTTTCAAATTTTCAATATTCAATATCATAAAGGCATAGCCGCGTGGGATGGGCACCACCGGTACTCGACTACTCGTAACTCGTAACAAGCTGTAAGTGTATGAACAAAACGGAAAAAAGAGGTAAGTCATAATTCAATAAAAATAAAAAAATTGAAAAGGCCAAAAACATTTAAACGGAATAAAACTTTTCTATAAAAGGAAAAAGGTGTAAAAGTTGATCAAAAGAGTTATAGTTCATTAGTTTGAGCTTTTTTTGACTTATTTGGTTTTTTTTTTTTGGTATTTGGATATTTTAATTATTACTATAATCCATGGATTCAATATTGTCTATTTCTCTATATTTTTATTATTTTTCACAATTAAAGTAAAAATTTCTAACACAAAACAAAAGAAATAACACAATTTTTAAAATATAAACGGATGCCTAAAGATATGACATGTGGCCTTTTATATTTAAAAAATGTAATTGGACTGGTTTGATTTTAATTTCTTTAAAAAATTGAAGAATAGGAGTACTCAATTATAAATTAATTAACAAAGGGTGGAAATTGTAGAACAATGTTTACCCAGTGTGGGATATTACTCTTAAGTCTTAACAATAAATTTTTTCATAGTTGGCATCCATCCAAATGTAATTGAAGAAAAATAAATAAACAAGTATCAAAATTGATTGGATTGAGTCCGTTGATATGGATTTGAAACACCTCAAACATCTTTGACCAAAAACAAAAAAACACCTCAGACATCACTGACCTAAAATGTGTCTCTTTCCTTTTGACTTGGAAAGAATACAAATTACGACCATGAAAATACAAAGTGGTCTGGCACACCTCTTCCATGCAATTCTTCCTCTTATTGATGTATCATAGTTTTATCAGTCATTTTCCACATTGAATTGTCTTCCATAAGAAACAACGGTAAAAGACAGCATATAACTAAAATATCACAAAAAGTTGCACAATGCCTCAACAATATGCCAAGTTCACAACAAGGCTCTTTTTTTCTTTTCTTTTTTTTTTTCCTTTTGGAAGGAATAATAAACTTTTTAGTTACACCTAACTTCTTCAGCTTGCACATTCAATCAACTTTGTGAATTTTTTTTTTACCAATAACTAGTTGGTTTGCTTAAGATATTCATATCAATTATATAAATAGTATCAATTTTTTAATTTGTTACACTCACCAAATTTGTTTGTTAAATTTTGTTCACCAAATGATATGACAATATTTCTTTTATTCAAATATGAACTAACCGTTATATACCTTATTTATCTCTAATAACTTAATAAGTGATACTAATATATGTGCTAATACATTATTGTCGAACAAATTTATTGAATAAGTCTAGGCTAAGGCAATAAACTTGTTCAATAGTCTTTGTATTTTGGTCAAATTAATTTGCACTTCCCATCTCTATAGTTGTCATTTTCGTATTTACTCATTTGGACTAAAACTTCAATTTGGTTTATTTTTGTCCATTTATAAGAAAATAAAACTAACTACAGGAACAAATACGAAAATAAACTCTATTAATAGTTTGGATCAAAATACCTAACGAAATGAAACTAACACATGAAAAAATTTATAGAAAAAGATTTATAGCAATAAGAGTGCGAATTCGATCAAACTACAGGGACAAATGGTGTCTTTTGGCCATAAATTTTTTTTTTTTTTTTTGGCCACTGGTAGCCAAAGATGTATTGCTTTATAAAAGTGGTAAGATGGTTTTGTGAATGGACCAGTGGTATTCATGAATTAAGTTGGCAATTGGGCCATGGCCATCCAATGAATGAACATGGTGAAGGGTGATATTGCGTGGAAACAAAACTGAGTTTGGCAGATACAAAAGGTGGCACGCATGACAACGCCGTACAGACAGGTAGATCATCATCTATAAGTGTTCTATATAACCAACGTGCATTTCGATTCGAATGCCAAATTTGAATTAGTCAGAAATGAAAAATGTACCGTTGCAAAATAACTATTTAATAATAAATGTGGGATATAATAAGAGTTAACCCCACACTTAATCACATGGCTACCCCAAATACCCTTACAATAGAAATAATAAATAGCGTTGAATCTCATAAACAATTTAATTTTTTAATTGTGGGATATATCCCTAGAAGACAATAGAAATAATAAATAGCGTTGAATCTCATAAACAATTTAATTTTTTAATTGTGGGATATATCCCTAGATTCCGGATAATGAATTTTTATATTTCGAATTTGAATTTTGTTGACTAGTTTGTTGTATAGTGCTATTTCTTTTAATAATGTTAAAAAGAGTTTTTTTTTTTTTTTTTTTTTTTGTGTAAACATAATATCATGTGGCATACTGACATGGTTATATCAGCTCACTCAAATCATAACACATGTATAATTTTTAATGATATTGTTTAACGTTTAGAGTTTTAATATATACATGTTATAATTTGAGTGGACTAGTAATACAACATCAACATGTCATATAATGTTACAATCACATAGAATAATTTCTCGTCGGAGACTTGATCGGACGAGAAATTAACATGTCACACCGGCCTTTACATGGTAGTGTATCTGGGATGGTGACGTGGTTATGTGTGAGAGACTTGATCGGTGTGTGGCTAACAGTGGTATGTAGTCCTCTTTCGATACAATTATTACTCACCATTTGTGCACAACGGTGTCTGATCATGCACCTTTATTGATTAAGGTTTTGAAGTTTGATAGGCACTCTCAGAGATTGTTTGGCCCCAGCGTTTTCTGTTTGAACAGTTGTGGAGTCAACACGATCATTATGGGGAGATAATTAAGAAGGTATGGCAAGACTTACTCAGGCAACGACATTCAGTGTCGTATGGTTTGGACAATTGCGCAGTACAATTACAAAGATGGAGCAAGGTTTTTTTTGGGGTGCGAAGGAAAATGATCCACTGGCTCCAGCGAGAGCTAGCCCAACTCAAAAATGGTCCTATGGTTCCTAGGGTATGCGAAACAACAATCTATTGAGCAGCAGATTGATAAGCTAATTGAAAGAGAAGAAATTTATTGGCGACAACATTCAAAGATTACATGGCTACGAGATGGAGATCAGAATACCTGTTTTTTTCATGAGCATGCAAACGTGAGAGGTAAACGAAACTCCATCTCTAGCCTTTTTGATGCTCATAATAACTAGGTTGAGGATGGGATGGCGATTGGTAATCTTTTCTGTGACTACTTTGATAAACTTTTCTCAAGCACTGGTGGACTTGATATGCACAAATTATTGGATTTGGTTGAGCCAAAGATCACTCCTGCGATGAATGATTTGTTATTGCAGCCTTTCACACGAACATACATTGAGTTTGCTTTAAAAAACATATACCCAACTAAGTCTCCTGGGTATGATGGGATGCCTGCTTTGTTTTATCAGAAGTATTGGAATGTGGTTGGTGATGAGGTTGTCGGTTTTTGTTTGGACATATTAAATAGGTCTGGTAGCATTGCTAGTGTAAGTCACACTCTTATCGCTTTGATTCTAAAAGTGGAGCAACCAAAACATGCCTCTGATTTCTGACCTATTAGTCTATGCACGATTCTGTACAAACTTGTGGCAAAAACTTTAACGAGCCGTTTTAAGCGTGTGCTTTCCCATGTGATTTTGGAGAATCAGAGTGCCTTTGTACCGGGACGCCAAATACTTAATAATGTCATAGCGGCTTTTGAGACTACTTATATGCTAAAAAATATCAAGCAAACCGATCCTCCCAGAATGGCAATCAAGATAGACATGGCAAAGGCCTATAATCGGGTCTAATGGTCCTTTTTGAAGGTGATGATGCAGAGAATTGGTTTTGCTGACCGGTAGATTGAAAAAAATTATGGATTGCATTGATACAGTTACTTTTACGGTGTTGTGGCGTGGATCTCTGCTTGGTCATGTTGTGTCGCGCAGGGGGCTAAGACAAGGTTGTCCTTTGTCACCTTATCTTTTCCTCCTGTGCGCCGAACTTTTCAGTTATAGCCTTCATCATGCTGAGGCGTCGGGGAAGATTCAAGGGGTGAGGGTGGCTCCATCAGCACCTTTTATCTCGCATCTTTTCTATGCCGATGATAGTGTGCTCTTCCTTAAAGCTACTATCGAGGCTGGTAGAACAGTTCATGAAACTCTCCAAGTATATGAGGAAGTTACCAGGCATCTGGTAAATCTTAAGAAGTCAGCAATTTGCTTCAGTAAAAATATTGATTTTCTGCTTAAGACTATTATTTCACAACAGGTGGAGGTCCCGGTGGTGCAATTTCATGAACAGTATTTGGGATTACCCACGGCCGCCGGTAGAGAGAAGATAAAGCTTTTTAAATCAATAACTTATCGTATCTAGAACAAGCTTAATGGGTGGAAGGAACAATTGTTATCTATGGCGGGGAAAGAAACTTTCATCAAAGCTGTCATTCAATCGATTCCCACCTACTATATGAGTGTTTTTCGAATTCCTCAAAGGATTAAGAAGGTCATTTCTTCGATGATTGCAAGATTTTGGTGGGGGAAAGCTGGCAACAAGTCTGGTATTTATTGGGTGACCTAGGATATGCTGTGTCGTCCTAAAGTTGATGATGGCTTGGGCTTTCGCAATGTGAAGTGTTTCAATAAGGCAATGTTAGCCAAGCAAGGTTGGAGCTGATTAACTCACCAAACTCTTTGATTGGGCATGTATACAGAGGAAGATATTTCCCAAATGGAACCTTTATGAATGCGCGACTGGGTGCAAGAGCCTCACTAATTTGGATGTTCTTGATGTGGGTAAAAGATCTGCTAGTGAATGGTCTTCAGTGGCAGATTGGTAATGGATCAATTGTGAAAGTGTATGGGGATCGATGGCTGCCAACCCCGACCACTTTTTGCATCCAGTCCCCACCCACGCTCTCGAGTGACACACTCGTTGCTCACTTCATCACCTCGGCAGGAATATGGAATCTCCCCATGCTTCACGCTCATTTTCAAGATTGGGAAGCTGACATTATTGCTTATTTGCCACTTGGTTTGCAGTTACGTGCAGATCAGTTGGTGTGGCACTATACTTAGAACGGTCTGTATTTGGTCCATAGCGGCTACTGGCTATCTAGATCCTTGCAACTTCAGGTATTGGGTGAGACAAGCGCTCGCAATTGCTCTATGGCTAGTTGCTGGTCGGGTATTTGGGCTCTCAAAATCCCTACCAAGCTTAAGTTATTTTCTATGGAGATGCTCCAATGATTTTCTTCCCTGCGGTGTGAACCTTTTCAAGCGCAAAATTTTGGAGCATCCTTATTGTGGTAAATGTGGGGAGAAGGTGGAAACGATGCTTTATGCTTTATGGGATTGCTCATGGGCAAGGAAACTTTGGCGCCTCTCAATGCTGAGTGAAGTGGTTGGTCTTCCTATGAATGGTCGCTTTGCAACTTTTTTTGAGTTTGCTCAAGCTTTCCTGACTCCTGATGAGCTCCCTCTTTTTGCTTATTTATGTTGAGGCAGCTGGAATTCTCAAAATGAGCATGTTGTGTTAGGCCATAAGGTGGATGTGTCTCATACGTACTTACGAGCGGCTGCTTCTATTTGCTGAAGATTATAAACATGCTATATACTATGGTGGAAAATGGACGGGCTATGAATGAGACTGTTGCGGGTGGGTGGTTGAAGCCTGCCAATAGGTTTTATAAGATTAATGTGGATGGTAGCTTGTGAAATCACTCCAATTGCAGGGGTTTAGGTGTGGTCATAAGAAACTGGAATGGAGAATTTGTGCTTGCTGTGACAAAGTCAGTTTTTGGCCCACTTCCTCCTCGTGTGGTGGAGCTAAAAGCGGTAATCGTTGGGTTGCAATTGGCTGCTGATATCGGTCTGCCTCGGGTTATTTTGGAAATGGATTCAATGGAGGTTGTGGCTCTGATTAATGACAACGCAGAATGTATGGCAACTTATGGGGTCTTAGTAAAAGACACGAAGGAGCTAATGTCTTCTTTCGCTGTTGCTCTCTGCCATTTTAATAGAAGGGAAGGTACTAAAACAACTCATGTATTGGCAAAGCATGCACTCTCCGTGCATCGTTTCCATATCTGGCTTGCTGATGATCATAAGCCAATTTGGCTTGCTTCTAGCTTGTATGAGGACAGTTCTCTTGAATAAATTGGTTCTCTTTCTAAAAAAAAAGTGATCAATTGACAATAGTGCAAGTGAGATTGTGCCTTATAATCAATCGGAGTATGTAATATATGGGTTGTAACACTTATTTATTTTGTAAATGATCATTAATTAATGTAATGTTTATATAATGAGAAAAGTATTATTCATATCTATATCTGCCATGATTGCATCTATGTCTATGCATAAATAAAGTACTGGGATCTAAGTCAAGAGGATGTTGATCTTAACAAATTAGAACATTGAGAACTGATTCTCTCTCTATATAGCTTAAGATCCTTGATGGTTCCTAGACAAAGGTTTCTCAATTCGGCATTGACGAATCCGCAAAAATTCTAGCACACTTCGGACTGGATCCTATGAGGATAATGGTATGTCTCAAACAATTAATTGGTATAGTGAGACTAATGAAGGAGTGTGGGTGGTTTTATGCATATAGGGTTTGCTATGACATTAATCTTAGGTAATTACCTATCACCTTGGTTGGGATAGTTGATAACATGAAAGAGGATGTGCCCTAATTTACCTTGATCAGGGGTTATGAGAGAATCTAATCTATCTAATTTGTCAAAATTACTAATTGCATTGTTTGTTACATGAGAGGGTTAGTGTGAACCCCTAATAACCCAAAATCCTTCATCATCATTGAATTTAATTTGTAGTTGAATTTATTGTATTTCTATTTGTTAGTTTCAAATTCTACCATTACTTATCATCAATCAACCAAACAACAACTTAACACTACACATTTGCACATACCATTATGTTTAGTCTTGGATTTGCATAGTACATGGTAGGTTGTTTGTTAGTTTTATAACCCTAAAATCAATCAAGTTTGTGGTTGAAATCTCAATCCAATCTCTTAGGTATGACAACCCCCTACTTCTATTTCCATACAAAACTTAACAACCTTGCACTTAAGGTAGGATAACAACAACTCCAGATTCATCTTCATTTGCTGATTGGTGGAAAACATAGAATAATCATCGACCAAACTCAGCACTTCACCAAATTCGTTGTACTTCACCAGCCTTTACACTGAGGCATTGTTAATTCACTGCAATCGCACAAAGTCTCACTTTCGCATTGTTTAAGTCATCAGCGTGCACTTCGCCAACGCATTCCACAGTTCCACTGATGCATTCATCATTCAAGCCAGCAGCTGCTTCTTCCCTCTGCGCATCAGTTCTCCCCTTCATCTATAAATAGAAGGCTTTGCTGCCTTCATTCGACACCAATTGACAGACAACATTGATCTCTCATAGAGTTCTTCTCTTGAGTTGCTCCCTCCCCTCTTAATTCTCTATTTAAATTTCTGTAATTTACATTTGTGTTATTTACTTTTATGTCATTTATATTTATGCTATTTAAATTTATGTCATTTACTTTTATGCTAATTAAATTTCTGTCATTTACATTTATTTACTTTTATATCATTTACATTTGTGTAATTTACATTTAAGTTATTGTGTGGTAATTTATATTTGAATTGTGTTTTTAATTTCAATTTATCGTTATTATAATTATGTTATACTTATGTTGTTATTATCTTCTTATTATTACTATGTGTAACTAAATTTCATAATTAGGGTTTCAATGTAGCCTATCAATAAGATTTCATGTCTCTAAATAAATAATATCCTTATTGGTTAATTCTAATTTCTAGTTTTATCTACTTGTGCATAACTAAATCCCTATACTTGTTTTAATATATGATCAATATTGGAATATGTATGTTGATTGCCTGGTTTAAGTCTACATAAATATCATATGATTCTTAAACCGATTAGTGGATAAAAGAGTAGTCGTTGAAAACAAACATCATGTTTAAACTCTACTTGGTTCTTTAATTGTTCTTCTATATATACTTAATGGGTTCAGAATTATGGTTTAAACTAAACATCATAGTTAAATTGCAATTCTTGAATACTTGATTAATACCAAACATCATATGGATAATCATATTTTGAGAACGAATTCTAGAAATTGAATTAATTAATTTGAATATCTATTTAAACTTGAGACATGAAATTGAATTGTAATGGTGAAATTGAAACCCTAGTGCTTTTTATTTAAAGTATTTACTCTCATCTCTTTGTTCAAATATTTGCTTGTCACCAAATATTTGTTCATCATTGTATTTACTTTTCATTTAAATTACTTTGTTACATTTTGTTCTTATCATCACTCTAAATCAACCGTTTTTTGTTTATGTTTATAACTAGCATTTTAATTAAAGTTAAGTAATGGTAATATCTGTCCTTAAACAATTCTCTGTGGATATGACCTCGCACTTGCATAAGCTACACTACAAACGATTCGTGCACTTGCGAGTAATTGATCTTCATTGTATCAATAAATAAACAACAGGTACCTAAGTGAAAAACTGTGTAAACCTGAGGTACCTACGTATAATTTGCTTTAATTTTTTAGTGTGAGAATTTTCCATCCCAACCTGACTAAAATAACACATTATCAAAATAAATTTTCCTTAAAAAAAAAAAAAAAACATTATCAAAATAAATAATTCTCTTCCAAACATCTAAACCAGCTTAGCTTTCAAATAACTATATAGGTTTACACACCTCTTAATTTCTACATTGAAGCATTGGAACGATTTACCATTCTTACCCGGCCAAAAGAAAATTCAAGATATATATGGTAGAGATTGTTTAGCTAATTTGGATGGACATTTGAAACAATATAACAAATAATTAATTTGTCACGCCTTAGCTTTAGCTTCCCCTCAAAATGAAGCAAATTAATTACTTTTGCACCAAAAGAATAAATATCAATACCATGTAGGGGTAAACTATATATTGTTCACAAGCAATTTCCTAGACCTATATATATATATATTCACTAGCTAATTTAATTTATGATATATAGACAAGTCTTATTGCTCTTGCTTTCCAAGTTGATTGTATTTTCATTGATCACATAATTCATGGCTATTATACAACTACAGGAGTCGTAGTCATTAATTTTCAAATTAATGAGGATCACCAATAAGTTTCTTCTTCCATACTCTTTATTTGTTGCAAGTTTGTTGTTAATTTTCCTAGTTGAATCATCATCAATAGAGAGGTCTACATATAGTGTTCACATGGACAAGGGTCTCATGCCCAAGGTATTTGTTGATGCAAATTTCCGTAAGAGAGATGCAACAACTTAGAGGTGATGACTTGGCTGATCCGAAGCCTTGCTGGATGATGATGTGAGATCTTCCTGTAAGAGAAACAAGATCAAAAGAGATGGACCGGTGTGGTACCAGCCAAACACGCTCCGATGATGAAGTCAGTGATGTGTGTTTGTTGATATGTGAGGAAGAACAAAAGATGAACTTGGGAGAATAGGAAGAACAAGGCAAATGTTCTGGGTTTATTCTCAGCAAGTTGGGTATGCTCTTGGGTGAGTAGAGATTTTTTGTAAGTGTTTGTCTGGTAAGAGGTTGATAGCTAGATCCCTCATTTTGCACATATAAGTTGATATATATAGGCAAAGGAGATTGTGATGAGTAAGTTACCTGCATGTGACTGGCTGGCTGAGAAAGATCCACGCGTTCGGTCGTGAACAGTGGCATGCACAGCTATCCACCTCCTTTGCATTCAATGCTGCATTGAATGCTCCATTTAATGCAAGGTTGGAAGGTTCAGACAAACTACCCCAATAGTCATGGATGTAGGCTGGACATTCCATCTGTCAGAGGATTTGTGTCAGGTGCATTTAAGCATGGCGGTTTCGTCTTAATGTGATCTTCCTCGGAGTGGCGGCGGGATGCCGAGCCGAACTGGACATAGATCTCCATGAATAATCATGAAGTTAGTGCTGGATCGGATCAGATGAGGATATCTATACCGAGCCGATCCAAACGCGGTTGCCTCCTAAAATCGTAGCCGGCTATGACTAGAATTTGGAGAAGGCGTTCGTTTGGCGGAGAGCCGAGATAAAAACCGAGCCGAGCCGAACCGGGTTGATCCTTAGGGAAGGCGATCACTCGGGCTTTCGGAGATTCCCAGATCGGGTCGGATCGGATCTGGAGGGTCCGTCGTGAGGGCCGATCCGACCTGGCGGAGAAGATGCCGAGCCATATGGTGACGTGGAAGTTCAAACACGACCGTTGAAAGTCAACTCCAAGGTTGGTTTTGACCAGCCACGTGTCGAGCCATGATTGGCTGTTTGGATCGGTGTGGGTTTTCCCACAAACAGTATTTATTGACCAAAATAGTTGGTACTCTTCTATTGTCGATTCTATCAAGTTTGCAAACCCTAACTCATTTAAAGGTCATGAATCATCTCCGTCACTTACATACACTTATGATTATGCAATTCATGGTTTTAGTGCTAGTTTATCTATCTTTGAGCTTGGGGCTTTGAAAAAGTCTTTAGGGTTCATTTCAGCATCTAGAGGAAGGACGGTGATGCTTCAGACCACTTACACTCCAGACTTTCTCTATCTTGATTCCAATTTTGGCCTTTGGCCAACCTCAAAATATGGGGAGGATGTCATCATTGGAGTCATAGACACTGGTATATGGCCTGAAAGTTTGAGTTTTAAAGACCATGATATGACCGCCAATATTTCAAGCAAGTGGAGAGGAGAATGTCAAGAAGGAGAAAAGTTCAACTCCTCCCTGTGTAACTTAAAACTCATAGGAGTCAAGTATTTTAATGAAGGTTTGATAAAGAAAAAGAACCTTACAAGGGTTAATTAGCTTGAACTCTGCCAGGGATGAATTTGGGCATGGGACACTTGTCTCCTCCATAGCTGCTGGGAATTACGTAGATAGAGTGTCATATTTTGGGTATGCTAATGGAAGAGCTAGAGGTGTTGCACCGCGTGCTAGGATAGCCGCGTATAAGGTTAAATGGGAAGAAGGATGCGAGGACTCAGATATTCTTGCTGGAATAGATAGTGCCATTGCTGATGGTGTTGATGTGATCAACATCTCCATGGCAGTGACAAAGTCCACACTCATAGACGACCCTATATCAATTGGCTCATTTTCTGCCATGAAAAATGGTATAGTAGTTACATGTTCAGCAGGAAATTATGGCCCAGACGCATCCACTTTGTTAAATGGATATCCGTGGGTCAAAACTGTAACAGCAGGCACCACAGATCGATGGCTTGCAGGATATTTGTTTCTCGGAAATGGTGAAAAAATTACAGGAAGATCAACATTTCCTGGGAATGTCTCGTTACTAAATGTACCACTATTGCACACTAAGTTCCTATCACCATGCAATAATTCCCATTCATTGACTAGTTTAGCATCTCATGGCATCATTGTTTGTGATCATGGATATAATCTCACAAAGCAAATTGAAGTAGTAACCTCTTCACTTGTGTTGGGAGCTATATTTATTTCTAGTTATCATGAAGACGAATACGTTTCTTGTCCTTGCACTCTCATTTCAATACAGGATGGAAAGGCTTTGATAAGTTACATAGAGAGCACATACAATCCTTTGGTGAACATGACGTTTCGAGGGACGATTACAAAGACAGACAGTTTTGCACCTGTTGTGGCTAATTATGCATCACGAGGTCCTTCACATGTACATGCTTTTGCAGGCATTGTGAAACCAGATGTAATGGCACCCGGGTCACAGGTTTTGGGTGCTTGGCATCCTGAAAAACCAGCAGGCTATGTAGGGTTGTCAGATTGTCCTGTATTTAGTGACTATATTGTAGAATCTGGGACTTCCTATGCATCTCCCCATGTTGCTGGCTTGGCTGCCCTTCTAAAAAACGTGCACCCAGAATGGAGCCCTGCTGCTATCCGATCTGCCATCATAACTACTGCAAATCCATTTGATAATCGTCGAAGTCCAATTCGAGATGCAGGCAATAATCTTGAATTTGCTTCACCTCTGGCCATGGGATCAGGTTTGATTGATCCAAATCGAGCACTTGATCCAGGTTTGATTTATGATATTAGTCCACAAGATTATGTAAATTTATTATGTGAACATTTTTCTCCGGAGAATATCTCTACCATTGTTAGATCAAAAGATTATAATTGTACAACCCCATCAAACAATCTTAATTATCCATCATTTCTTGCATTGTACATAGAACTAGAAGAAAGAAGATTGATTAAGAAGTTTGCAAGAACTGTAACCAATGTTGGAATGGGTGGAACAACTTACAAGGCAGTGGTTACAGCACCAAAAAATTCTACAATAATAGTCTCTCCAGAGAAGTTGATATTTGAAAAAGAAAGTGAGAAAAAATCTTTCAGTGTCACTATTACTGTGGAGTATAGAGCGAAGGAGAATATGGAAGTTTCATATGGTGAACTTGTTTGGGTTGAAGAAAATAGAAAACATAAGGTTCGTAGCCCTATTGTTTTATTATTTTATACGGATAAATGAATAAGATGGTTTATGTATTGATTAATTATGTCTATATATGATAGGATATCTTTTTGTCTTCCTGTTATTCTACACTAGCCTCTCTACACAATATTAAAAATGCACAATAGTATTCATATATTTTTATATGTGTAATTTTCTTTTTGTTACATTATTAGTGAGAATCGAACTTTGGACCTATCCTAATTCCTAACCCATTATTTCACTCACCCTTGCTACTTAAGCTAATCACAAAAATTTTTAATGGAGTAGTGCTAGGGTGCCTCGAAAAATCGTGCCTCAATAACATGGAAATTCCATGTCACTATTTATTTAACTATATCATTTTTTATAAAGACCATTTTAACCTTTTTTATAAATCTTAAAACATTTTAAATTATAAAAAAATAAATAAAATACATTGTGTTCTCCGTTTAAAGTTCAGATCCATCATAACCACCATCCACCATTTCACCATTTTTCAATCTTTCCCAATATCATTTGTTTCAATGGATGTTGAACTAGTTGCTTCGCTAGCCAAAAAGAGGCTGTGCGTTCAAAATTGGGTTACTAATCCAACCTCTCTTGTCTTTCTTTTGAATCATATATAATGGGCTGCCTTGTCCTCCGTCCTCTCTTGTGGAGGGTAGAGCTGTGTAATGTTTTAGTTGTTTTGGCATTCTATTTGCTGGCTTTCGAGTCTTAGATTGTTGCATAATATTGTTTCTTGTGGGCTAGCTCTGCCCCTTTTTAAAGAAATTTTATTTGATAAAAAAAGAAAAAAAGAAAGAGGAAATGAAAGATATATGAATGAAGAATATGAGATTGGAAGGGTCGTGGAGAAAAAAAATTGAAAGAGAAAAATGAGTAAGATGAATTAGGATCATTGGATTTTGAAGGGATCGATAAGATATATGGTCTTTTAATAAAAATGATTTTAATTTGATATAGTGATGTGTATAATCACCAAAAAAAAAAAGTGATGTGTACTAATTAATTTTGCCACATAGAATTGAAGCACAAATTAAGGCACAAGTATTGAGGCCCCAAATCTTTTTCCAATTTTTATTTAAGTCAAATTAAGAATAACTTCTTAAACATGACTGGTGACATTTTTTATCGATCTTCTTAATTTTAAGGTGGTTGTTGATTTTTTTTTTTTTTTTTTTTCTGGTGGCTTTTTTCTTTCACTTAATTAAATTTAACATTGTTGCTGATGATTTTTTTTTTTTTTTTTGTTTTTAATAGAGAAGTTGGCTCAAGTTTTGGGGGGGTTAAAACCTAAAATAAAACCTCGAACAATAATTCTATACCCTAAATATAGAACCATATATCCTCACATGTTGAACCCTATAAAAAATGGCCTAAAAATGACAAAATGTCATAGAAATAGCCATGTGTATATATATATATATGTATTTAATGCTCTAGATTTAACTGTTAGTAGATAATCTGGTGCTAACCACCCGTTTGGGCCTACAACACACAACGTAAACTCATAATTCGAAATGTTCATTTTTTAGGTCCCCATTTAAAGATCATCATTGCAAAAAATCATTCAAATTGAAGATTATTTAGCCATTTGATTATCATCACAATTATATATATATATATAGAAGTCTCTTTCGTTGAGGTATACCTTATCTTAAACATAATGAGGCATGGATTGTGGGACCCACTCTACATTTTAATTTGATGATCAAAGTTGTCTATTTTCTAAGTCTCTATACAAGGATCATCTTTGTAAAAAAATAGATAAATCGGAAATCATTAAGACATCTAATTGTGATAGAAGAAATATACAAACATAGTGATTTTGTAAATACTCGAAATGATGACCCTTTAATAAAATGGTAAAACGATTTCCAATTTGTCTAAAATTTTTGTAAGGACGATCCTTATATAGAGACTTAGAAAATAGACGGCTTCGATCATTGAAGTACAATGCGGAGTGGGTCCCACAAGTTATACCTCATTATGTTTAAAATGTGGTATACCTCAACAAAAGTGATATGTATATATAGAGCTAGCATTACCCCTACACCCGAGGCCAAGTGTTCCAGTGCTCCCTCGCTCCCTGACCCTTTGACCTCCATTATAACAAAACAAAAATGTAGAAGATAGAAGATTATATATATTTCTTGAGAACATATAGAAGATAATATATAATTTGTTCATATGAGCAAATTTTCTTAATTGCATTTTATGGATAAGATTGAGTTTAAAACACATAATTATGCAGAAAAATAACTTTAATTAATGAAAAAAAAAAAGTAACTTTAATTTTATAAACTTAATGAATGTTAAAAAAGTTCACCCAATGAGAAATTTCATTTTAAGAAGCTAGAATGCATTGAATAAATTAAAATGGTTGAGCGTTAGGCCCTCCTTGCTGCCAAGTGCTCAACATGTACTTTATTATTATTTTTTTGTATTGGGCTGATAGTCATTGTTCGACAATAAATCGATCTCTTGGCCTAAAAAAAAAAAGACAATAAATCGATCTTCAATGACAAAAATTAGCAATGATTGTTACTATTGAAAATTTTGTAAGTAAATCATTATGTGTGATTCAATCCCCTTACGAATCCCATTATTGAAGGGGTTTGATGAAATCTGACAAATGAACAGTGAATTGCACAAATAAACAAAAGAAACAACACACCAAATTAACGTGGTTCAGCAATTTTCCTGTCCACGGCGAGCACAAAGAGATTTCACTAACTTTAAGAGAAAATTACAATGATCACATGACCTCTGTTCTCTCTCTCTCTCTCTCTCATACTTTTGGGTAACACTCTTGATACAATTCTTGCTTTCTCTTGATCTCACCCTTGAGAAAACCTCTCCTTAACAAACTCTCACTTATGAAATCCTTGAGAAATCTCTAGCTTATTTAAATTCCTATGCCTCAAGGACCTATTTATAGCTTATAGGCCTTAGGTTACAATCCTAAAAACAATAGGAAACCAAAACCTCTTCACTTTGCTTAAAAGAATAACTTACCAAAAAGACAATATGGATATAAAATCCTAATCTTGGTAGAAGTAGGAGTCCTAATCTCTTTAGAATTGGGAAAAAAAAACTTGTCAAAAATTGGTCTTTGCCGAGATTTAGTAGGGTAGGATCGATCTTACCCTTTATAGGATCGATCCTTCAAGCTAGCCTTCTTGATCCTTTTCTATGCCAAACCTCCACGAACACTTTCATGGACCCATGATAACTTCAAAGGTGAGCCAAAAAACACAATATAAATTAGGGTGGATATGACTCCATAAGCTTGAATTTTAGTGTTTTATGTTAGTTTATTAATTTTTGGAATGTTTAGTTAAGAAAAGGACATGAAGTATATCTTTAAGTATCATTTTCATGCAATTTATTTTGTAGTATTGTTGCATAGTGATTAGGGTTGTTAATGTCTTACAATGACATGTTGTAAAACTCGATATGTACTAAATGAAATTCATGTGGATCCTTTGACTCGATCAACCCTGCCATTTGCATATAGGAATGAACTACTTGATCATTACCATGCATCCACTTGTATACGCGAGTCTCACCTCTATTAAAAAATATACTACCAAATGTGTTACTGGTTATAGTATTACTCAAATAGTAATTATATATACTTTGATTTTAAACAAAATATTGATAAAAAAAATCTAAAATGATCGATTTAGTGTATAAGCTTGAAGATTAAGGAATGAAAATTAAAATTTTAATGTACAAAACTCATACCATGTTAAATTTTTTGCAGTTCAAAAGCCAGAGTCAAAGGCCTCACTATACATCAAAAAAAGAATTGAAATACATTAGGGAAAAAACTTACTCATCTGCAACATATTACGTGCTTCTTCTGAACATGCCCTCTAGGTAGCCTGAGAAGAGTAGCATGTCCACTGCTACAATAAATTTTTTTTTTTATTTTGTTTTTTATATAAATGCGCACAGACAAGATATATATTCATGTACAAATTGTTTTAAAAAGGGGTCAAATTTCTAAAAATATTTAGTTTCAATGTAAGAATAATAAGGATCTATTTTTGTATGTCATCTGGCAAAATGAGACTTTCCAAGAATGAAGGGTCGAGGGTTACTTTGTACCATGACTTGCTCACAAAATGGACATCCGAAGTTTTCGACTAAATAGTCAATGTCTAACTCCTCCCATCTTCTCTGATCTGTCTAAAAGAAATGAAATGAACTACCGTGATTGCATGTAGGCTTAAACAACCAATAATTATATTTTTGTCAAAATACCCAAAAAACAAGATGAAAGGTTTACTATTAAAATACTTCTGGTAGTTGCAAGCAATACACCCAATCAACATATAATAGTATTAATAAAATTTAATTTAATAAGCATAAACATGAGCTAATCTTGCTCTCAAATCTCAATACTCTATATCAGTCAATTGTATCTCTGTCAAATTGCAAACTCATAATTTTTGTTAATCTATCTTGTCAAATTACAAACTCTACATATGTCAAGATCATCATCAGAAGTACATACTCTATATCGTTCAACTGCTTTGCATAAGTACTACCTTTGTCTCTGTTTGCAAAGTATTTGACTCTTTAATATGCTGAACCTCGATAGCACGAAGCCAAAGCCAAAGGAGACAAAGGTTGGATGCCTGTTAAATTAATAGCTGATTCGATTGAACATAATCAAAAGCAGTTGATGAAAACCTCACATATATAACCAAAAAAAGGGAACAAGGACGTTGAACAACAAACAATGAAGTTAATGAAGAATTCTACATTTCTTCCTTAAAATAGTAGTTTCGTCGACTCTAATGATAAACCTAGTGTTGCCCTTCTATGTGAAAATGCAATTCTTGAGTCAATTATAAAAACACTTATGCAATATTATAATTAAATATATATATATATATATACAGGTTCCTTCTGTTAAGGTATACCTCAACTAATTTATGTTGAGGTATATCCTGTTGGGGCCCACACGAGTCGTTTTGTGTCGATCCGAACCGTTCAATTTTTACATCTCCATAGATAGATCATCCTTGCAAAAAATTAGCCAAATCGGAAATCATTTGCCTATCTAACTTTGATCAAATAAATGGACGAATCAAATATTTTTGATGAAACCGTCCATTTGTTTTATTAAAGTTAGATAGGCAAATGATTTCCGATTTGACTAATTTTTTGCAAGGATGATCTATCAATGAAAATGATCCTTGCGAACGGTTCGGATCGACACAAAGCGACTCGTGTGGGCCCCAACATGGTATACCTCAACATAAATAAGTTGAGGTATACCTCAACAGAAGGAGCCTGTATATATATATGTAAGAACAAAAAGGAAATAGTTAACAAGTTAATGAAACAAATTTGGTAGGTTTGGCAAATTTGAAAGAGTCCATTAATATATAGGTACTAGCATCTAATTTTATTAATCATAACCACCTAAAGCCTCATTCTTCCTTTGCGGACAACCTACCACAAACTCATTCTTCATTTATGGACACCACACCACCACTAAATCCCAAAATACCATGCAGACACCACACCACCACCACTAGATCCCAAAATACCATCCGAAAATAGACATAACAAAAACATAACATGCAGACATCTTCCAAAATACCAGCATCAACGCATTACCAAAAAACAGAAACAGAAACTGCAAGTCCGCAACTCTAATAAACTGCAGTTTCACTTGCAGTTAATAACTGCAACTGTAAGTCTGCAACTCCAATAAAGTACTGCAGTTTCAGTTCATTTGTAGTTTCAAAAATTACAGTTTCTGCAGTTTCTGAAATTGAACTAAAAAAAAAAAGCAAGAACTTACTACTGATAAAGAAGCTGCAGTTTCAGTTCATTTGCAGTTCCAGAAATTACAGTTTCTGCAGTTTCTGCAGTTTCAATTCACTTGCAATTCCAGAAAATGAACTAAACAAAAAAAAAAAAAAATCAAGAACCTACTACTGATAAGGAAGGCACAAGAGTGGAGTTGGCTTCCCCAATAACTTTCTAGGCGTTGTTATAGTGAGGAACTTGGCTTGTTCTTTGGCAACGTTGCGACAAGGCCGAGATCAGAGTCAACATATATCGGGGCTCCGATTGGGTCTGGGGGTTGCTGGGTGTTCCGAGCTCACAGAGATGAAGAGGGAAGAGAGAGGAACTCAGGGGTTGTTCTCTCGTCGCCATCCATGGCCGGATGCACACGCACGTCATCGAGAAAAGTTGCAGCGAGGGAGAGCAAGAGAGAACAGAGAGAGAGTGCTTGGAGAGAGAGAAAACGTAAAACTAACATTCTAACCAACCCAGCTGGCAAGCGCATCCCAGCTGGCAAGCGCATCACATGTTGCCTGAAGTGGAGTCACATGCTCAATTACCTGATTCTTAATAGACTAACCTAATTCTTACATTATATAAATAATGGTAGTGGAGGTTACAAACAATAACTAATATGTAGTCTATAGTAATTAATTCTTTGAAGTATGAGACAAGGTAATAGATTTGGTAGGTTTCTTAGTTAAGAAATAATTAATTACTAATCAAATGCTTGTTTAACAAAGTTTAAATAAAAAATCCTGATAGGTTTACTTGGAATTAATTTTTAAGCTAAGGAAAATACACATGACAATTTATTATTTATTAAAGTAGTCTGTAATTGTGTACCCCCACTTAATTCAAGACTAAGCTTAATTAATTAATCCTTATGACAAAATGTTAATTAAGCTAGAAAGACTATAATTTTTTAAACAATAAGTACAAGGTACCAAGTAATCCATATACTCTACTATCCATTGTAATTTAATCATTATTCATGAGCATAATTAATATTTTCCAAGACAAAACTTCACAATGTAATGAAGCGAAGGAGGCAGAGAATATAGACGGAAGAGAGATACTATATATGACATTTCAAGGAATGATTTTGTATTAACTCACAATGCACAATTGCATATATAGATTAGATAAAGATGGTTGAGATACACTGAGATGCATATATCTTGATGAAAAAGGTGATATAATAGAAATTGAATCTTGAATTTTTTTTTTTATTAAAATGAAAAACAAATACACTTGGAGTATTTATGGTCTAATTCGAGTTAACAAACCCAAGTCGGTTTGATGTAAGACAGCTATTTCAACAGTAATTTGTTAAGTGGTTCTAAACATGCATGGAAATCTGTGTGATCTCCTCCTTTAGCTCTTTATCATGTGACTCGTGGCTTTCTAATCTGCCTCCATCAATACATCTCACCTATATCACAATCGTCTGTTTCTCGGGATTATGTAACACCATGACCCTTCTATATATCATATCCATCAAGACTTCACCATTCTCTAAAATGCTTACAGGCTTCAATGAAAGTTTTTTCTCTTCATCATAAACCTCTTGAGCTAATATCTCTAAAACTCCATATTCCTCCATCATCCATATTGTAAAAGGAGCATTGTCAATGGAGTTAGTTTAAATGAAGAGACGATTCCAATGAAGATACAATCCCTATTGCACAAGACGTCAAATGCACCATCTCCTTCAATTTCTTATCTGCTAACTCAAAAGAAATGAGAACATACATCAGATCAATATATAATAGAATTGACAAAAGAATTAATGTCAAAATGTTAAAGAGACTAATAGATCCACATCAATCAAAAAATAAAAAGAGAAACTAATGGTAAACTGTTAGGAATATACAACATACCTCTGGTAAATCATTGATCCGATCTGATACTTAATTGAGGACCTTCATTTCATTCATCATCATAATCTTCATCTTCGCTTTCTGCAGCTACCCCCAAACATAGCCTACAAATTCCCCCAAATACCATATGCTCTATCTCCTTTATCGAACTTAACCCCTAAATACACTATGAGAGATTTCGTATGTATGTGATCAATTTATAGATAGGATGGAGGGTACCAGAAGGAGGCTATAAGGGTTTGAAAAAAAATGGGCTTCTAGGGTTTGCTTTTGGATAAATTCTTATCTTGTCCAGGTTCTTCCCCTCGTATCTGTTTGGTAGAAATGTTTCTTTTTCTGCTGCAGATTATTTGGTAAGTGTCTTAAATGTATAACTGCTATATATTTATTTTTTGGCCAGGGTATAACTGCTATTTGAATACTATAAAAAGTGAAATATAAGACATAAGAAAATTAAATTATACAAGAAATTTATTCCCTTTTTTTTTGTCAGTACTTTATTTTCTTTCTAAAATTGTAAAATGTTATATATGTAATATATATTTCTCAATGAAAGTTATGTCTCCTAGTAAAAATCTATTCATTGTTAAAAGGAAAGTAAAACTCTTAAAAAAGAAAATGCATATCACCACAATATGAACTAATATTCTTACAATGTGCGTGTTTGTGAAATTAAATTGCGTTTCTCATATATTAAAATTCAAAAAAGAATAAATAAAGAAAAGTTGAAACAAGTTTGGAATATTTAAAGAAAAGTTTGTGAAAGGAAAAGTAAAAGTGCATGGACGGAGAACGTGTATGGACGAAGTATGTGCATGGACGGAGTACGTGCATGGAATGAGTACGCGCGTATTAGGTTTTTCGGTTTTAATACACGGCATTTCGTGCTTAATTGGTTCATCACCTTATTTACAAATGTTAATTGTTGTTTTCTTAAAATACCTTGTTGCTTAATTAAGTGATTTGTAAGAGTAAATAAGGTTTTCAACTCTTTGAATTTGTGGTTATTAAGCTTTATTTACTCTAATATTTGTTTCGACTTTGTGTGAGACTAGCTTTGAGAATTTTTTCCAAAATTATTTTGGATCGAGTTATTCACATTTTGGTAACTTTCTAGAACTTTTCTAGAATTATTTGAAATATTAGTGATTTATCTTGAGAAGTTTGAAATTTTTTGGAGAATAGAGAGGTATTTGAAAACTCAAAAATCGTAGTTCGGTTTGGGGCTTTAAAACCATACATTAATGGAGGGTGAACGGAGAGGGGAGCTTAACAGGAAACACATTAAAACCTTCAAACTCTTGGAAGTACGTTCATATCTATAGGGGACAAAAGGTGAGACTAGAGGGTGACTTGGGTGGCTATAGGCAAGGGCGGAAGGTCATTGAGGCTAGGGATGGCCTTGGCCCCCATTCCTTTTATGACATGTTTACTAATCCGCAATCGGGTTAAAAGGAATTGAATTGAGGAAAAATTGGATTGAGGAGGAGTCAGAATTCGAATTCTCATTGAAGCTGTTTACTAAACTATCTGGAATTAAAGTCAGAATGATACTGATTCCATATAACTTGATTACTAATTAAAATACCCTTGTTACTAAAATCAAAATTGGAATTGTAGAAATAATGTGTGGGTATAATAGAAAAAAAAAATGGCCTCCTAATGGGTTGTTTCTCTAGCTATCAGAATACCACTCCCCACCCAAGAATCCAATTAATTCCTCCAAAATAAAGAGTTGAATTCTTGATATCATGTGGGCCCACTTGTGTTTTTATTCTCATATAGTTAGTAAACACATGAGTAATCTATAATCGGAATCCAACTCCTTATTTTGATCGATTTCGATTACAGATTAGTAAACATGTCATTAACTCATTCCCATTCTTTGATATGTATTGACTTTTCTTTATTGGGCATTATCCCAATTTCATTTACATTTTTGTTCTTATACATTATTAATTTATTGAAAAGTAGATTAATATATTATAGTCATAACTTCATAGTCCCTAAAAGTAGAAAAAATTGATGGTTTTCAATTAAAGAGTGATTTTTTGACCAAACCGTTGATTTTTTTCTATTTAATCAACAACAGTTATATAATCAAACGATTTCCGATTGAGTTGATTTTTTGCAGAGATGATCTATAATAGGTGATCTAAAAAGTGAACGGTTCCGATCATGCGCCGGCATTACCGAAATTATTATTTTGGGGGGAGGGGTGACCCAAGTAGTGTCCATAGTTATATACCTCTTGCAAGAACTAGCCATTTATAATATTTTATTTATTCTCGTTAATAAAACATTAGTTATGGTTAAGCACTTTCTATGTAGTCCCCTAAAAATGTCAATTCAAATTAAGTCACTCTCTCATTCTGTTAGTTTCTAGGATTTGTTATATTGGCTATTTTCCTTGTCAAAACCTTTGTATTTAATTTTATTAATCACTCACAAGCTCTAGGCTAGATTAAGGACAAGTTCAGCTGTATTGAAGAAGTCAAGAATGAACAAAGACTCAAGGTATACTGCACTTCATTCAATTCATGAAAATATCAGTTTTGTGTCCATTTGACTAGTCATAAAGAACAATGTTTTTCACGTACAGTGGTTGATACAGTGACTGACACTGCAGTGGGGCCATTTCGGGTTTTTCTTTTAAAGCCCATTTCATTGAAAGCCCATTCTCTGTTTTTTACTAAACATACATGTGCATTGCACATGACTTGGTTCTCCCACTGTATCAATCAGATCTGATTGCATCTTAGTCATTCACGCCACACACTTACACACACCTCAGCACTATTCATCATCTTCTCCATTTCTGATTTTTGCAAAATAAAGCAAAATTCGTTTTTACAGCTCCTCATTCCTATCCTTAGTAATACTAGGATACCCCTCTAGGACAAAAGGAATATGCCCCTCATTCGTCTCTTGTGGACAGCCATTGATTGGCTTCCACGTGGCTTGGGCAAACATGGAAATGGTGTGTGTGTACGGGTATATGATGTACTCTGTTCAGATCTTTTCGCGTGTGTCTATGAGCATTTTCAGTGGGTATTTTCGTGGTTTTATGCCTGGGTATTTTTCAGGGTGAGTGCTCATTTTTATCAAGTCAGAAAATGGTCATTTAATTCTTCAAAATCAAAATGATTTTCTAAACTTGTTTGTTTCATCTAAAATTCTGAATGGACTTGAGTGTTTAAATCTTTTTATATATTTTTCAAACACATTCATTCTAGATTTTAGTTGAAGGATTCAGTATCAACCTCTTCATGCCTCTAGCTTGAGAAGGTTGATCTTCTTTTTAAGAATCCAACGTTGGCATATCATGTTCATATATTGATGAATCTACTGGGCTTGGTGCGAATTGGTGCCATGGGTTGATGAGCTTGGAGTTGGAGCTGCCTTCTTCATGAATGACCGATTGCCTTGCTTATGGAAGTTGCACAAAGGGGTAAGAAAGCTGCCACTTAGTCTAGGACTTAGTGATTGAGCTTGTGTGCTGTGTGCTCCCTTTGTATTGAACTTCTTCTTTAGTGGATTGCTTGGTCAGCTGGAAAGACCCCCAGTTTTTAACCGTTAGTGGTTTTCTGGGTGAACGAATCGTGTGGCTTGTTTGTGATTTGTTTCCTATGTGTTGCTGATTATTGATTCGAAAATATCTTCACAAGATCACACACTTCACTTTAGCATGTTAACTTAGACCATGAATGCTAAATGAAAGTTTGTTAAATCTGTCCACACACCACTTTAGTTGTTGATAGCACTGGGATGCCTACATTGATGGATCCTTTGAGTGCATAGGGTGTCACTCAATTCCCTGGTGTATTCTGACTTGTGGTATTTACTGAAGTTGGTTTGATTTTACAAGTAAATCTGGAGTTTCAGATTTTAGTTACTGTATCGTCAGAGTTGTGTCTGTTTGACTAGTTCCTGAATGATCATATAAAATAAAAATTGGGGTCCGATCACTGAAAGTGAATTTAATCAAGTTAATTGAGTGAATAGATCACCTAAATTAAACTTTCAATTGGTATCAGAGCGCTACTCTAAAAGCAAATAGAGAGGTCCTAGGGTATTGTTTGTTTTCTAGGTGTGTCTAGATGGAAAGAGATCGAGTCGCAGGGTCTTGCAACTCTCCTCCATTTTTTGATGGCAGCAACTACGCTGCTTGGAGAGAGAAATTTGAAATTTTCCTTGATGCCTATGACGAGTTGGCATATGAGTATCTCACTGTTGAGTGGATTCCTCCCACACGAACTGTTGATGGGATTGAAACTCCTAAGCCTAAGTCCGAATGGTCTTTAGCCGAAGTCACGGCCTCTAGCTCCAACAAGAAGGCTAGAAATGCTATTGTCACTGCACTATCTTCCTCACAATTTGCACAGATACAACATTGTGTCACGGCTAGGCAAGCTTGGAACAAACTTAGGGTTGTTCATGAAGGGGACAAACAAGTTAGGTCACTTAAGCTTCAAATGGTACATGCCAAATTTGAAGAAATTAGGATGAAAGAGTCCGAGTCATTTTCCGAGTTCTATGAAAGGTTGGAAGCCCTCACAAATGAAGTCATGTCCCTAGGTAAACCTTATGAGGAGTCTACCATTGTCCAAAAGGTTCTTAGATCTCTACCTAAGAGATTCAATCTAAGAAACATGCAATACAAGAAGTCCAAAATTTGGATGAACTCAAAATTGGTAAATTGGTAGGAAAGCTTAAAACTTTTGAGATGGAACTTGAAATAGATGAAAGGGACAGCAAGAAGTCAAAGGATATTGCTTTGCAAAGTGTCAAAGAGATTAGTGAAAACTTGAGTGAAAAATCATCCATGTCCAATGATGAGATTGCCCTTTTTGTCAAAAGATTTAGACGAATTCTTAGAAATAAAGGGAGAGAAGCTAGGACTAGTGGTAACAGCTTTAAGGAGTTCAAATTCAAACCTTAAGGAGAGAATTCATTTGAGAGAAAACAAGAGAGGAAGTCTAACTTTAAGGAAGGAAGAACAACCAAGAGAGATGTGAAATGTTACACTTGTGGTGGAATAGGTCACATAGCAATTGAATGTGCAAATAATAGAAATAATTATTCTTCAAGTAAGAATAAAGCCATGAAAATCACTTGGAGTGATAGTGAGAGTGAGGACTCAAATGATTGTGAGTCTTCTTCCGATATTGAGGGTGATGAAGTTGCATTTGTTGCATCAATCAAGGAGATTGAACAAGTTGATGGTGGGTCTGACTCAGAATCTGCTCCTGATGATGAGTCTTACACTGCACTTTGTGATAAGTATGACTTGCTTTTCACCGAAACTCTTAGCATAAAGGAAGAAAATCAGAAACTAAAGAATGCTAAATTGAAATTGTGTGAGAAGATTGAGTCATTAGAGAGTGAATTAGAAAGTGTGGCTATCTTGAAACAAAATTTTGAGAGTCAAGTCAAAGTGCTCAAGGAGAGCAACATCTACTTTAAATCTTTGAATGAGAAACTTCAAAAAGAAGTACATGAAGCAAATGAGAGCATTGTTGAGCTCACCATTGTGTCTTTGTATATCCAACACAAAGACCATTTTTGTCAAGTCAAAATCTGATCATGGTGTCAAAAAGGGTCTAGGTTTCATTGACATTGGTCAAAATGCATCTCATTCCAAGTCAAATCAAGCTACATCAAGTGTCACAAAAATTGATTGTTCTACTTCACTTAGAAAAACAAAGTTTGTCCCGGTTTGTCATTATTGTCATGTCAAGGGTCACATTAGACCAAATTGCAACAAACTTAGAGGAAAGAAATCAAGTGAACCAAAGAGAAATATTTCTCTACAAGAGCAAGTGAACAATCTACTCAAAGAGGTAACCAAAATTGCCTTACTTGTCACCACACTTCCCAAAAATAAGCCAAGTCCACATCAAAGATGAGTTGTGAAGAGCTCCACTAAATGTCTAGTAACCTTGAATGCTTTTTCAGCCACTAAGAGGAACATTTGGTACCTAGATAGTGGGTGTTCCAAACATATGACGGGAGATAAGGAGGTCTTTACCTCACTTGCTCCTTATGATGGTGGTAGTGTGACTTTTGGAGGAGGAGAGAAGTCCTATGTGAGTGGAAAAGGGGTTGTACACATTCCCGGTATACCCGAATTGAAAAATGTAAGATTTGTTGATGGGCTGAATTCTAATTTGCTTAGTATTAGCCAACTTTGTGATGAATGGGGTGGTGAAGTGTGTATGTCCAAGAGTGGATGTAGAATTGTTGACTCCCAAGGAAGGGAGATCTTGAATGCCCCTAGGTCTAGGGATGATTGCTATGTGTTTGATGGCAATGTTGGAAAAATTGAGAATACTTGCAATAGAGCTATTGATGACACTAGCTCTCTTTGGCATCAAAGACTTGGTCACATTAATGTTCATGACCTTTACAAGTTGTCTAAGCATGAGGTTGTTAGAGGTCTACCAAAGATAGCAAAGCCCGAAACTTTTATTTGTGGTCCATGTCAAATGGGGAAACAAACCAAAGAACCACACAAAACAGTCAAAGACATAGGCACCTCTAGGACACTTGAACTAATTCACTTGGATTTAGTTGGTCCTGTCCAAACCTTGTCAATAGGTGGAAAGAAATACATTCTAGTCATGGTAGATGATTTTTCTAGGTACACTTGGGTGTCATTCCTTAAGGACAAGTCGGAGACATTTCATCATTTTGTCAAGATTGTGAAACTGCTGAAAAGTGAAGGTATGTCAAGTCTGTCAACCCTGTCCAGAATTAAATCAGACCATGGAACTGAGTTTGAAAACTCTCAATTCGATGAGTTTTGTTGTCAAATGGGTATTAAACATGAATTCTCAGCTCCAATAACACCCCAACAAAATGGAATCGTTGAGAGAAAGAATAGGGTTTTGATTGAGATGGCAAGAGTGATGTTGAATAGCAAAAATCTTGCTAAACATTTCTGGGCTGAGGCGGTAAACACAGCATGTTACATCATAAATAGAGTCTACCTTAGGACGGGAACCAAAAAGACTCCCTATGAACTGTGGAAGGGTAGGAAACCCAAGGTTACACACTTTAGAGTGTTTGGGAGTGCATGCTACATCCTTAGGGATAGAGAACATTTGGGAAAATTTGATTCTAAGAGTGATGAGGGTCTGTTTTTAGGCTATTCATCCAACAGTAGAGCTTTCAGAGTTTTCAATTTGCGAACAAATTCTATGATGGAGTCCATAAATGTGAAAATAGATGATCATGATGCATCTATTGAAATGGCTGCAGATAAGGATGGATTGTTCCCTCAATCTGATCCTAAAAAGGATAATTTGGTTAAAGAAGAGTCCAAGTCAAGCAGTGATGAACTTACTGATGACTCAAAAAATGTTGAGTTTGATAAGTCAGAGAGCGAACAAAATGACAAAACCTTGAGTGACAGATCTGAAAAACCAAGATGGGTGAGGTGTAACCATGGTGAAGATGTAATTCTAGGTTCTTTAGACCAGCCAGTTAGGACTAGAAAACAAATGGCAAATGAACTTGCTCATGTGTGCTATGTGTCCATTGTTGAACCTAAAAATGTCAAAGAAGCACTCAATCATGAGGAATGGGTGAGTGCAATGCATGAGGAATTAAACCAATTTGAGAGAAACCAAGTGTGGACTCTTGTAGAAAGACCAGCCAACACAAATGTCATTGGAACCAAATGGATCTTCAAAAATAAATCTGATGAATTTGGGAATGTAGTTAGAAACAAGGCTAGGCTTGTTGCTCAAGGGTACTCTCAATTAGAGGGTATTGATTTTGATGAGACTTTTGCACCCGTTGCTAGACTTGAGTCTGTTAGGTTACTTTGTGCCATTGCATGTCATCTTAAGTTGAAATTGTATCAAATGGATGTTAAAACGGCATTTTTAAATGGTTACTTGAATGAGGAAGTTTTTGTGGAACAACCAAAAGGTTTTGAGGATCCTCACATGAGAGATGGTGTTTATAAATTGAGGAAAGCCTTGTATGGGCTGAAGCAAGCTCCAAGAGCTTGGTATGAGAGACTCTCTCATCACTTGTTGTCTAATGGGTATCAAAGAGGGTCGGTTGACAAGACCCTATTTGTAAAAAGGTTAAAAAATGATGTCTTGATTGCTCAAGTTTATGTGGATGATATTGTTTTTGGTTCAACTTCAAATTTTCATGTTAAGAGATTCATTGATGTAATGTCTAGTGAATTTGAAATGAGTCTAGTTGGTGAAATGAATTTCTTTTTAGGGCTGCAAGTTAAGCAAGTAGATAGTGGGATATTTATCTCCCAATCTAAGTATGCTAGAAATTTGGTCAAAAAGTTTGGGCTTGAGTCTTCCAAAGTGGCTACTACTCCAATGAGTAAAAGCTCCAAACTTCATAGGGATCCAAGTGGTAAGCAAGTGGACCAAACCTTGTATAGAAGCATGATAGGAAATCTCCTCTACCTCACAGCTAGTAGACCGGACATATCGTTTGCGGTAGGAGTGTGTGCTAGGTTCCAAAGTGATCCCAAAGAATCTCATTTGTTTGCAACAAAAAGGATCATCAAATATGTAAGTGGGACTCTTGACTATGGGTTGTGGTATACCCATGATACCAACACTAAATTGGTTGGATTTAGTGACTCTGATTGGGCTGGGTGTAGTGATGATTTGAAGAGCACCTCGGGTGGTGCTTTCTATGTTGGGAATAACTTAGTGTCTTGGCATAGCAAGAAGCAGAATTCTGTCTCTTTGTCGACTGCTGAAGCTGAATACATAGCAGCAGGGAGTTGTTGTACACAACTCATTTGGATGAGACAAATGTTAGCCGATTATGGAATTGATGAGAAAACCTTTCTCATCTATTGTGATAACATGAGTGCTATAGATATCTCCAAGAACCCGGTGCAACATACTCGAACCAAGCATATTGACATAAGACATCATTTCATTCGAGATCTTGTGGAGAGTGGAACTCTTACTTTGACTTTTGTTCCTTCCGAACAGCAACTTGCAGATATCTTTACAAAGGCTTTAGAGAATCCAAAGCACATTAGTCTTCGGAAGTCAATTGGCATTTGTACACATGCATGATTCTTTGTAGTTAAATGTGCTTCATTGTTTAAGTTTCCTTTCTTTGGTTTAAGTAGTTTCGTTTTTTTTAATAACCATTTTGAAAGGTCTTAACATTGCTTGTCACACTCTCTTTGATATTCAAAAAGGTTCTTGCATCACATGTGCTATGTCAATAAGCATAATCCTTTCTTCTTGTCCAATGTTAGCTTTGAGATCTCTTTCTATTTAACACTTTGTCATGGTCAATCAAACTTGTTAAATACTTTTCAAAGACAATTTGTTTGAGGATGCAATTTAGCCCTTCAATATAATTCCTCCTTTGTGACCCATCTTCAGCTAAACTTTCCTCATTTGAACAAATGTGCACCATACAAAAATAACAAAAAAAAAAGGAAGTGTGACCAAAGAAGTCACGGCCCTAGGGAGAAATAAGGTGTTTTTATGGTGTTCTAGGGTAAAGAGTCGTAAAATTGGACCAAATCATTGCACTTAACTTGGGATGTGCCTAAACAAAACAAATGAAAATACTTTTCTCATAGCCATTGTCATGAGTTGAGAAACTTTGTTTTCAAGATTTGTTCCCAAAGTAGAAATTCTCTTGAGTGGCCAAATTCTAATCTCTTTTTGTGGATGAAACTTATTCAACCTCTTTGGTTGTCTTTGACATTGTTTTTCCATCTAGAACAAGTCTTGAATGCTAGCATTGACCTCCCTATATCCCAAATATGCTTATTTTCTTGCACAAAATTTGCAATCTTCATTTTCCATATCTATTAGAGTGTTGACATTGGTGGTTAATTCTTTTCAATTGTGTTTGTTGTTTTGTCAAATTTTTTTTGCCAAAAATAAAATCCCTAAAGCACATCTAACTCGTAGATTTTTCTTGTGTGTCATTGCTTCTAACTCTTCTAGGATTCCTCTATCTTTTCGTCAAATTCCATGACTGCTTTATGTCCCAGTTCTGTTCAGTACGAACTTTGTCCATTTTGACTGGTCTGCAGTCGTCACATACAGTCATTTTAACACGACCATTCAGCTCTTTGGGTTACTGTTCATTGAAGGGCATTTCAATCTTTTTTGCATGCCTATTTTCTTCTCTAGCTGCCCCTCATATTATATGTCTATATTCTGCAAGCCCGGTACAGAGACGCTGCTACTGCTGCTGCCGGTTATCAGTTCTAGAGGGAGTTCGAATTTAGGGGGAGTTAGAACTTAGGGGGAGTTAGTCTTTTGTGGAAGTTACTTTTTAAGCATGTATTTTTCTCTTGCATATTTCTCCAACTCTTTGTGTGCTCTTTAACTTCACTCCTATTTTTGCATGTATGTCCTTTTGTCTTTCCATGACAAAAAGGGGGAGAATGTATTTGTTTAATCTACATTGCTTGCTGTGTTTAAACTGCATTGGTTGCTGTACTATCATATTTTGTGTTGTGCAAGTACTTCTTCTTGCAGGTACATTATAACAGAGTGTTGGGCTGAGTGTTGAGAGTCTTGTGAGGTGAATGGGTTGATGTTTTGTCAAGGAAAGCCAAATGGGGAGATTGTTAGTTTCTAGGATTTGTTATATTGGCTATTTTCCTTGTCAAAACCTTTGTATTTAATTTTATTAATCACTCACAAGCTCTAGGCTAGATTAAGGACAAGTTCAGCTGTATTGAAGAAGTCAAGAATGAATAAAGACTCAAGGTATACTGCACTTCATTCAATTCATGAAAATATCAGTTTTGTGTCCATTTGACTAGTCATAAAGAACAATGTTTTTCACGTACAGTGGTTGATACAGTGACTGACACTGCAGTGGGGCCATTTCGGGTTTTTCTTTTAAAGCTCATTTCATTGAAAGCCCATTCTCTGTTTTTTACTAAACATACATGTGCATTGCACATGACTTGGTTCCCCCACTGTATCAATCAGATCTGATTGCATCTTAGTCATTCACGCCACACACTTACACACACCTCAGCACTATTCATCATCTTCTCCATTTCTGATTTTTGCAAAATAAAGCAAAATTTTAATCAAGTTAATTGAGTGAATAGATCACCTAAATTAAACTTTCACATTCCATATATAATAAATTGTTTCTTCAACCATTTAATCATGTGAAAGATTAATTCGGAATAGTATAATAATTTGTTAATTTCTTCATCCTCTTAATCACGTGAAAGGTCAAAAAAATGTTGTAATTTGTATGGCATATGCTATTGTTGTCATTGCAATTATATTTCCTATCAATCGGGTAGGACTAAGACATATGAATCAATAAATCAAAAGTCCACTATTGAATTTTCCTCTTGCATGTAAATCTTATTAATATATCCTCTACATTTCTTTTATCAAATTATATAGATTCTAGTCTTTTTCCATATTTGTTTGTTTTCAAACTTCTAATTAATTACATATATGGCCCAAAAAAAGGTCAATTCTTTTATTAATTTTCTTTCAAAAAACAAAACTAATTAAAGTTGGTAGGTAGTCCAGTTGAAAGGACCGTTGAATTTGTCATTCGATTCTCCCCTCCCCTGACTCAAATTAAAACATCTAGCCGAATTTCCTACGTACATATATACTAGTGGTCCAATAATGACATAATTCTATAAAGAGAATTCAAAAAGTTCATTCATACTTAATTTTGGTTAACATTATATCTCTATCAATTCTAGCTCAAACAAAAAACAATGTAACTGTTTATGTTAGTGTAACTCAGTGATAATTACACCATTGTAACTGTCTATGTTAGTGTATACGTAACTCGGTGACACTTATACCAATATAATTATAACTATCCCTTTTAACTATCAATTTCTTGTAATTTCACCATCAAATCCACTAGACTTGTTTCTCCTATTAAAATATTTCTTCATGGTCTTATTATTACATATTTTGTCTAATAACACTATAACAGTGTTTACACGGTAGCACAAAAAGAAAAATTATGGTATTTAACTTTCGAAGGTGATGTAAAGACAAGTTCAACAGTAGATGAACAATGTGACCTAATTTTATTGTTCATATAGTTTTTTTCTTTAAATACCATATATATATATATATATATATATACAAGAATGCTCTAAAACTAACTAGTTAGTAAGTTAATACAAAACTAACCACCATATTGGGCTCACTGTACAATGTAATCTCAAAATCTGAACCGTCTATTTTTTAGGCCCTACTTCAAAGATCATCCCTGTAAAAAATCTCCAAAATCGGAAATTATTTAGTTATTTGATTATAATAACAACTATTTATATGTTTTTATCGAAAACACTGATCGTCTATTTATTTGATTTCAATTAGATGACTAAATGATTTCCGATTTAGTTGATTTTTTGTAATGATAATCTTTGAAGTATGAGCTAAATAATTGACGGTTCGGATTATGAGATTAGTTATGTGATGGTTCCAAAAGCATGGTTAGCTTCGTATTAACTTGCTAACTAGTTAGTTTTAGAGCACTCCTCATATATATATATATATATATATATATATACAAGAATGCTCTAAAACTAACTGGTTAGTAAATTAATACAAAGCTAACCACCCTGTTAGGCCCACTACACAATATAATCTCAAAATTCGAACCGTTTATTTTTTAGGCCCTACTTTAAAGATCATTCCTGCAAAAAATCTTCAAAATCGGAAGTTATTTAGCCATTTGATTATAATGACAACTATTTATATGCTTTTATCGAAAATACTGATCGTCTATTTATTTGATCTCAATTAGATGACTACATGATTTTCGATTTAGTTGATTTTTTGCAATAATGATCTTTGAAGTAGGGCCTAAATAATTGATGGTTCGGATTATGAGATTAGTTATGTGGTGGACCCAAAAGAATGGTTAGCTTCGTATTAACTTGCTAACTAGTTATCTTTAGAGCACTCTTTTATAGATATATACCCCTTCAGGTGTGGGATCCCAAATTTAGGTTTATTTGTGGGATATATCCCTCATGGGGTACTTCACTCCATATAATATTTCAACAATTCAAACTGTCTATTTTTTAAGTCTATAATCAAATATTATCCTTGTAAAAAATTAAGCAAATTGGAAATCATTAAGGCTATATTATATATTTATAGAGGAGTGCTCTAGAGCTAACCAGTTAGTAAGATAATATAACGCTAATTATCATTTTGAGCTCACTACACAATGTAATTTCATGATCTGAACCGTTTATTTTTTAGGCTCTCATTCAAAGATCATCCTTATAAAAAGTAAGAAAATCGGAAATCGTTTAGCCAACTATTAGTAAGCTAATTGTGCTAACCAGTTAGTAAGATAATATAACGCTAACTATCATTTTGAGCTCACTACACAATGTAATTTCATGATCTGAACCGTTTATTTTGTAGGCTCTCATTCAAAGATCATCCTTATAAAAAGAAACAAAATCAGAAATCGTTTAGCCAACTATTAGTAAGCTATTTGTGCTCATGTAAATGGACGAATACAAGTTTTTCAATAAAACATGAAATAATTGTAATGATAATCGAATGGTTAAATTATTTCTAATTTGATTGATTTTTTGTAAGGTTAATCTTTGAATGGAGACCTAAAATATGAACGGTTTGGATTATGAGATTACATTGTATGTTTGGATAGCTACCATTTATATATATATATATATTTAGGAGATAAAAAAGAGGTTTTTTTTTTTTTTTTTTTAATAACCGGCCAATATATGGACAAGGTTTTTTCTCTCCTAAGCATATGGGTTATAAGCATTTGTAAGCATGACCCGATAAGTTTAAAATACCAGCTGTTGGTTGAAACTAATGGCAAGGATTAGATTTCTACAAAATCTGTTCTCAACCGAGCTAAAAAGGTCTGACAAAGAAAAGCCGATTAAAAAGAAGAAGTGAAATTGGGGAAAAAAAGAAAACTCACATTCATTCAATAATTGAGTCATCCATGAGATTTCAACTATATAGAACCTCCTCCCACAAATGGGAGATTGGGCAAGTTCTTTCATTCTTGATTTGCTAAGTTCTATTTGTGAATGTATAATGATTTATTATCTTACTTATTTATGTTCATCAAGGGTAGTTTAGTCAATTTACTTTGTTTAGGGTTATTAATTTCAATCTAATATATATATATATATATCTATACACACAAAAATGTTCTAAAGCTAACTAGTTAGCAAGTTAATACGAAGTTAACCACAATAATTGAATCATCCATGAGATTTCAACTATGAACCTCCTCCCATAAATGGGAGAATGGGTGCCGGCCATTAGACCAAATGGTCATTGGCAAGTTCTTTCATTCTTGATTGCTAAGTTCTATTTGTGAATGTATAATGATTTACTATCTTACTTATTTATGTTCATCGAGGGTAGTTTAGTCAATTTACTTTGTTTAGGGTTATTTCAATCTTATATATACATACATATATATATATTTATACACAAAAAAATGTTCTAAAGCTAACTGGTTAGCGAGTTAATACGAAGCTAACCATCTTTTTTGGCCTACCACATGATGCAATCTCATACATTTTTTTTAGCTATTTGATTGTAATAACAACCATTTATATGTTTTTATTGAAAAATAGTATTCGTTTATATGTATATGTATATATGCTAGATGGGTTTTCATGGTGTATTAAAGCCTTGTTTGCACTGTGTTTTATCCTCATTCCATAGATCACATCTACATCATTTATACTACTACAAAAGTTGTATTCAACCACGAGATAGGTAATGGGATTCACTATTAACGTTCTTCTTTCATACTTTTCATTAATCGTTGTATGGTTTTTATTAATTTTCTTAGTTCAATCAATACCAAATGAGAGTTCTACATACATAGTTCATATGGACAAGTCTCTCATGCCCAAAGTATTTATTGGCCACAATAGTTGGTACTCTTCTATTGTTGATTCCCTCAAGTTTGCAAATCCTAACTCAATTGATGGTCATGAATCCTCCCCATCACTTATATACACATATGATTATACCATACATGGTTTTACTGCTATTTTAACCATGTTTGAAGTCACTATTTTGAAGAAGTCCTTAGGGTTCATCTCTGCTTCTAGAGGTAATAGGGCTGTTAAGCTTCAGACCACTTACAGCCCAGAGTTTCTCTCTCTCGATCCCTCCTTTGGCATATGGCCAAACTCAAAATATGGGGATGATGTCATAATTGGAGTCATAGATAGTGGTATATGGCCAGAAAGTTTGAGTTTTAACGACGATGGTATGACCGCCAATATTTCAAGCAAATGGAGAGGAGAGTGTGAAGAAGGAGAAAAGTTCAACTCCTCAATGTGTAACTTAAAACTCATAGGAGTCAAATATTTTAATAAAGGTTTGATAAAAGAAAAGAATCTTAGGAGGGTGAGCATGAATTCTGCTAGGGATAATCTTGGGCATGGGACATTTGTTTCCTCTATTGTTGCAGGGAATAATGTAAGCGGAGTGTCTTATTTTGGGTATGCGAATGGAACAGCCAAAGGTATTGCACCACATGCTCGGCTAGCCATTTACAAGGTCGTGTGGGAAGAAGGAACTGCTGAAGCAGATGTTCTTGCTGGAATAGAGAGTGCCATTGCTGATGGTGTAGATGTCATCAACATCTCCATTGTTGTGGAAAATTCTGCACTTCTAGATGACCCTGTATCAATAGGTTCATTTGCTGCAATGAAGAATGGTATAGTAGTTTCATGTGCAGCTGGAAATTTTGGCCCAGCTGCATCTACTGTGCTAAATGGGTATCCGTGGGTCATAACTGTAACAGCAGGCACTACTGATCGTTTGCTTGGAGGATATTTGATTCTTGGAAATGGAATAAAAATTATCGGACGGTCAGTATTTATTGGGACTGGGAGTACTAGTGGTAATTCCGGGTAATTCCTCATTACTAAATGTACCAATAGTGTACAATAGGTACGTGTCACCATGCAATGATTCAGTTACTTTGACAGTTTTTGCAATTGACCATGTTGTTGTTTGTGATCCTGGGTATAATATCCAAGAGCAAACCAAAGAAATAATCTCTTCGAATGTTTTAGGAGCTATATTGATTTCTGATAGTGATGAAGAACTCATTTCTTACCCTTACATTATCATTTCAACAAAGGATGCAATGCATTTGATTAGTTACTTAGAAACTGTTGATAATCCTTTGGTTAGCATGACTTTCCATGAAACAGTTACAAAGGCAAATACTCTTGCACCAATTGTCCCTTATTATGCATCGCGAGGTCCTTCACATGGTTATGCAGGCATTGTCAAACCAGATGTAATGGCACCTGGATCACAAGTTTTAGGTGCTTGGAGCCGAAATACACCTACAGCCTATGTCTGGCCAAATTTGCCTGCCTACAATGACTACAGCATAAAATCAGGCACATCTGTAGCGAGTCCCCACGTTGCCGGTTTGGCTGCACTTCTAAAAAGTGCACACCCAGAATGGAGTCCTGCTGCTATCAGATCCGCCATTATAACCACTGCGAATCCATTCGATAATAGTCAAGGTCCAATAAGAGATGGTGGCAACAATCTTCAACTTGCTTCACCTCTAGCCATGGGATCAGGTATGATTAGTCCCAATCGAGCCCTTGATCCAGGTTTGATTTATGATATTGGTGCACAAGATTACATAAATTTATTATGTGCATATTTGTCTTGGGAACAAATCTTGGTCATAGATAAATCAGGACATTATAATTGTACAACCCCATCAAACAATCTGAACTATCCATCATTTCTTGCATTATATAGAGAAAACAGAAACCTTACTAAGAAGTTTGAAAGAACAGTAACCAATGTTGGAATAGGCACGACGACTTACAATGTAGTGGTTAAGACACCACCAAATTCTACTGTTGTTGTCTCGCCTGATACCTTGATCTTTGAAAGAGCAAATGAGAAGAAGTCATTCACTGTCACTATAAACTATAAAGGAAATGACAATAAACAAGTTTCATATGGAGAACTAGTTTGGGTTGAACAAAATAGACAACACAAGGTTCGTAGTCCTATTGTTGTATCGCCTATATAATGTACTGAATATATATGTTGAATAAGAAGTCCTATGTATTATTAAGCTACTATCCCTTTTCCTTTTCCTTTTCTACACTTTTATAATTCTACATTGTATTTATTTCTTATAATTCCTATTACTGCCAAGCCTAACCTCAGTAAAAAAAATGCAAAATAAGAAACCTCCGATCTGGAGGCTGGTGGGATTACAGTGAAGAGAGAAAGAAAGAGAAAACTGGTTGTTGTTATGATTTTTTCAAGGTAAAAATAATTGGGTTCTTCTCAAACCACCCCTCTATTTTTCTCTCTCTACCGGTCGAACCAAAGATCCAGTAGTGAGGTTGTCATTAAAGAAACATTGCAAACTCAGTTGAACTTAAACAGAAAAGTAAGGAGTCCAGTAGTGAGGTTACATTACGCAATGCTGCAAAAATGCTAGTCAATGAAAATTATACTGAGGCCTTCTAATTATATTATTCAAAAATATTTTTTTTTTTTAAATCTTAAGTTAGGAAGTCTTTTTTTCTTAAGTTTTTCATATGAATAATGTTTGGGTCCTCATGTTTGAAAATCAACATTGTCCTTATGGCCAATTAAATAAGCTCATGATGGGGTCCACCATCCTAACTCTCTTTTCTTTTTCATGGTAGAACGTACTCATTTAATTGGTCATGAAGACAAGGTTGATCCTCAAACATGAAGACCCAAACATTGTTCTTTTCATATCGATATTCAAATTTCCTACTAAACATTATTAATATTACTAATAACAAACAAAAGCTTAAGTATGAGATACAATATTCAAGAACAATAAAACCTCACTACTAGAAAATTGGGCATACGACACTGTTTAATAGCCACTGTTAATACATAGGGCACAGTTGAATAAAAATATATAGGTGTGTAATCTCATACAGGACACTGATTGACGGTGCCCAATAGATTTTCCACCACTGTATGTACCGTGCCTATTTAGAAATGCTATCAGGCTTTTTCTGTCGCCCCTAACATTCTGACATTCATTTCGAATAGAAAAATAAATTTATTCCCAGTTGGGTACTGATTTGGAATTTTTTAATATTAAATTTTTAAAAAGAGTTGAAAATAAGTGTTCAAATACTAATCTAAAGATTGGGGGGGGGGGGGGGAAGGGAGGGGTTGATGCAGTTGATGCAAATGGGATTGGGCGGGCTGCTGGGGATTTTAATTTCAAATACTTTACCTCTCAGCCCACACCTATTATAACCTCTCTCAACCTCATACCCACCACTTGTGTACATCTTGCTGCAGATACCAGATCCTTCACCCAGGTACTACTCCAAGCTATTTCTTCGTCTTCTTCTTACCCCATATTTTTCTTCACTAACCAATTGTTAGCGCTTGCTAGATTACGCCTCGCATCATCGTTGCACCGGATCTCCTTGCACGACACCACTCGAAAGTCCACGATTTAGAGAACGTCGGTGACACCACCACACTACTATGGCTAGTTGGTGATTCTCCCGACACCTCCTTGGCTCACCACAACAACTACTTAATATGGAAATCTTCGATCTAGTGTTCTCACAAAATCTTGAGTCATGGTGATGCCAAAGTCCGGCGACTTTAAGTCACCGCTGAAAATGGGCAGAGGTGAGGGAAGTTCCTGCATATGGGGATTCTTGGGTATTTGTATTTTAAATAATATTAATTTTAATTAGATAATGATAGTTAAGAAAAAATAAAAAAGAATTGACCATGGCTAGCGCAATATTCAAGAAATTTGTGACTGCTTAAGACATACAATAGGGCAGTGCAAAAGCATGTGGGACCTACTCAAAATTGTGCCACGGCTGGACTATGCAGTGTTGAATAGCATAATTAGCATTAGAGACCCCTACAATGGCCATTTCCCATAAATATGTGGCCAAACAGTGGCCAAAGGCTATAGGCCATAGAGTACTGTGCTCTTTAATGCCTAAGGGCACTACCCTGGGCAGTGCTTTATGACCCCTTTTTTAGTAGTGCCTCATTTTAAACTTTGAAGTAATGGCTTTGCTAGTCTGCACTTGTCGTATAGTGAACTAGCCCTTCCAGCAAAAAATCAGCTCGTAGGCCTGCTTCTTTTAGTTTTAGATGAGAAATATTACAGAGAATGAGAGAAAATGAAAAAAAGGGCAGATCACAATGCACAAATGAAACAAATGTGAGATGTCCCCCAAAACAATTCATGAAGCAATTTTTGTTGGCCTGATCATTCGTGAAGTAATTAATTCATCTATTCATGCTTTATCTCATGCCTAAGGGAATAAAAAAAAAAATCAAAAGTCCCACTAACAAATAATGAAGAATCTCACACCTAAACATTAAACAAGAAAGTGGAAAGCTTCTTTCTGAATTCTGAAACCTAATTGGCTAATTATAAATATTTAAATATATATTTTTTAATAGTGTGTCAAATACTTCTAATATGAGGCCTCCCTCAACATGAGGCCCTAAGCACAGGCCTTGCTCGCCTTATGCTTGAGCCGACACTTGTTTTGTATTGGTTAGTGATAATTAGTTATGGCATATGCGTTTTGAGCATTAAAACTTTAACAGTTTGAATTTTCTCATGGAAAAATTTGGTCTCTGGATTGCTTCCAATTCATGTATGTGAGACTTGTGTTCTTAGTAAAATAAAAGAAAACACAGTGGTAACAAAATATGTTGAAAATTAGAGTGGGAACAAAACTAAAGTGATTAGAATTGACCAGTGCCAAGAATATATATATTGTTTTTGTTGAATTTTTGGAGAAGAATGGTATTAAACATCAATTGACAGCCAAGTACATGCTTGAAATTAAAAAAAGAGATAACTAAACTTAGATCCTTTAAAAAAACAGTTTTTAGATGAAGACCGAAGGTGTTTTAAAATTTATAAGAAAATCATTTTAATTTATAATAATTTATAAGAAAATCCTTTTAATTCATAATAAAGTTCTTTTAATTTATAAGAAAATCATTTTAATTCATAATAAAGTTCTTCCCCGATTTGAAGGGTATTTCCCCCTATTTGAAGGGTATTTCCCCTCCTAGGGTGTAGAGTGGGCGTTATAGAGGCTGCATGTTAGGTTTTAACTCCGAGATTTTGGGCTCCGCCCAAAATCTTGTAGTTAAAACCTAACATAAAGCCATTAAAGAAGAAAAATAAAATGACATAATTAAAAACCCTAAATCAATACCGGTCTTAGTCTAAGAAAGACTTATAAAATAGACTGGATTCTAAGTCTCCCTTAAAAAAATAATAATAATGCCTAATTTTAAACCCCCAAGTAACAGTAAAAATTTGCATCCGCCCCCCACTTATAGGAACTCTCCCAAAAACCCCTAGCACTTGCATTTCCTTTTTTACCCCTGCTATTGGCCCATGCAGCAGCTGCACAAGCCTACTACCTCTGCTCTTGAGCTCACGCTGAGCAGCTTGCAACCTTACATTAGTTTTCTTATTATTTTTTAATTTTTAACACCCATGCTGCCTGCTATCTTAAGTAAAAAAATAGCTTTTGGCTTCCAAATTGAACTTGAGACCACTAGAGGGATTTAATAGTCACTGTACCAACTAGACAATGGAGGTTTGCGTGATAATAAAGGTAATTAATGATAGGGTGATATTTATAAACATTTTAACATATTTGAAATCTTTCTTATTTCAATGTTTAATTTTATAAATTAAGTCTAATTATTTTTTTTATTGCTAATTTAGTGTAATTTTTTTAAATTTTAATTTAGAGTAATTTTTTTTTATTGAAAATTTAGTGTAACTGTTTTTTATTTTTCAATGATCGATTTTCAATTTTAATGATTGATTTTCAGTTTCAGTGACCAATTCAGTTTCAGTGATCAATTCAGTTTCAGTGATTGTTTTTTTAGTTTCAGTTATCGATTTTCAGTTTCAGTTATCGATTTAGTTTCAGTAATTGTTCAGTTTCAGTAATCGATTCAGTTTCAGTTATCGATTTTTAGTTTTGGTGACCAATTCAGTTTCAGTGATCGATTCAGTTTTAGTAATCGATTCAGTTTCAGTTATTGATTTTCAATGATCAATTTCCAGTTTCAGTGACTGATTCAGTTTCAATGATCGATTCAGTTTCAATGATCGTTTTTTCAGTTTCAGTTATCGATTTTCAATTCAGTTATCGATTTAGTTTCAGTGATCGATTCAGTTTTAGCAATCGATTCAGTTTTAGTAATCGATTCAATTTTAGTAATCAATTTTTTAGTTTTAGTTATCGATTTTTTAGTTTTAGTGATCGATTTTTTTAGTTTTAATTATCGTTTTTTCAAGTTATCAATTTTTAGTTTCAATGATCGCTTCTGCTGACCCGTCCTATTGACACATTAGCATAGTCCGCTACTTCTTAAGCCACTACTTGCCACACAGGCTCTACTATATAACAAGCCTTTATGTGCGAAAAGTTATAGGAATTTGCACACAAAAGTGACTCAACCTCAAGTCAAGCACGTGCAAAAAATAGTTATACTACTCTGTAATAAAAATAAATAATTACACTATTTTGCAATAAAAAAATAGTTACACTAATTTTCAATAAAAATAGACAAATTAGAATTAGAAATTAATTATCTATAAAACTGTATAAATATAGTTAATTCTATTACATTTACACAAGTTGCAATTTGGTTGAGTTGATTAGAATGATTCGAAGTTATTGCAGAGTGGAACCATGCAGTACCAGACATGAGATAGATCTTCCAAAGAACAAGGCTTTTTTCGAATAAGCCAATTCATTTGGGCCCTGCAGATCCACTCTTTTTCCTATTCAAAGATCAGCCTTTTATCTCTGTGTTTTCACACCGAGAATTCTTTGCAGATGAAGAGATGTCAAATGGGCTTCTTACTTCCCAAACAGATCTTCCTACATCTATATATAAACGCTGGTTTATCAAGAATACGCAAGAAAGGTATTCGAATTGTTGATTCATCGCCAGAGATGGCTTAGAACCATTCATTATCTAATGCATTTTTCCGTTCTAACACTCCATCCGAGAGTTATCGATATTTATCAAAATTGTTCCTATCTAATGGAACGCTATTGGATCAAATGACAAAGACATTGTGGAGAAAAAGATGGAAAATTTAAGTAAAATAGAGGGTTATGAATTAACTACAAGAATGGTTGGAGGCTATGAACTAACTAGGTTAGAATTAGGGGGTTTATAATTATTTACTAAAAAAAGAAAGTCAAGTATTCTCAAATCATTCAAGTAATAAATAAAGTCATTATAATGCATCAAACAATTGAAATAACCATAGAAAATACAAAATTTGCAACTTAAGTTGTAAATATAAAAATTTGATTTTTATTTTGGTGAATAAATTAAATTTGAACTTAAATACATCTTGAGAGTTGAAAACAATTGTTTGAGACACCGAGTATATTGAGTGAATAAGTTTGAAGGATGGGTATTAGACGAGTGGATTATGTGTTTTACATAAGTGTGGCATTTTGGGAATTACATGTTGATGGTCGGCACCGTGATCAACATCTTCTATCTGCCTAAAAATTAAAAAAAAAAATAATAATAATAATTTCGTACATATAACCCACAAAATTTACTACAATGACTTTTTTTCTTTTTTGTTACAATCATTACAATAACCCAAAAAATCAAATTTAATCATATTGGGTTACAATTTTGCAAAACCAAGTTTAGAACAACCAGAAAAAAACACCAAACAAAATCTACAGAGAAATTTTCAAATTGAATCAAACCATCATTTATTCGTAGTTAAAAATTAAAACTAAAAAATGGAGCCCTCTTGCTTTGGGTTGTAGCTATTTATTTGGAGTTCAATACACATTTTCTTTTCCGCGCGCGCCGGCCTTGAATGCATTCCAAGTAGGTCTCGACAGCTTGAAGGCCGCATAGCTCCTTCACAACAGGCATGGTAGCAGGAACATCCAACTGGAACATTGAGGGAGATCCATCTACACTGCCGCCCCATTCAACAAGCTGTTTCCGGGATTCTTTAATAGCAGCTCTTGTAGCGCAGTGAACTGACACCGCTAGAAGTAATGGTGGCTCACCAGAAGCTGCACCAAAACATATTCAAATCAGACTTGCTAGACATCATTTTGTGATAGCATACAAAGGCCTCTATTTCATAAATCCAAGTTTCACATAAGCTTAAGCCCCATTAAGGAAGGGCACACTGGTATAACAATATTATATCATTAATAAAAATTTGGACCTCTTAATATACTCAAAGAAAATATAGTAGTTATTACTTATCATACTTAGATAAATTTGCACAAATCCCACCTGTTCTTTAGGGTTTATGTGCAATCAAGGAGTAAAATTTCGGTTTTCAGGAAATTTTCAATAGAAATTTCAACGGAAATTTTAAATTAGACAAAAACAACGGAAATTGCTATCAAAATACGGAAATTTTGAATGAAACTTGACCATATATTTATTTAACATATTATCTACTATATTGATAAAAAATATTGAAAAAACCAAATTATATAGTAGGTTTCATGTGATATAAGGTAAATATAATGACGCGCTGGAGACAAATACTGTTAAAAAAATGGGTCACTAATTAATAATTATATAAATAACACCTCAAATTTATTTATATTATAATATTAAATCATGAATTAAATAAGTATTCAATAAGATGAATATAATGCGTGTTGGAGGCAAATACTTTTAAATAAAAATGGTTCACTAATTAATAATTACATAAAAATGACTTCTTTTTAAGTGATAGAAATGTATTAACGTTTATTGGTTTAGGATTTATAAACAATTATACGAAACCCCAAAACGGCCAAACGAAACTCCAAACCTATTTTTTCTTTCCAATTGCCAAAGACCCCAAACTCCAATCAACCCTAAACCTTTGTTTTTTTTTTCTTTCCTTCATTTTCTTTCTCCCGTGACTTCTCTTTCTCTTTCTCATCTTTTTCATTTTTTTCCCCAAAAGTCAAAACTGCTCCCGACAGACCACTCCCCTTTTGCTTTTTTCTTTTTTCTTTTTCTTCCTCCTTTCTTTCATTTCTCTCCACAGACTCCCACCCCCATTGCCTCTCTCTCTCTCACCAACCCACCCTCACCGTCATCTCGACCCTGCCGCCGAAACCCACCGAAAACCCAGCCCCTCTTCTCTTCCTCTCTCCATGGCCTCAGCTCCTCCCAAAACCCAGTCTCTCTCTTTCTCCATCGATCTCCTAAAAATCCCACTGCCGAAAATCTCGCTGAAATTCAGAAAATATGGAAATTTCGACGAAATTGACGAAATCTTGACGATTTTTTGTTGGTTGTGTTAAAATTTCGGGAACCCAAAAAAACGAAAAATTTTGCCTACACCTTGTGTGCAATCACCACCCAAAATATTTTTTAGGGAAAATTGTTCATACATGACACATATTTTGGAGTTAATCTTATTTTAGGACATACGTTTGAGTTTGTATTATTATAGTACACATAGTTACAGTTTGTGTTGTTTTGGGACAAACCGTCAATACCGTTTAATACCCCGTCCAAATTAGGGATAATTTGGTCTTTTCTTATATTTCTTTTTTCAGACCAAAAAAATATTAAATAAAATTTTAATTCTATTTCTAACTTAAAAAATATTAAAACTAAAGATTTAAAAGTTTAACATTAAAATAAAATATTAGAATTGAAAAAGATTAAAACTAAACAAAATTAAAATTAAAAACAAAAACATAAAAGATTAAAACAAAAAAATATAAAAAACAAGTTAAAATATTGAAGAGGGAGATGCAGATCATACCCCTCTCCTCACTCCGCCCCAACCACGCTGGCGACAACCCACCGCTCCCTCTATTTCTCTCTTCCTCTCTGTCTCTTTCTCTCTTTATTCCTCTCTCTCTCTCTCTCTCTCCACTGCTCCCTTTATTTCTCTCTTCCTCTCTCTCTCTCTTTCTCTGTCTCTGTCTCTCTCTCTACTCTGTCTCTTTCTCCAGATCTCCAGTAAAATGGTCTATTATAGTTTTTGCTCAGGGTAGGTGCTTGTAACATTTCACATCCATTCATTGTCATTCTTTAAAGACAGTGAGGCTGACTACCCAACAATTGCATCTATTTACTCACTTTCTAATTGTATACAACATGACAACCCAAATCAAGACGAGTTGATACTTACCCAAAAAACCTGATTTCGAATTCATTGATCAAGCAATCAAACTAGTTTAGATTGAGCTTTTGATCATATGACTCGACCCGTTTTACCCGTTAAAAAAAAAAATACATTTTTTCAACAAAAAATTTAAATTTAAAATATATTACATAAGTAAATACATTTTAGGGTTTTTTCAGATCTAGAACCCATTGAACCACCTGGCCCAGTTGCAAAAAATCGGTACCAAGCCAGTCCTCTACCAAAATCTCGGTGGCTTTGGGGATTGGGTTTCGGGGGGAGATGTGGTTGTCAGGGGGAGGGCGGCGGTCGAAGTTGGGGGAGATGTGGGGTTTCGGCTGGTTAGGAGCTGGGTAGGGGCGAGGAGAGACAGAGAGAGATGAGAGAGAAAGTGAGGAGAGGCAGTGGGAGCTGGGATGTGTTTCCAGACAGACAGAGAGAGGAAGAGAGAGAGAGAGAGAGAGAGAGAGAGAGAGAGAGAGAGAGAGAGAGAGAGAGAGAGAGAGAGAGAGAGAGAATGCGGGGAGGGGATGGGGCGGGGGAGAGAGGAAAGAGAAACTTAAGGGAAGAGAGAGAGAGGATGGGGTTCGGATGCTGGGATAAGAAGTTGATTAGTGATAATTAATTATTAATTACTACTGTTTGGCAGTGACAAATCATTTACTGTGGGACAGTAACTATTTAAATTGCAAAAATACTTTATTAATTCTTTATTATATAAATAAATACATTTTATTCCATAAATGTATAGTTTTAACATTATACATAAGAAAATATAAAAAATGTGCAAATTAAATGATTAATATCATAAGAAAAACCAAATAAAATATATTTATTTCTTAACGGGTTTCGCGGGTCAACACGAACACAATACGAAAATTAACGGGTCACTAAAAGGTCCACACAATTTCAACACGACACGATAAGCCTCAGCCTAAACACTGAATTTTTCTTGTCATTTCGTGTCGTGTTAACTGGTCGGATAGGATATTTCCAGGTCTACTTCCACCCCAACAAACCAACCGCCAATGACCATAGCTAGTCCTTTGACCCCTCCCTATCCTTCCTTTTCTTCCCCTCTTCCTCTCTTTCTTTTCTCTCTCTCTTTCCCGACGCGGATTCAAATACAGACAAAATGGAAGAGGCCGTTTGGCTGTTCTCCGGCGTAAGGCAACCACCTGATTGCTTGGGTTTTTGCAAATCTAACCTCTTCGAGTTTAAAAGGACCGGCGGTGATGTGAGATGACAGTTGGTGATTGGCGTGAAGAGGTCCAAATTGAGAGAGACAGAGAGAGAGAAAGGGGGAGAGAGAGAGAGAGAGAGAGAGAGAGAGAGAGAGAGAGAGGAGGAGGAGGGAAAGAAAGAAATAGATTGGGAGGGGGAGGTTGCCAGCGGTAGGACTGTCTGAGTGGAAGGGATGAAGAAGGGCTAGGGGAGGAGGAGGTGGTGGGCGATGTGGGGTTGCTGATGGTTTTTTTTTTTTAGTATTTAAATTTTAATTTGCTTTCAAAGTAAAATAAACATTTTTTTTATTTTAATAAGATTTCAATTTTTTAATTTATTTAAGGGCAAATTGGGAAATTTTGAAAATATTTTGTTTGATTTAATAGAAAAATGGATGGAGGTGGTGGACTAATTTTTTTTTTTTTTTGGGTGGTGATTGCACACAGACCCCAAAGTACATGTGGTATTTGTGCAAATTTCTCTTATACTTAATACTAAGGCCATTCTTTAAAATGTTAAGATATACTTAATACTAATAACATAGTATTAAGATCGAGCACATTTTTTATTTTCTAATCTAATTTAGAGGCAAAATTATGTCGATTGAACAATTTTGTTTCATAAAGGTTTTTTTTGCACTAATACCACCCATACTATAGCGGATGTGCACAAATACTACCCATAAAAAAAATTTTGGCAGATAACCACCTATTCTTTCACATATGTGCCAATTTGGCACCTATAGTCACTTCCGTTAATTTTTATGTTTTAAGGGTATTTCTGTCAATTCATATGATAAAAGTATTTAACATTTTGAAAAAAAAAAAAAAAAAAAAAAAAAACTCTTGTAAGTAAAGCCACCAATTTACTTACTTGACCCCAATAACTATTTATAATAAAAAAAAAAGTAAAATTTAAAGTTTATTCAAATAAAAAATAATTTAAAAAATTCATCTTCCCCACCCAATTGCAGCCATGGAAGAGAGAGAGAGAAAGTGGAATGGGGTTTCGTTGGCCGGCGCCAGAGGGGGGTTAGATCTAGGGGTGGGGCTGATCAAGGATAGGGGAGGAGAGAGAGAGATCTAGAGATAGAGATATAGATAGAGATAGAAAGAGAGAGAAAGAAAGAAAGAAAGAAATAGAGGGAGAAGAAGGGTGGCTGATTTGGGGGGGGATGAGGGGTTAATTCCCGGCTGGCGACGGTGAGGAAGGGGTGTCGGATATGTGCATGGGGCTGATTTGGCTTGGGGTAGGTGGGAGGAAGAAGGGAGGAGGGAGGAGGGAGGAGGGAGGAGGAGGAAAGAGCGAGAGATCCGGCCGACACCGAGGCCCACCAAATTCTAGTGCCACCGCTACCAGAGAGAGAGAAATCCAATAAAAGAGGAGGACGGGAAGAGAGAAAAGGGGAAGATGTGGGAGAGAGAGAGAGAGAGAGAGAGAGAGAGAGAGAGAGAGGAGAAGGGAAAGGAGGGGTAGCCAGTGATTCGGCCGGCGGCGTAGTGGGTGGCTGAGAAGGACTAGAGGGTGGTGGGGTAGGGATGAATCTGAGTTTTTTTTTTTTGTCCAATTTTACTTTTGGTTTAATATTTGATTTTGGTTGATTAATGCTTTTGGTTAATCAACCAAAACCAAATTAATTTTAGTATCTGATTTTTGTTTGGTTAAAATCTACTTTTAGTTTTGATTAAATCAAATTTTACTAACAAAAAACAGCTTTAACATACCATTTTGGTTTGTTAATGTTTTTTAAACTTTTTTTGTTTTTAATTTAACTTAAGTGCAAAATATATTTCATTACAAAAATTAATTAGAAATACTTTTGAATAAGATTTAATTTTTAAATTCTATTCAAGGACAAAATAGGCAGTTTAGAAAAAAAAAAAAAAGTTTAGGATTTAATAGAAAAGTTGATGTAGGTGTCAAATTAGCACCCTTTGCAAAATATGGGTGGTAATTTTTCAAAAAAAAAAAATTCTGGATGCTATTTGTGCACACCCCCTATCATATGGGTGGTATTAGACTATTAGTGCAAAAAAGCCTTTCATAAATTCATAAAAAAAAAATAAAAAATAAACAATAAAAAATAAAAAACAATTTTTGTTTTTCTTCTTTTTATTTTCAATTTTTTTGTTTGTAGAAAAAAAAGAACTGCCCCATAAAAAAAGAAGAACAATTTAAATTAGACACTTTATAAAAAAAAGATTTGGGAGTATAATTATATAGAAATACTTGTTAAAATGATTTTTTTTATTATACTCAAGGACAAAATGGGAAGTTTGGGACAAAAATTTAAGAATTAATAGAAAATGTGACTATAGGTGCCACATTGTCACATCTAGTGAAAGTTGGGTGGTTAATTGTAAAGAAATAAAAAATAAAAAATAAAAAATTTTGGTGGTGAATCTGCACACCCTCTATCGTCTTGGATGGTATTAGTGCTAAAAAGCCTATAGTAAATATAGCACATTATACAAGCCTATCATCAAATATAGAACATTTAACGTGCACCTATGGCAAGAGCCATGAGGCTAACGCCTTCATGGACCGCCGCTAAACACAGGGATGCCTGAGCCATTCCACTGCCTCCTCCTTTCCATTCGCACCTCAAGGCGCACATCTGCCTCATCTTTTAAAATATTAATAACAGCTACCAAGGTTTTAAAAAGCGCACGTCAGGCGCGCCTCATGGCGGAGCATATGGTTTTTTTGACGAAGCGCAGTTTGCTTCGCTTTTTTCCCATTTAGCGTACACCTCGCATCAAAGCTTACGCTTTTTCGTTGAGGCTTACGCTAAATTGGATATTCTGCTGGGTTTTAAAAAAAACAAAACAAAACACTCAAAACGACGTAGTTTTGCTCCCTGACTTTTAAAACCAGCAAAACTCTTTTCTCTCTCTATTTTTCACACATATCCCTGATTCACCCGATACCTCCATCTTCAAATATCCCTCTCTAAAAAACATAAGAACCCTAGAGGCTATTAACCCAAAATTTCCCAAAATTTGCAGGAGCTCATCAATAAAATGTATAATCTTTGAAGTTTCGACACCTCTACAAGAAGAATCTTCAACTTTCTGCATCAAAACAACTAAATTTTGGGAATTTTCGGATAACCCAGGTACTTTTTTGTGTTGTATTTTTTTAAATGAGAAAGATTTTGCTTGGAAATGGACCAAACCAGATGAGGGAGGAAGATACATGTTGTGTGGTTTTTGGAGTGGGTGTTTAGTTTTTCACCTTAACATCAGCTGGTCTTTTAACACCATATTCCATTCTTATGCAACCTAGATAGAGGGAAAAGAAAGGCCCCAAGAAAGGGGAGGCTTGTTGAAGAAGATGATTTGAATTTCATGAACGTGCATTTGCATTATGAATCTCACTTTCATCCATTGAATGAAGAAGACAACAACCATGATAGTACTAAATCTTAAGATGATAGCTTGGGTGGTGCTCTTCTTGATGATGAGGATGAGTGGAATGAATGAAGTGTATTTTCTTTTGTTTTTTGTGATTGTTAATGATCTTTATACGATCATGTTTGGATTTCTATAATTTTAGTTTAGTATTATAGTTGAATGACTTTTATTATTATTTTTTGCTAAATTATTATATTTATTTTTATTATAAATATTCGAGTCTCAAAAAACTTGCGCCTCATAAAGCTTAACCCAAAACGCGTCGCTCTACGCGTTAGCGATTTAAAACCTTGACAGCTACAGATCGAGGAAATTATAATTTTCTTGTTTATATACATACAATTACATTCTCTTTTTTTATATTTCAATTTCTGTAACACCCAATTCTCCAGCATAATTAGATATGTTTTTGAACTTTGAGATGCTTACAAGTGTTCCAGGCATGGTATGTTAATAACAAGAACAATTTCAAAAAAAAATTTGAATGACATACCTTTTGAAGAGAGAACGCGTTTCTTGTGATGTCCACTATTCAGTATTTCCACGTTGAACTGTTTGGGTACGGTGTCTATTGTAGGAATCTTATATGTCCATGTACCTTCAGCGACCACCAATCCATCAGAGTTTGTCAGGTATTCTTCAAGCATGAAAAACCCAATTCCTTGAACAAAAGCACCTTCAATCTGCAAGAACCGACATGTAATCATAAATGTTATAAAACCGCATAGACCACAAGCCAGTGAATACTACCATAAAGAATATGAAAAATTCTTCCAGGTCAATTCTGTCCCCTTGTTTCCCCATATACGATCATATACATTTGACTGCAACAACATATAGCTTGTAGACTATAAATAAGACCCGACTAAACATTGAACTTGAGTAGTATGTAAGCCTCATCATCGTGCTAACCTGTCCTAAATCCACAGCAGGGTTGAGACTCTGACCACAATCGTATAAGATGTCTGATCGCAAAATTCTGGTTTCTCCAGTTAGAAGATTTACCTCCACCTGTGACCAGATAGTTTCATTCTTATCACTGCAGAATCTTTAATTGATAGTAATTGATATTCATACTGAATATGATATTGCATTATGACTTGCTCTACAATACGGTAAGCTGCATCTATGCCCTGAGGTTAGTTGAATATTCAACCAGCGTAGCTACAACTTCAGAAGAAGAACTACTATCAGAAAAGAATACGAGGAATCAGAAAGATTGCTAAAGACAAACTTGCCTCACTCACTGCAGCACCATAGTTAAGGTAGTGCATGGAAGTAAAATCAGGGGAATAGAAAGAGCTTGCTGATAAGTTCAAAGCTTGCATGTATGCCTGCATTTTCAAAGAAGAATGATAATGACAGAGACAACATATATCAATTTGCAAATCTTATAAGAAAATGCAAGTTAAAGAAATGTTGTCATTGCTGTGGCTTTCAAAAGAAATAAAGAGAAGCTGCTGTGAAATATCATTAGTAGAAAGCTAAGGGCCCATTTGGGAGGAATGATTTCAAGTCTAGGGATTTAGTTAAAATTAGGCATTTTTGCACTAATACCACCCAGACTATAGGGGGTGTGCACAAATACCACCCAAAAAAAAAAAATTTACAATTAACCACCCATACTTTCACATAGGTGCCAAAGTGGCACCTACCGTTACATTTTATGTTAAATTTGAAATTTTTTTCCCAAATTTCTCATTTTGTCCATGAGTACAATTAATAAATAATATTTATTTTAAAACTTATTTCTAAAATCTAATTATAAAAAAAATTTAAAAACTCAAAAAAAAAAAAAAAAAAAAACAGGAAATTCCTGCCGCACCCACCTAGCCGCCACCGGCTCCTCTTTCGGACACAAGCCCACCCAGCCTCCGGTCGTCCTCCCTTCTCTCTCCATCCTCTTTCTCTTCTCCCTCTCTTTTTCTCTCTCCCTCTCCTTCCCTCTCTTCCCCTCTCCTTTTCTTTGCCAGTGCTACCATCTTTGCCTAGTTGCCGGCCGACCTCAGAGCTCATACCTCGACCCAGTCGCTGGCCTCCAGGTAGGCGCTCAGATCTGGGCAGACGAGAGAGAGAGAGAGAGAGAGAGAGAGAGAGAGAGAGAGAGAGAGAGAGAGAGAGAGAAAGGTTTTGAATTTTGATTAATAATTTTTTTGTTTACAAGAGCTCATTTGAATCTGTGGCTCATCTTCTGTTATTCTGTGACTTCTGTCTGGTGGCTTAGAAGTGGAGTTATATGTTATCTTTATTTGGAGTTTCTCAGGTACTTCCAGATTCAGGTGTGTGATCTCTTGATTGATTAACAAATTTGAGATAACTTCTCTTTATAAATATATAAAGAAATAGAATATGATTTAGTAGTAATCATAAATGTATTTATTACCATTTTTTTTTTTGTTGGAGTGGCATGGCAGGTTTTCATTACTTATAAGCTAGATAGATTATACACACACAATACGTGTGGAATATAGTGTAACTTGTAGTAGAAATGTGGTGGAATGTTGCATAGGAAGAGAGAATTTGTGGTATGTGGGAGCAAGTGAGAGGTTAGAATTAGAAGTGGGGTAATGTAATTACTACATCATCCTTAATTTTTAAACCTATTATTAAAATTTTATGAAGTAAGAAGGGTATAATTGACAAACATATTCTACATCAATTTGGCAAAAAGGGCTCTCTCAATAATAATAATAAGGATAGATAAATTAATAAAAAATAAAATTCAATTGAACTGAATTCATTTATAAAAAGAAAAAATAAAAACTAAAAAAAGTGAAGCAACATTAAATCCAAATGGAATACCTGTTCAATAAGCATCTCCCATTTAATAGAGCTCATTTGCTCCAGCAAACTTTCCTTGAGAGGAGCTAGCCTCTCAACCAAGATATTGCAGCATAATCTAACTGCCTCGCAGCTTGACTCAGATGTAGTACTCCCAGCAGTAAATCCCCCTTGAATTAAGCTCAATGTATCAGATTGTACCACTCGTACTTTATCCAAAAGATCTCCACTACCATCACACTGAATTGAACCAAGAGCAAAAGCAGCCATCTGTTTTACCTTAGTCCAGAGCCCCTGACCTAGTTCAATTCCTCCAACTTCAACAACAACAGACCCATCACTTAGAATGCTTACTTTCCCAGGAGTTGGTCTCAATTGCACTTGATGCACTATGGGTACTCGAGAAATTCCTCTTTTCCGCCATTTATTACACCTATTAAATTCCTTTACCATCTCATTCCTTTGGTTAAAGCTTGAAGATGTGGCCAACTTGTCCAAAATCAAAGGTAAAGTATACTCTAGAGGTTCACCTGCACTATCCTCATAAAATAAATTAAGGCTGTCATACGTGTGAAGATTTATGTTTCTCACATAATCCACTTCCATGGAAAGGGTAGATGCTACATGTTCAATTACAGCTTCAGCAATAAATGAACCCTGCACTTCTCCAGGGGCCCGCATAGCAGACCTACTGGGATTGTTTGTTTTGCATACCTTTATGTCGAAAGACAGAGCCCCCCAGTCATACTTCTTAAGTGCACCCAGAACATTGAGTGGCATTATTGTACTTATATCTGGGGACATCCCTGCATCAATCAATATATAAAGCTTTAAGGCTGTAATCTTCCCATCAGACTTGAATCCCACAGTATAAGTTATCTTCATGGGATGCCTTCCTCCTGCCATTATCATATCAGTCTTGCGATTGCAATACATCCTGACAGGGCGGTGTAATTTGTGTGCTGCTAGTGCGCATGCTGTTGCAACCTAAAATATCAGAATAGCAGAAAAAACTTCCATTATACGAAGGGAATCAAATCATTAAATTATCATAAACATGGGAAACATTAGTAGTTTAACATTGGAAAGAAAAAAGTCTCATGAAAAGTTTTTAACATCAAAAAACCCAACATAGAAAGACTAAAAATTCTATGTCTATCTAGCTCAGTGAGATTTAAATTAGTTTTGTCCTAGGTTAACTAGTGGTGGATTCAGACTATTTAGAATCTCCAAAGAACCATCTCAACTAAGAATAATCTAGAACCCCAACTTCTCTTTTCCTTGTTACTTGTAATCATATTACACAAAATGGAAGAAAACAACTAGATATTTTCTGCGAGTAGTAATGGAGTCAATCATACCATTTTTCTAGATGAAAACATTATCAGATGTTTGGGTTACGTTTGGCTGCTGAATAAATCAATTTACTCGTAAACTCAAAAACAATTGAAAGATTTTCTTTAGAGTAAATTTTTTTTTTTTTTTTTTTTTTTTTTTTTTTATCTTCAAAGGAAACTGCTTGCTTATCTGTTGAAATATCATACTCATTTCTACAGTAATAACAAATATTTAATGTACACTTAAAATTGGAAGCCCTCAATTATAATTTAGTAAATTTACTCAAAAAGATGGAATATAAATATTCCTGCAGCTAATACTCACAGGCATGGCTTTTATGGCCTTTCCACCAAAGCCCCCTCCAACCCTTCTTGTAATTACACGCACACTATTTTCAGGAATACCAAGACACTTTGCAATGACAGAGTGAGAAAACTGAGGGCACTGACTTGAACTGTAAACCACCATGCAGTTGTCTTCATCTGGTACAGCAAGGGCAGTTTGTGTCTCCATGTAGAAATAGTATTGTGAACCAAGTTTGATCTGACAGTAAGGTAAGCAAAGATCATAAATTCTTTTTCTGTATATGTACATATATATATATATAAATCTAACAAGAAAAGTTGAATATCCTAAATTCAAATTAGAAGAGCAGGAAAGAGTACAAAGGGGCTGGGAAACAAAGAATGACATATAGATGACAAGTACCTTAGCAGAAATAATCTTCTGATCAGCTACAGCCATTCCTTTTGATATATCACCAACCTGTTTTGGGTATAAGAAAGGAAGAACCTCAAAAAAACTAGATCTGTTAACAGCCTCTTCTACAGATAGAATTGGTGGCTCTATATCTTCCATTTCATAATCAACCACCGCAATGTTTGCCGCCAAATCTGCATGTTTCTGTGTATCCGCAACCTAAAAAAGTTCTTTTGATGAGTAAGTCAGAAACAGAATGCTCATAAGGAAGAAAATGTATTTGTATATAATTTATTTAGGAGAAGGATCCATGACATCCTATTTTTGACACAAGTTTTCAATGGGGCCCACTCCATATAGAAGTTTAACGATCCGAACCGTCTATTTTGTAGGTCTCCATTAAAAGATCATCTTTGCCAAAAATTAGGTAAATCGGAAACCGTTTACCTACAAAGATTAAATGGTCAACATTTCAAGTGTTTATTTTGTTGACCACTTAATCTTTGTAGGTAAACAGTTTCCGATTTACCTAATTTTTTGCAAGGATAATCCTTTAATAGAGAACTAAAAGATAAGACGGTTTGGATCGTTGAAATCCTATATGGAGTGGGCCCTATTGAAAACTTGTGTCAAAATTTGTGTAAAAAATAGGATGCCATGAATCCGCCCCCATTTATTTATTTATAAATATTTTACATTTATTCAAACAACAAGATTGCTAGATGATAACAATGGAATCATGGAATTACCACAAAAGCAAGGGGCTGACCAGCACATTGAGTAAGGTCATCAGCAAAAAGAGGTTCACAACCAAATACAGTCTTAGCTCCCACGTTTTCCCCGCCATTGGGGATATCTTTAATAGATATGACTGCAAAAACTCCATCTGGATGTGGTTTAGTTTTGAATTTGATTCCCTTCACCCGTGCCAAAGGCTTTGTGCTATAAATGAATGCTCCATGCAAGCAATTTATTGGTGACGGAATGTCATCTACATACACAGCCTCACCTACATGTTGATTGGCATGAATGAGATAAGCACTTTAGCTGTCAAGAGCGTGAAGCAATAAACCCAAGAAATTATAAAAACTAAATGGAAAAGATATGCGGTCAGTTCAATCAAAACTAATCATGAGACGGATGTCACGGATCATAAAAGAAATATTAAAGTCATTCCAATCCACTGTTTCTTGGCTGGATGAAACATAAATCCAGCTTGGTAACAAAAGCTAGGGTCAAACCCAACTTGGTACAAAAGCTAGGGACAGAATGATTGTTAAAAAGGTCTGTTTAGAAATTATATCATGGATAAAATGTTTTTAATTTTAAAAGGAGAGTGGGGGGAGGGGGGGAGGGATATTGTTTATTGTTTATTGCTATAAACAATAAAATAACATAACAGTGGACAAGAAGTCCACCCCAGAAATACAAAAAAAACACTGATTACACATAAATATACTATTTCTGTGCAAACAAAAACCAAAGCCCACAATTAACCCCAAAGCTTTCCAAACTAACAGAATAGCAGATAGAGACAGCGAAGAAAAAGGACAAATGAAAAACAAAAAAACACACGCACAGGGAAAGGAGATTTTTTCTAGCAACAAAATATAACCTAAGCCCAGAGACTGAAGATTTAAATTTTTCTATATCTTCATACCTTAAATGTGAGTAATAAGTTTAAAACAAATATATCACCATTAGCATCAAAGAGACCAAAAAAAGGATACTAGTAATTTGACATCCTCATAATCATGTAAATAATAACGAACCTGAAGCTTGGATGGCAGCCCCAGATTTTGTAATTGGCTCACCAACTGGATAATACTCTGTACTTGAATTGAGCACCTGTTTAGCAGATGCTAGAACAGATGGAATCTTATCATTATAACTTTGGTTCTTTTTTGGCTTGGAAGCCTTGGCCAACAAAGTATATTCCAAGAAACCATCAGAAATTTCAGCTTCACTGTCAATAAAGGGACTAAAGAACTCAAATAGAAAACCGCTAGCCAAGCTTGACCTGTAAGCAGGAGCCATAGTGCCTTCTTCAGGAACCACAGTAGCTCTTACTAATTTAATAGCTTCATACAAAACACCAGCACTCAGCAATTTTCCTGTTAAAAATTCCTCAACCTTTCTTGCTCTAATTGCATGTTTAGTCCCATAAGCACCAAAAGACAGACAACAGTGATCTACCCTAATTCCAGTAAAAGTATTACATGAAGAAACTTCAGCCAAGAAGGCAGCATTTAAGTAAGGCAATGCGTTTCCTAGCGGTCTGGGTGCAGCTCGATAGGTTTCAAACAGCATCATGGTGTTGGTTTCTGGAGAAACTTTTCTAACAGCATCCCAATTTGGGATTTTAACACTTAGAAGTACACTTTCGGGATCCAATGGAGGTCTTTTCAGCAAATCCTCCAACATAATCATTTCAGATCTAGTACCACTAATTATATCTACTGTTGAATCCACAGCAAGAAGTATTGTAGCAATATCTGAAGGAAAGCATTTTCTTTGTGCCATCACCAAATTCCCTCCAATACTAGCTGTATTTCTGACAAACCCTGAAGCAATTTTCTCCATATGATCGGAAATTATTTTAAACACTACCTCACCTCTCGAGAGAAATTCAACTTTGCTGTTTTTCTTTAAAGCTTCAATAACCTTAGAGATTGTTACAACTGCTCCAATCTCAACCCCTGTTCGGTCCATCCTAATCATTGATAGTTCGGGAACATTTTTGAGATCAATGTATCTGTCATAGCCTTTTAGCTCTTTGTAATAACCCATCCCTGTGTTACCAACAACTAATTTCATCTCACTTTTATTATTCAAATCAGTTTCTTTTAATAAGCTTTGAAGCTCCTCAACACTAACAGGATTGTACCAACCATATCTCTTAGGATCCAAATGCGTAGCAGACCTGATTTCATTTCTTAAAAACTCAGGAAATGTACAAATCTCACCATTACGGTTATATAGAGGTAAATTATTTATCTTTACTTCCTTACTGTCTCCCTTTCTCCAAAAAGAGTTGAACCCCAAATCCTCCATATCAACATCAGCTGAAAAACTCTTGCAGGCATCAGCAATTGATCGATACCCAGTACAACGACAGAGGTTTCCTGCAATAGCCTTTTCAGCTTCAGAAACAGTCAGCTTGGAGAAGCCAGGAGGGGGCTCCTCTCGATTGGTCTTATTAGCATTGACAAGAGCTCCAAAGAGTGAAACACACATGCCGGGAGTGCAAAAGCCGCATTGAGAAGCATGGAAACCAGCAATCCTTTGGTGAATTGGGTGGAACCCATCTTTGCTATTTCCAAGGCCTTCAGATGTTGTAATCGAGCATCCATTTATGCTGCAAAGTAGTGTGAGACATGAACTTACAGTAAAATCTTCCACTTTGTCAAGAACAGGGTCGTACTTGGACAGTAGCACAACACAAGCACCACAACCACCTGCAACCATATTTTTAAGCTTATTAAACCGTCTCCAACTTTCTGGGGATAATTCATAATCAGACATAATAAGAATGTTAAAAGGTTAGCAAACACAATTTATAACAAGAAATAGAAAGATTATTACTGCAAAGCCTGAAATTACAGACTCATCAGCATAAAAGAAGCCTTTTACTTTGGTTTACAATAACTTACTGCAACATTATTTTAGATAATACACCAAAATTCAGAATATGACCTACTTTTTCTTTTCCTCAGTTAGAAAAAAGAGTACAGTTACATCAACAAGCATTAACCAGCACTCAGACAAAGCCTTCAAATGAACCTTTCTATTTGCATATATATACACATCAGAGCAGACACAAACAAAACCCATATCCTCTAATACGTCAAAAGACCAGTACAACTGTATAACACACTCAAGTTCAACATAGAGGAAACTAAACACACCAATCACTCTGACCCAGAAACGAAATTACACCAATCACAAAGACACACACACATATGTATATAGAGAGAAAGAGGACCTTCGCCACAGCTGAGCTTGACACTTTTGAAGCGAGTCTGGGTACGCAAGAACTCAAGCAAAGTAGTTGAAGGGTCGACAGTTGGGAGCTCAAACCTCTCCCCATTAACAGCGAAAACCAGAGTAGCTCTTCTTGTTGCTTCTGTTTCGGCCATAATTTCCGAGACCCACTGAACTTCAGAGGCAGAGCTACAGCTACCACCGATACTAAATCACACATCACTCGAAATCCCACTCACTCCAGAAAAAGAAAAACACTCATTCAGAAGATTCGACACCATGATGTCACCATCAGACCAATCAATTCTTTATTACCTTGTCGATTGTCATTTTCTCCATACGTTTTAGAGCATTTTCAAACGGGTTTCTAACCGCCTTGTTGATCCTCTACCAGGAAAACTAGGCTTTCATTCAATCTGACTGTTGAAAAATATTCAACGATTCAGATCACGCCACGTCAGCTATACGGAGGAAAAGAACGTCCTATCTTGTCTCTCGTTACGGAAAAAGAAATAGAAAAGGAATTTAAGGAAGGTGATGATGGGTTTGGTATGGGGTTGACTGTTGAACACCGGAGAGAGACTTTTGGTAGAGAGAGTAGGACTTGGAAATCTGTTGGAATTGGATTATTGGAGGTTCATACGGTATCTCTGAATATTCGAAAGAAAATGGAGGAAAATTGACGGCATGAATATGTAAGAGGGCTGCTATTTGCACACCCCTTTTTTTCTTTTTGCACACCCTTTTTCTCTTTTTTTCTCTTACGCACCCCACACACTTACCTCAAATTCAAAACCTCTCAACACACACCCAACCCATTACCAAAATACCCTCATTTCATTACACACCATCCCCTCTTTCCCTCTCTTTTTTCTCTCGTTCACACCCCCCTTCCCCTGTTTTTTTTTTTTTTTCCTTCTTCTCCAACCCTCCCCCAGCCAGTCCCTCCACCCAACCCACCCAACCCACCCAGCCCCTCAACCCCTTCCCTCTCCGACCAACCTCCCTGCATGCAGCACCGGCCACTCTCCTCAATCCCTCTCTCTCCTCCCCGCATGCAGCAGCACCACCTCACTCCCTCCCCCCGTTTCACCCGACCCACCCAGCCCATCTCTCCCGCACCCTCCCTGCACCACCTTCCTCCCTCTCTCTTCCCCGGCAGCACCACCTCCCCGTCACATTCTCTCTCCTAGCTCCCTTTCTCTCTCTCGCGACTCCACCTCCCCGCAACACCACCTCTCCTGCAAGCTCCGCGAAGCCCAACTGCCGACTCCAACTCCTTCCAGTCACCTTGTGCAGCACTGAGCTCAAACACTCGCCCGCCCAACTGCCTGGTCGCATCGTCGATGGAGCAGCTGGGCACTTCTCCGGGGTGGAAGCTCAACGGTGCGACGCGGGAGTGGCGCTGGCAGCAGCTTGGCTCTGTTAGAGACAAGACAGAGAAATGGAGAGAGGAGAGAAAATGAGGAGGTGACCGGTGGTGGTCTCACCTCTCGCCCAAGCAGAAAAAAAAAAAAAAAAAAAAAAGGTGGCAGTGGTTCGGCAGACCAGTGCCGAACCCGTCTGTTTCGTTGACAGGTAACCGCCGAACGAACCTAGTTTGTTCGGCGGTTACCTGTCGAACGAAACCGACGGGTTCGGCACTGGTCTGCCGAACCACCTGCCACCCTTTTTTTTTTTTTTCTATTTGCTTGGGCGAGAGAGAGAGAGAGAGAGAGAGAGAGAGAGAGAGAGAGAGAGAGAGAAGAATGTGGTAGTGGTGGTGGCTGTTTTGGTGGTGCAGGGGCTGGGGGGGTTGGTGCAGGGGCTGGAGGCCTAGGTGGGTTGGGTGGAGGGGGGAGGCCGGAGGGGGAGGGGGAGGGAGGGAGGGGTGGGTCGGGTGAGGGGTTGAGGGGCTAGGTGGGTTGGGTGGAGGGGCTGGCTGGGGGAAGGTTGGAGAAGAAGAAGAAGAAAAAAAAAAACAGGGGAAAGGGGGTGTGAACAAGAGAAAAAAGAGAGGGAAAGAAGGGAGGGGGTTTATTGTCTTTTTTTTTTTTGAGTTTTTTTTTTTTCTAATAGGGGTGTGCAAAAAGAAAAAAAAAGGTGTGCAAATAGTAACTCTCATATGTAAAAGAGTTGGTTGACACGTTGGAGGACGAGGACGACGTGTGCGACACATGGTTCTTTTAGACAATAAAGTGATATTTCTTACCCAAAAAAAAAGAGAGTAAAGTGATATTCGTGCAATAAATCAAGGACTCTAGAATTTCGAAATGAAATTGGTGGAGGAAAGTGAGATTCATTGTCTAAATTGTATAATTGAGAGACTGCTCATGAAAGTAACCCTACGAAGCAATGAACCTTATCACCAAAATTGTCTTTATAATATACAATGGATAAAACCATTTCTCCTCTGTTATATGGTTATTTACACTCAATCAATACTTCAATAGTGTCCCACAACAAGTAGATATCCTTCACTCTTAGGTGGAAAAAAGACCAACAAAATCATCTAACTTTACGCACACAAAGAAACACGAATCTCCTTCCTTGCACCGGTACATGATGAACAAAATTGAGAAGAACATCTAATGGAGCTATCAAGGCCTGAGGAATCCCACACATCAGCTGGACACATCTTCTGCTATGATCCTAGGAGAAATTACTTCCCTCAATCAGTGTAACCAATGGAGCTGCTTCAAGCATATAAGAATTGCCATTTGTCACTAGTTGCAACTATCAGGCATCAGAGATTTAGACTGAGAAAGCACAAAAGGCCATTTCATTATCAACGTCCGAGTAATACTTGTTGTAGTCGAGGTATTCCCAAAAATGAGAAAGTCCAAACTCCCCATGCTTAGGTGACTTGAGGTAACATAGATGCAATTCTTTCATATTTTTGTCAAATGTTTGTTTTATTGCAATCACCTGCAAACAGATGCACATGCATGTTATCAACAGGTTGATTATTACTTTAAAATTGATCTTTCAGAGCAAGAGTAAACCATGCTCATTTCACTGCTCTGTCATATGCAGAATTCAACTGCACAATCCTCTAGTGTAATGCCATTTCAAATGCACACCACCAGGGTGCTTACACCTCAAGTAAGAGAGCTGTTTAGGCTGCCATGGTACACCGATGCACGTATACAAAAGAAAACACAATACCCATGAAAATTTGGGTGTTCCTGAAAACATAGGTTATACTTTGCATTGCAGGTAGACAAAGATACAAGATTTCGGGACAAATTATGGTTTCCGTGTCAATCATAAAAGCTGCATCATATACCATGTTGTGTGCCATGAAAATATTGATTTCTGAAAATTGATGACAACACCACCCACAAGCACGAAGGAAATGACTTCTATGTGGTTGCATTTGTTTACATGAAATAAAAATGAATATTATTTATGGAATTGCCATTGCACTTCCACGAGATTGCCACTCGACAATGCCTTTAATCACGACAATCCCTTTATCAATGACACTGCCAGAACCTTTTTTACAACTTCTGCTCCAATCCTCTCAATATATACCCAAAACCTACCATCACTACGTCCACCACTCAACTAGAGTCTTCATAATGTCAACAACAAGATCTGGTTTAGAGTCTTTAGACTCAATCAATTCTCATTGCGACACAAGCCCAAAAATTGAACATATCATTACTCTCAAAATTATAATTTTGGATTTGGTTAATCTTCTGGTAGTGTTCATTTTCTATCAGCTCATGTGTGTATTTCACATTTTGGCATCATCCTCCCCGCTTCTCGTTAGTTTAGTTGATGATGTTTCACATTTTGACCTTGGTTTGGGTTTTATGAAAAGAAAATAGGTGGCAATGGCTGTGGAAACAGTTGGGTCACAATGGTGGTGATTTCTTGTGGCAGCAGACCAGTGGCCAGTCCCACTCCTTTGACTATGCAAACATTGGAATGTCAACTCAAGAGTTTTCCCTTTCTGAGAAATGTACGGAAATGGGCTAGAATCATGAGAAACAAGGAATAAGAATCCCATCCCCAAGTTTTTATTCCTCACAAACAGGGTGTGCATTGTAGTATGAAAAAGATGTCCTTTGATGTAGACATACTACAGCTAGTATTCCAAAGTAGAATTCTTGTTCCAGAGAAAAGGTAAGGTTGGAATTCTAACTCCGGAAGAAACAAAAGTATCCCTATATCCAACCTAGCGACACCCTACTTGTGCTTTTCTCCTTACTGTATTCCCTGTTGCTATCTTTACTATAAATGACATTTCTAGTTCAACTAGTGTGAAATTCTTGATAAATTTAGATCACCTTAAATTCCCTGACCAAAAGTTCTTTCCAACTTAAAGATGTGAGAATCACCTGGGATATATTGATTCCAGAAAGTCTTGCCATTAAATTGCCTTGACTTGTTCCAGTATCCCACTTTCGCCCAGTAAGACAAGATCTGAAGTCCAGTGCACACTGCAGAATGCACTCAATGATGCGAGCTATAGGTTGAGTTTCATCAGAGAGGAAACATCTGCAAAGGTTACATTTACAGTTAACTGACAATCAAATGAAACAATATCAAGAAACTTCAAAACATACCCCTCCCCCCAAAGAAAAAAGAAAATAGAGAAAGAAGCTTGCAGTTAAAGGCAATTACGTAAGATAATAAATAAAGAAAGAATATGTGCTCACGCGCATGATAAATGAATCATCCCAACCAACTAGTGGTCCAGCTTGTTGGTTCATTCTACTGACATAATGTTCCACTACAATCCTGGAAAAGAGTTACAGTGCAAAAAGTTCTATTCACACTTTCCTAAGAAAAATTGCTACAACATTAACCGAGCTAAGGAACTGATAGTAAATTTTTGGGATTTTTAGATCCCGGTCTTAAACCCAGAATTTTTATTAGAATAACTCCAATGACCTTTTTTTTTTCTTTCTAATTAGATCCCTCATTTAAATGTCGATATTGCCCTTATAATTTTCAAAGTAGTAAGTATAATAACTACTGCATTTTCTCAAAGTTTAAATATCATTAACATTCATTCTACATGTCGGTGTTACATAAAATTTGTACTTTTGAGAAACATTCATCAATGTCAATCAAGTAAGACTCGTGATGGAATATAAAATAATGTAGAAAAAATATGGATTAATATTGTACTTGTGAGATAGATACATTACCCTAATGAAACAATTCATTTTTTCACATCAATATAATGCATGTTCTCACAAATAATTATCTTTATACAATACATTATAATCCATTTTTTCACATCATAATGATGTATTTGTCTCACAGGTACACTATCTTGAAGCAAAATAATTCAATTCAATAATGTATCTGTCTCATAGGTAATTCAATTCATTTTTTTCCTACATAATTTTATATTCATTCATGGACCTAATTTGATACATATCGACACATGTTTTCCAAAAATAAATATTCTGTAAATTTAGAATGAAAGTTTACAGTACGTTAAACTTTGAACGAATGTAGTGACTATTAAATATATATTTTGACAATTATAAGAACATTAGCAACATTCTTTATAGAATGTCCAGTCAACCCATAAAAATAGGTAGACAAATAATTAAATGATGGACCTAATACAAATGAAAATAGTATAATAAATAATCCTTCCAAGTACCAAGCACCACATGATCAAGAGTCTTTGTACTTAATAATGCAAGGTTCATTGTTCTGGAGTCTTATATTCATTGTCTCTTTATGTCCTATACTCCTATGATCAATTTATTAGGTGTCATAAGTTATGTCTTTTAGAATCTTTAAGTACATTAATTTGGGTCTTTTAAAGGATTCATGTACCAATGGCTCTATAAAATGGCTACTTTGTAATCTTTGAAATTAAGTTAATGGTGATAGAAATCAACGTTTCTACTTGTGTGTGAAGCACGAGTTGACTTGGAGTGATTCCAAGCCACCTTTGGTGAGATGCCGAAGGCCAGTGCGTATCCGGAATTTTTCTATTTTCTATGGAGGTGATTCCAATACACCATTGGTGCAATGCCAAAGGCCGGAGTGAGTGTGGATATATTCTCTTCCTTTTTCTTATTATTGTCCTACATCACATTGGATTTGAAAAAATGAATTAATGAGGGAGCTACATTTTGATATCCCCAAATCCCACATTGGGTAATGTTCTAGAGGATCTAAGGTACTTATGTAAGGCCTAGGATCCAAAAGTCAACTTCAGCTAGCACTTTTGGAGGAGGTCTTGAGTCATTACAAATGGTATCAAAGCTCAATTCCTCCCATTGCCTATGTGGGAAAGGGCGTGGTCCCTGTGCTACGGCGTAAAGTGTACGCAGATAAATGGTTGCGTCCCACAATGAAAAGGGACAATGGGACATCCATTGATACAAGTGTGATATGTATGATTCCTCTCTTGGCGAGGACGCCAGGGTCTAAAGGAGGAGAGGTTGTGATACCCCATGAATGATGAGCTAGGGAGATGTAGGTACTTATGTAGGGCCTAAAAATCCAAAGGTCAACTTCAGCTAGCACTTTTGGAGGAGGCCTTGGGTCGTTACACATATCTAATTTTCTATAAATTTTTGAAACTCGAATTACTACTCCACACTGGGTGCAAACTTTTATTTCTTCATTTAAAAATGTTTTACTAATATAATTATAAAACATAAAATTTGTAAAGACATGGCAAACATATTAAAATGGTAAGATAGACTTTTAGGTAATGACCCATTAAACTTACATGTGAAGAGAATCTGTTAAATATGCCATATGCACTGACTGAAGATCCATCATATCTTTGACCTGCATTAACCAAAAGCAAATTTAAGATCAAGAAAATCACAATAATTAAGGATATATATTTATACAACATGGGTAAATTTTCTCTTGTCATGTTATGCTGCCAAACTGTTAATCTGAATCATTGATTAGGTGTGGTTCAGATTTAGTCTGGCAATATAACATGCCAGATATATGGTAAAAGAACATCTACCCAATAAACATGTAATCATATGTGTCATTAAAATTATAAAATAAAAAGCATACAAAAGACAATTAAATTAATAAATTGAATGGCATAAAGTGGCATTATATAAATGGCAGATGTCTATCTGGCATTTCATCTTTATTAATTGATCAAGTTTAAAGATGTAATTATTTTATAATCTAACATAGAGCAATGAGTTTTTAGAACAAAATAGCAGGCCTCAAACCTTATGCTTAAGTGAGTATAGAAACCTGCACCATGATACATGTGAAAGTTGTGACTCCACATATTGCTGTAATGTAGATACAAAGTGATTGACCTGGTGCCTGGACATAGATGAGAGAGACAATAAATGAACATGGTTTTCAATTTAGAAATCTTCATGCTAGTATTTGATCAAATTTAAAACTCCTGTGAGGAAGTTAGATTGTTTGAGAGGATAATCACCAAATTTATTTCTTTAATTTTCATTCTAGGTTAAAGTTAAACCTGGTAAAAGTAACACTACATGATATATGGGCAAAAGAGAAAACTCTTAGATCAGAAATACAGTATCCTTATTATTGATAGAGAATAGGCAGAACTCTTCAACAATGACTAGAAACTTTACCAACTGAATGATCTGGCATCTTATACTCCTTTCCCCTTTTCCGTAATAATTAGGAGACATAAACCTAGGTCAAGGGGATCAACAGATCCAGACATTTACAACTAAAATACCCATCCATCTTGGTGAAAGAGTAAAAGGGGGGAGAATTTATAACCTTCAATAAGCATGTTAGAAATTCCAGTTCTAAGATAAACTATGAGTGCACACCCTCAAACCCCTTGACCCAAAAAGAAAAGAATACAGAAATTCACATAAAAAAAAAAAAAAAAAAAGAATTACACTGTTTACAACATAATATCTGTTTTACTTGTACACAAATCGTGCCTTCCATTCCTCAAAATTAAAAACAAAGTAAATGCAGCACAGAATGAAGGCAAAAGCATCTGAAAGGATGAGCTAAGATCAAAAGTTGTTTCTTACCATGCAAAGTAAAAATAGAAAGAAAAAGTAAAAGGAGCACGAAAATAATTTTCAAAAATAAGTAAATACATTCTGAATTTATATATCCAGTAAACACAGATACCATTATGATTACAGTAATAATGCCAAAGGAATATACACTAAAGAGTGATAACTTCTGAGCTAAGAAAAATGAATGTAAAACTGAACAATTGTTCAATATACCTCATCTTCATTAATGCATTGAAATTGCTCGCTTCCCCTTCATGTTGCTCAGTGTGGTTATTCCGACTAATCAAGGGCACCAAATCCTTCAATGAGCGCCATACATCAGTCAAAGAAAAAATAGCAAGCTTCACTTGTATCAGAAAACTGAATATCTCAGAGTATATTTTCAAAGCACCAGGAGTCAAAACAATACTGATGGGCCAGTCCACTCGATAACCCAAACCAAGAAAGTTGAAGGAATGAACGCCAATAGCAGATGCTGAAATAGGCATTGCATCATGTCCTTTCATGTACACAAATAACCTGTCCTTATTACGGTCACGTTCACAGGATGACCTCTGAACTGATGACTCAAGGAAACCTTGAATTTCTGAAAGTATATGATCTGCCTCTGTAACACACCATTTATGATGCCAAAGGGACATAATAAACAAATCTGCCCAGTCTGCCAACTCCATAAAGTGGTACCGTCGCAGTGCCATCAAATGTTCTTGCAAATCAAATCCTTCTTCAAGCAACTTAATAGTTAACTTGCTGACATACATATATTGAAGCATGATTTCTTGCAGAAGGCATTTATCGATAATAAAATCAAGTGGTATCTCAAAAATGGCTGCCGAGCTTTGTCTGTGATCTTCAACTCTATTAATGACAGAGTCATTGAATCTACCAAGCAAACTCTCCCAACAACTACCACCAGAAACATTTGTAAAAATAGCATTTTCTTGGTTGTGGTCCTTTAAATTTGAAAATGGAAGAACATCCGATACTTTGGTTTTATTAATCAAAACAGTATCTCCACCATAACCTTGTTTCCCACAGTGATCACTCCTAACACTGGTAGCTGAAGCACTGGTGTCTGTTAGAACTGAAGGTAGCTTTTCCAAACGCACATTACAAGGGTCTTTTATGAATGAAAAGTCAAAGTAAGGAAAAGTACACCCAAAGTCTGTTCCGCATCTCTCTCCAGGCTTGGTTATCAGGTGAAGTAAAGTATTTTTTGTCAACATTGGGTTCATGCTGAGAAAATTGTTGTTTGAGTTAACCTTCCACTGTTGCAATGTAAATAAATCTGAAGTATATGTGTCGTTTTCAGGCTGATCCTTGCCAGAGGTTTCTTCTATTATTGCATTATTAGCCACAATTCTTTTTCTAAAATATGATATGTCTTCCTTTAAGGCCCCCATTATTCTTTCATTCACCTTTGAGGCAGAGTCCACTGGATGTGACGATGGACCATCTCTGTATTCTTTGTCAACGACAAAAAAACTCTCGAAAGGAGCTCTGAGTGGCCAGTCCTTGTCAGACGGACAATCTGCAACTTGGATATTTGACATACATGACCAGTTTGACCCTTTTGATTTCATGGGCACAGACATCTGAGCCAAAATTGTTCCTTGATGATGAGAATGCGCAAAATGACCAAGGGCATCTCTGCTTTCACAAACTCCACTCTGGTCGCTTTCTATGTGGCATGAATCTTCACATCCATGAGGCTTTTGCAAATTATCAACAGGAACGCTCATTGAAAAACTTAAAGCAGATAAATATTTTTGTTCCAGCCCAATATGATTAGGAAGCTCAGTCATCAGCTCAGACACATCTTGCTCTTCAGAAATAGTTGAGGTTGAACATTCAGATGACTCATATGTATCCATGAAGTAAGATAGGTTGTCCCTTGCACTTAAATCGTCAGAATCCAAATCATGAGCATCCCTGAGAGTTAGAGAAATCCAACCATACGTGAAGCTATAACAACATCTAGAAGGTAAGTGACAAAAAATAAAGAACTATAAGCAGGAAAAATAAGCATATGTAATCACCAACCTCTCCTGATGCTAAAGTTGTTAAAAGAAACCACACATGCACACACATATACTGACACAGAGAGAGAGAGAGAGAGGGAGAGAGAGAGGATTACACATTTGACTGCTTTTCATCATCTGTTGATGGAGCAATAAAACTGTCATCCAATATGAATAAACCTGGGATGATTGAACTCCATTTACCATTATCCAAGAGAACAGGCAGTGTGTCTTGTCGAACTACCTGCATAATTAAAATCATGCAAGTTCTAAGAAACCAACCAGGTAACTGCAAGAAAAACTGCATGAAAGAAGGTAGACATAAAACAAATGTTTCCTCCCAATCCAGACCCCAAATCCTTCTAGAGAGAAGTAAGATAACTGAAAGAGAGGCACCTATAAGCCAGGACATAATTAACATCCAAAAATCTAGAACATTGAATTTCCTTACCCTCCCTTGTGCCAATATGAATTCCACATGGGCTTCCTGAAGGCAATAATGGCACCCCAAAAGAGGGCAAAAATTAAAATGAGACTGAGAAATCTCTATTTATTGTCAGCAGTATTCTTGACGCTTAGAAGATTTAATTGGTTTTGCAGCTTGTTCCACTTTTAAACTTAGATACAAATGTATATAGACATTTAAGGAGAACAGTTCTATATCAGAGAACCTGTTAATCTCTCCTTGAAACACGCACACATGCATAAAACCCAATTTGTGTTTCATTGAAGGCAGAGTTTCAGCCTCACAGCATCACAGGTTGCTGCAAACCAGCAGTATACCATTTAAGAAATACTACAGCGCAAAGTCTGGTCTGAAGAGTATCAGTTCAACCTAGGACTAATATACACAAAAGTGGCATGATAAATTATTGTTGAGAAAATTTCTTACCGAAAAAGAAAATTATTATTGAGAAATTTAAAGGTAAGGGATTTACTTTTATGCTGCCTAGAAATATATGAATGATCACAAAAATATGGTTCGTTGTATCACTTGTTACAATGAACAAGAGGGAAAACAAAATTTTAGAAACCGACACAAGAAAAAACAAAGTAAGCACCAAAGCTACTTCTGAATAAGTTGCGAACAGACTGTAACTGAAAGAATTTCTATTTGCTTTACATGCAGCAAACTAACAAAATGAAGAAAAGATACATATATCAATCTAAATAGATTTATAATTACAGTTTTCTAGTGAAATAGGGAAAAAAAAAATAGTTTTCCATCAAAGAACAAAAACTATCACAACAGATTACCTGCTGATATCTGAACTCTAATTTTGCAAAAAGATTCTCAAGTTTTTCCTGCATCATTTTGTAATAACTGTCCCTTGAAAGTATCATGGCCTCTATATTTCCTTTGCTGAAAGTCAGTGGTGATGCATAAGATGGACAATTGCTCGAAAACCCACTCAAGCAGGGAAGAAAACCCTCATAGGTATGGTCCTTGGTAGAAACAAAAGTACACAATTCGAGCAATTTCACTAGAATCTGCAGCTGTTGACCAGCTCTGACAAGTGGAATCAATAAATTCTTCAAAAAACAAGGAATAGAAACTCCATCTCGTTCCTGAGGTAGAAATACCAACCATGAGAACTGATAGAGCTGATAGGAAGAAGAGATGGAGATACATTGAAAACAGTGTCTAACTCCAATGTTCCAAAATTACGAATGATATATTACCCTAATAGTTGTCAATGGGAAGTCAATAGAGATGCCAGCTTCACCATGTGGATCAAGAGACAGACTGTCAACGTATTCTACCACAAACTCCTTGTAAGGATCACTAATCTCAGCTCTGAATATCCAAGACCTGATAAACCCACAATATGGTTCACATGATCGAAGAAAAAGAAATTTGAGTAGAGGACGATGAGCAGGATCAGCAACCTAAACAAAAAAGAAAAAATGTATCAGGGAATGTCCATTTGCAGAACCCCAAATTAGAAACATGAAAAGAATCTCCATCTAAATCAATAAGAAAACCTAATTTAGTGTGTCCACAAACATAAAAGCTAAATTGCTTAATCAACAGAGCATGGAACTGCAACAGTTGCAGGCAAATTTGAAGTGAGCCTACTACTTACATGTTTTTCTCTACGGCTGCAACCTTATCAAAACATTGATATGTTTCAAGACCTTTTTTATGTACAGAGAAGAAACCATAATTAACAATAAGAGAATTGCATCAATGTAAGGGGATGCATAAACACAAGGCCAGTGAGTAATATTACTTGAAAAGATAATTCCAAAGGAAAAAGAAAAGATCATTCCAAAGGAATATTACAAAGATCATTCCAAAGGAAATTACTTGAAAAGATCATTCCAAAGGAATATTACAAAGTTAAGCGTCGGAAAAAGAAAAGTAAGCTAACCTGTAATTGTGTATACAGGTATGTGAGTAAATCCCCTCCTCTGTGGAAATTACAAAATTCAGAAGTTGCTTTCGTAATTAACTCTTCAAAAGAAGATATTGAGAAGCACGGAGAAAATTGATATAAGTCGCATATGTTTGTAAGGGTCTCAATCTGAGTCCTCAATTCCTTAGTGTGCAAATACAACTCTAACAAAGTAAGTTCAGAAAGCACTACACTGTTGAGACATCCCACAACAGAAGACGGGCACGAAGAACGCCTCAAGCCCACTGATGCATACAAGGTATCCATTGCACACATGTAACCTTCCACAACCTTTCCCACGGCAACAGCAAATGCGTGATTAACAAGACTATAAGGAGGTCCCTGTTTCACTTGCGCTTCGCCATCAACATGGTCTTGACTTTCTACATTCAAATTCGTGAAGTAATTGACTAATTTTCGGAGAAGAAGGACAAGCAAACCTGAGCAGCCTATAGAGTGCAGAATGTTTCCCAAAGCATGAGTGCTTGAAGACCTATTCCACAGACTCCGAATCTGATGGAAGGTCCTATCAGCTGGGTCGGAGCGAAATGCAGCAGAAAGCTTCTGGATACTGACAAGGGCCGATTCAACTCCCAGCAGTGCATTCATCGCCAACCGCACCAAACTTGCCTCCTGTAAACACCCAATTCTTCACATTTTTAAATTTAACCGAGTACAAAAAAATATGCAAGATATGGGCTTTCAAAATTCAATTTTCCGTCGAAACAAAGAGAACCAAACTGCAAATGAAGGAATTTACGAATGTAAATAAGGCAGAAATGCATGTCAAGCAAGCAATCGAATCGATTTTGAGTTTGAAAACCCCCTAATGAAGAGAAGGTGGGACTTACGGAGACGGAGGAGGCATGGCATAGGGAGTGAGAGGAAGAGGATTTGGAGGATTGAAGATGGGAATTTCCGCTTTCGGAAGGGATCGATTCCCAAGTCGTTGGAGGAAGCCATGGACGTTCCAACTTTAGATTCTCAAGCAATGAGGATGCGAAATTGGTGTCGACCGCCATTGTCTTAAGCAATTGATGCGAAATTGTATAGTAGGATAAGCATAAGATGAATTACTGAGTGTGAGTGTGAGTGAAGAGAGTAAAGAGAACTCTCAGTCCCAGTTACCCCGCCTAAGCAATTTATAGGTAGAACCGTAGAAGAAAGGGCTTTAAATTTAAAATAAAATTAAAAAAGTTTTGGGAAATTTTATATATACCCAAAAATCTTCTTATTTTACCCAACTTCTCAATTTACCTAACTACCACTTTTTTAAAATTAATATTTTCTCATTTTACCCAACCCAAATTACCATCCATACCCTTATTAATAATACCCAACCTCCCTTCCTCCCAAACTTACCTTCAAAATCACTCTCATAACTAAACTTCAAATCTTAAACTAATTTTTGTCCACGTATCATCAAATCAAGGTTGTTTTGAAGAATGAAGAGTCAAATCGTCGTTTAGAAGCCTTCAAAAGAGGGTTGTGTGCAAACTTTTTTGTGTTCTAAACGTCATGAACGAATCTGGGTTCGCGCAGTGTTTGGTGGACCAGTGCCGAACATTTGCATTATGTTCAGCAGGTGCCTGCTAAACATTTGCATTATATTCGACAGGTGTCCACCGAATAATAATAGGATGTTAGGCACGTGCCCACCGAACGATGGTTGTGTAATAATTTTAGACATTTTTGCACCATTTGGTGGGCACTTGCCGAATATAATGCAAATGTTCAGCAGGTGCATGTCGAATAAAATGCAAATGTTCAGCAGGTGCATGTCGAACATAATCTAAATGTTCAGCACTGGTCCACCGAACACATGATTAAAAATTTTATTGGGTAAAATAAGAAGAATGTTGGGTATGTATAGACAGTGACGGATCCAGGAATTTGATTCCGGGGGGTCATAGTGTACACTATGCCATAAATTTTTTTTACAAATATAACACTAAAAAAATTAAATGATAATTGTTTCATTTATAATTCATAATAAAAACATACAAGTTACAATTGTCCACGACGAGTTTTCATATTCTGAAAACGTGTCATTATAGCTTCATTATCAATGCAATCAAAAACATCTTTCTCAATGTAAACAATCAAGCTATCGCTCAACCATTGATTTCCCATTTTGTTGCGGAGTGGACCCTTGATAATATTCATGGCGGAAAATGCCCTCTCCACTAAAGCAGTTGCAACCGGTAAAACCAAAGCCAATGTAATAAGCAAATACACATAAGTATATGTCCGATCCAACCTTTTCTCCACCAATTTTTTCGCAAGATCACCAATCCCTTTCAATTCTGAAAAATCACTACTTGAACGCATATGATGAATATAAATCCTAAGTTGATCTTCAAGTGTCAATAGATCTCGATCCGAAAAATCTTGAGGATAAAATTGAGCAAGACGAAGTAACTTTTGTATGTCAAAAGCTACGAAAGAATTATTCGGACTCAAACATGCCAAGCAAATAAGTAACTCACTATTTACCTCATTGAAGCGATCCTCCAATTCCACAAGTTGCTCATCAATGACATAAACAAAGAGCTCCACACGATAATGATGATGATATGTTTTTATTGGAGCATTGCGCCGTGACCTCCCTCGAGCTACATATGTCTCATCCATGTTAGGAACCTCAATATGATTTTTAGCACAAAAAGAAGCTACTTGATCAACCAAAAGATCAAACTCATTATTTCTCATATGGTGTAGTCTTTCCTTACATGCTTTGACTAAAGCCATTGCACTCACAATCTCTTGATCTTTCTTTTGTAATGCTTTTGACAAAGCATTTGTGATTCCCAATATAGATCTCATCAAAAATAGGTGAAACACAAACTGAAAAGATAGTATTTCTCCCAATAATCTATTTGCTTCACCCACACTATCATTGTAGCGATCATCAACAATCAATTCAAGCACCTTCACAACCGATGCAAACATAGAAATCAAACTAATCAACGTACCATAATGGGAGTTCCAACGTGTATCACCGGCACGTTTGAGACTAGATTCTTGATTTAAGCCTCGACCCGTTTGAAGACAATCATTTTCAAAGGCTTCCATAAGCTCTTTTTGGAGTTGCTCTCTCAATGCATCACGACGCTTACAAGATGCTCCAACAATATTAACCACACTATTACAAGATGTAAAAAAAGTGGCAATGTCGGCATTTTTCTTTGCAATGGCAACAAGAGCTAGTTGAAGTTAATGAGCAAAGCAATGAACATAAAATGCACAAGGTTTTTCTCTCAAAATCTTTGTTTTAAGGCCATTGAACTCACCTCTCATATTACTAGCTCCATCATAACCTTGCCCTCGTAGCTTGGAAAAGCTCAATTTGTTGAAAGAAAAGAATGCATCAATGGCATCCTTTAGTGCACTAGAAGTGGTTTCGGCAACATGTTGGACCCCCACAAACCTTTCAATTACTTGCCCTTTGTCGTCCACATAACGCAACACCATAGCCATTTGCTCCTTTATTGAAATATCACGTGAATCATCCACCAATATAGAAAAGAGTCGATCTTTCATATCATTCATGATAACCCCAATGGTTTCCATGGCACATGCATTAACAAGATATTTTTGAATTGAAGGAGCTACTAACTTGAGATTCCCCGGGGCATTTTCCAACACAACGGCCTTAACTTTCTCATCATGATCTGCAAGAAACTGCAAAAGCTCTAAATAATTCCCCCTATTGCTTGAAGTGGCACTTTCATCATTGCCACGAAAAGAAAGTCCTTGTCGCAACAAAAACTTTGTGCAATCAATTGATGCATTCAAGCAAGTGCGATAAGCAATACGAGCTTTGTCTGACTGTTTTTGCACAACTGTTTCAATATGTGAATTTTGGTTCATTAGATTCATAGCAGCTTCTCTAGATCGATTGTGAACACTATCAACCGGCCCAACATGCGTGCTAAACTTTTCTCTCCCTTTCTTCCAATTCCTGAAGCCTACCCCAGTAAAGACGTCACTACCCGCTTGTTCAAAATTGGATTTAAATAGATAGCAATAAAGGCAAAATGCGGCATCCTTAATTAGATTGACTATACTCCAACCAATCAAACTCATCAAACCATTGGGTAATGAAGCGTCGATCAATTCCCGATTGATTAGTTTGTGGGAATATATGACCTCTAGGTTGACAAGGTCCCTTTTGTAGATATGCTCTTCGGATCTCATCTCGAATATTAGGGCTATAATCCGCCATTTGAGTTCTTAGTCCAGGGTCTGCTTGAAGATTAGCCAAAATATCATCTAACCCACTTAAAGTTGAACCAAAACTTGAATTAACCGAATTATTTGAACTACCCGTTGGACATTTTCTCTTAAAATATCGTTCCATAATTCTACACATATAAACCAATTTTCAATAATCAATTAAAGTCCAATAATCAATTTATCAAATTTATCAAAGTAATAACAATAATCAACCAAAATCCAATAATCAACTTAATATAATAAAAATCCATAATCAATTAATCAAATTATCAAAATAATAACAATAATCAACAACAATCCAATAAATCAATAATCATATTAATGCAATAAAAACCCACAATCAATTAATTAACCAATAATTAAATCAACATCAATAAACCACTAATTAGTCTAATTTCATTACAATAATCTTATCAATTAATTAAAAAAACAACATATATTATAAATTTAAGGTGAATTGAAAATTAGGAATTAGGGTTTGAATTTTAAACTTACTTGAAAAAATAAAATTGAAACTTCAAACTTGAGTTTTGAGAGGCACTGGGCAGCAGCCAGCAGGGGCGACGGTGGGTGGCACTGCAGCAGGGGCGATGGCGTCACGACTGGCTGGGTTGGGCACTTCGGCTCTGACCTCTGTGTGTGACTGTGTGGCTGTGTGGCGACTGGGTTTGCTGTTAATGAATAGGGTTGATTATTTGATATTGACGAAGAGCGGAAGTGGCTGGGAGCAAAAGCCATTCTGTTTTGTTTTAATTCCTAGCTCAAAACAACGTCGTTTTGAGTAGGAACTTAAAAAAAAAAATACACAGCTGACAGCCCGTAGGCCACAGCCCACTAGCCCAGCCCACTAGCCCAGCCCCTTATAACTTATTCAGTCTTTTTTTTTTTTTTTGGCCACGCAGCCCACGCCCCCACGCAGCTCCTCTTCTCCTCTCTCTCTGTTTTTCAATTTTCAATTTCTCAGTGGAGCACTGGAGCAGCGGAGCTTTCATGGCGTTTCATCACCTGGAAGGCTGGAGGCTGGAGCAGCGGAGCCCTAGAGGTCGCCTTCTTCACGTGATCACGTCGGGCCGTCGTCGGGGTCGGGGGGTCGCCTTCTTCACGTCGGGGGGTCGCTGGTGTCGCCGTCCAGAGGTCCAAGCCTTCGTGCTCCGCCGTTCGGGGGGTCGCCCGACCCCCCAAGCTTGGCCGTGCGTCCATCCCTGTGTATAGAATTTCCCAAAAGTTTTCTTTCACTTTTTTTTTTTTTTTAGAGCTGTTATTTGCACACTCTTTTTTTTTTTCTTTTTGCACACTTTTTTTTTCTTTTTGCACATCTCAATAACTTAATTTGTAAATTTACCTAATTGACACAAAGGGAAAATACCTTAAAGGACAACCCACATTATTTATAAAAAAAAAAATTAAAAAAAAAAAAAAAACTCTCCTTATACACCCAAGTACCCAACCCAACACTCATAAACCTCAACCATAACAATCTTAAAACTCTCATTGCACACCTCGTCCTCTCATAACCTCATTTCTTCATGCCCAAATTCCCTTATTCAAGCCGTGTGCCTAATTGCATCTCTCAACCCAGGCTTGCGGTCAGGATGAAATTATAAAAAATAAAATAAAAAATATTCGACCCATAACATCTATGTCAGCTTTTTCCATTAAACTCTAAGTTTTCTCTCTTTGTTACATATAGGAAATAATATTATAGAAATACAAATTAGTTTTCATGAATGAAACCTCTACTCGCCCTTTATTCGCCTTCAGATAAGGTATGATAGTAATTTTTTGTTTTTTTGTTTTTTTGTGTTTTTCATTTTTTGTTCGCAGTTTGTTCGACGAACCAGTGTCAAACTTTTCTCAAACATTCAACAGATATCTACCGAACATGTAATAACCTATATTTTTATAAAAAACAATTAATTAATTATATTTAATTAGCTTAAATTAATTACAATTATAGTTATGTTCATATTTATATTTATAATTATATATTATAATTACATTTATATTTATGTTAATATTTATATTTAAATATATTCAATTTTATTATATATATATTTTCCTTAGATGTTTTCTACACTTGGATTTTGAAGAGGTTGTTGGGTGTTAGTGTGTTAGTGTGTTAGTGAAGCAATGGAGGTGAGGTGTGTGTGTGTGTGTGTGTGTGTTCGGTGGTGCTAGGCAGTGGCTCACTACTACAAAAAACGTAATACACAATGGATAAAATCCGTTGTGTAAGTTACCAAAATACCGACGTCTATTGGGGTACCAATAGACAATGGGTAATATCTGTTGTCTTGTAAATATTAACACAATGGTTTTAATTTAAAACCGTTGTACCCTCAAAAACTAATGATTTAGGAGATACCGTTGTTGTGTACTTATCTAGACATCAATTTTTATTTAAAGACCGTTGTGTACTAATAGGCGAGACAACGGTTTCTGTACCCTAAAACATGTATTTTACAACTGTTTTAAATATAAACACGATGTGAAATAGTCATTAGGACAACGGTTTATGTATAATAACCGTTGTGTAAAATAACAATTTCAATTTGCTTTTGATGTATATAATGCTTTGGTACATCGATTTCTATTGAAAACCGTTGTAAGACGACACTTTAAACAATGGTTATAACCATATAAACGCTGTACAAGATAATAATTTCAATTTGAGTTTGATGTATATAATGCTTTGGTACAATGGTTTCTGTTGAAAACCATTGTAGGACGACACTTAGTACAACTGGTTTTAACCATATAACCATTGTGTAAGATAATAATTCCAATTTGATTTTGATGTATATAATGCTTTGGGACATTGGTTTTTATTGAAAACCAATGCAATACAACACTTAGTTATAGTATACCAATGCACACTCATGCTCAGAATTAAACCAAAAGATACTTTATAAATATATGTAAGATTACTTTACATGATAGGTTCTATAAGTGTGATCAGTTGTACAAAAAATACATTCAGTCAAACTAGCTTAAAAGAAAAGACACATAAAAAAAATTTAAAAAAAACTAGCTTAACATAACACATTTACTTCCTTCCAACTTGACCCCCCTAAGTCACAGGCATATGCATCCATATCTGCCAGCTTCTTACTGTCAACTACAATCAAAACAAAGCTAATAGGATATCAATGCAATGCAAAGCAATAGATAAATCATATGCAAGCTCTAAATAGAAGAATTGAAAACACTATTATAATCCTTGATAATTTTGTATATTTACACATCGATATCTTCTTGGGTATAAGTATTGTCCTTTCTCTTCCCCATACATTTTTAAATAGCTGCCCCAACTCTAAAGCTCTAAAAAAACTAACAAAGTCCCTGTAAAAGAGCACAAACACACACAAAGTCACATTTAGATAAACTTCAGAGAAATTTCAAAAAGATACAAATATTCACTTATTTGGTCAAGTAAAAAAGTTTTGAAAGAAGGAAAATGTACTAACTTTTTGTATCTTGACCAAATATTGTTGGGTCCATGCATTTTTTTCATTGTTGGGTTTTTCATTTGCAGATAAGTGAATATTTTTATCTTTTTGAAATTTCTGTAAATGATCATCACTACAAAATCTATGCACAAATCATGTTTGGTCCATTTTCTTAGTACCCAACTTATTATTTGAATAATCATGCAAGCTTTAAAATTTCATTATGATCCAGCATTCAATCCCACAAGAAATTAGAATACAAAGCTAGGCTTGAGGTCCGGACCTCACCCTTCAGGATCAGACCTTCATTAAGATTGGATTTAGAAATTTAGGTTTGAGGTCCAGACCTCACCCTTGAGAACCGGACCTCCAGTAAGATTGGTGTTTGAGACCTAGGCTTGAGGTCCGGACCTCTCCTTTGAGGATCAGACCTCCAGTGGTGAACTCAGTTTTCTGTCAACATGAAGCTGAGCAACCAAGACTAAACCAAAGGAAACAACATTTTGAACAACCAAAATACTGATTCAACTAAAACCAAATCAATAAACAAACCCAATATTAGTAAACAAAATCAATAAAGATCAAGCAAAATATATAAGCATATATCAGTAAACTCATATCAATAAACTCATATAATTTACAAAATCAATAAACAAACCACATATCAGTAAAACCCAATAAAAAATGTTTTGAAGGTACATTGCCAATAAAATACAATCAGATCAAAAAAATATGATACAATAAATCAATTCATATTTACATAAACTAGTTCCAAACATCAGAAAGTAATATGATTATTTAGGCACCTTACCATCCACTCCAATTCTCAGTCCACATTTTGGAACTCTTTTGGGGTGAATTGATCACAGTAAAATCCATTAATGCAAGTGCTGATCTGTAAGTAGATACAACTCAAGAAATAAATAACAAATATTAACAATAGAAACTACGATGAGCTACCATGAGAATAGAAGCTTCAGTTTTTTGAGTGTAGAAGGCATAAAACTCATACCTCAAATAGCAACTATGACAGTTAATATATTCTTGCACCAATGGAGAATAATGCCAGTTTAAAAAATCTTATATGGCTCTCTGAAGATATTTATCACAGTCATCAAAAAAGAAACCAATACCTCTAAAATCAAAAGTAAAGTTCAAGAAATCAGTAAAATGAAATAAATTAAGAAAATAATAAATTTGATTAGTGCACTAGAAAGAAGACAATGATAGACATTAGATTTTTTTTTTTTTTTGAAGTGTAAGAGAATAATTACAGACATTAGATGCAGCTCCAAAATAATGTCAGACCCCAATTCTTAGAGTAAACAATAGACCACAAATCAAGATGGAGTTTAAGAAAGCACACTACACACTTATGGATACTTGGTCCCAAAGGATTCCCAATTTAATTTGGATTTCTGAAAAAATAAAAATAAAAAGGACAACTTTACTAATTTACTACTGACCATAGCTTCATAATGAATCTTTTTTTTTCTTTTTGAAATTTTATCAATTAGCATATACAAACCTTTGCCCAAGGAAGCTTGTCATCTGAACAACCTCTTAGAACCCATTATATCCAATTCCTACGGAAGACAAATTAGCATGGAAGTCAAAAAGAAACAACATGTGGGAAAGTTCAATAATCATAGTAATGATAGACAATGGATACCATAAAATAAGAACCATATGACCAAAACTACCAATGAAATAAGAAACATATGATAGCAGAAATTACCAATATATCAAGCCTTAGTTAACCTCATGCAAGTCTTCAAACTAGATAATATGTTTATGCAATAGAAACTCCTAAGAAATTAAGAGCAAAACTTCTAAGTAGTCTAATCTATAGCATTGTTTTATTCAAAAGGAATACAAAAGTTTTTTTTCCTTATTTGATGCTTTTATAACATTATGCAAATGCAAATATATGATACTTTCATCAAATATAGAGCTTTAAATCTATAGGCAACCCGTTTTTTTTTTTTTTTTGAAAAGATATATAATATTAGATATTACATTCACCATTTACAAAACAGACATAAATGTATGTAATTGATGCCCCCTCTTTAACTAAAACAAAATGTTTGACCAAAAAAATCATCCAAAATTGTACGAAAACAGAACAAAAAGTCTTTTACATGACAAATATCACTCTTGGTGATTGAAACAAATAACACTATAATCCTTATTATTTACATCAACACCAACTAGGATTGTCAAATATGATATGAAAGTTGAAACAAATAAAATAGAAACTTTTATATTCAAATCAAGCAGCAACTAGAGTTGTCAAATATAATTGGTGGCTGTAACAAATAACACTAAAAACCTTATTATTCAAATCAAACACCAACTAGCATTTGCAAATATAATTGGTAATTTGGTATCGCCAAAGCATAATCCCCAAGATTCCTATCCATATCAAATACAGGGTCGAACATATAATTAGTACAAAACATAGGAAAATACCTCAGAGAGCAGAACGAGAGAGAGAAACAGAGAGATCTTTGGTTCATCAGCAAGAGCAATGCAGAAAAACATAAACTTCACTACAAAAATCCAAAATTTCAAGACAAAAATCCCAATACTTCAGACCCCAGAACACGCCCAATTCCCAGATCCCAAAGAAAATACAGAAAACCTATAAACCTTAATTTTCCATTAGCCCTAACTAGAAAATGTCTGCAACCAAAACTCCATCAATAATATTTCTATTTTTATATATAAAGGAATAGAAGAATAATAGACATATAAATCGAACCTTGATCAAGATAGTGTCACCACAGAAGAGCTGAAGCTTCTCCATGGCCTCTGGGTGGAGATCAACGATTGAGTTGTCGTCGTTGATAGCTTCATCCTCAACAAGCCGATTCGCAGCCTTCTTGCACTCCAAAATCGTCGTGCTGAAGTCCCTTTGGCCCCCTTACTGAAACAAAAACCACAATCATATTAAAACCCACAAAACCCCCCAAAAAACAAAGTTCAAAACAAATTTAAGCAAAGCAAAAGCAAGTAAAATTGAAGAGGGATTTGGGGCTTATAGGTCAGAAGATTCGGCTTTGTTCGACATCTTCAAGCCCAGAGCAGAAGACCAATGAAGACGAAGAGAGAGATTTAGATATTGTTTCGGTGTTGAAGAAACACAGAGAGATCTAAGTGCAGAGAGAGAAAGATAGCGTGAAATGAAATTTAGGTAGAGGAGAGAGAGAAAGCGTGTTTTTTTAAGTGGGAGGAGAGAGAGCGTGTTTTTTTTTTTTTTCACCTGCCCAACACAACGATTTTGCCTAATACTATTGTGTATAATAATTTAGAAAAAAACATCAAATCAAATACCATAGGATAATATACCTTCATATAACAGTTTTTAAAAAACCGTTGTGTGGTAAATTAAGATAACGGACAAAATAAGAATCGTTGTTTATTGACCGATGTCTATTTACATTTTTGTAGTAGTGGCTGAGTTTAAACCAAAGACAACAACAGTGGGTGTTGTTAAAACAAAGAGCAAGGCTGTGTTTGCAACAAACCAAGGAAACCCGAGAGAGAGAGAAGGTGAAGAAGAAGAGAAAGAGAGGAAACCAGAGAGAAATGAGAAGGAGGGAGAGAGAGAGAGAGAGAGAGAGAGAGAGAGAGAGAGAGAGAGAGAGAGAGAAGAGTAACAGAGAGAGAAAGAAGAGTGCAGAGAGGGGAAGGAGAAAGAAGGAAGAAACAATGAGGTAAACTTTAATCTTTTACACTCTCTGTTTTTATTTAGATTTGAGCTTGGGTATCATTTTTTATTATGCAAGGGTTAAAGGAATTGTTAGAGAAGTTTATTTGATCACTTTAACATAGGAAATGAATGGGAAAAAGGAAGAGAATTAAATTCGGAGGGATGTCCTTATCATTTTTGGGTTTATGTTCTTAAAAGAGGATTTGATTTCTATGTTGATTTGAAGTTGGGTGATGGATTGGAAGGCTTTAAACATGTATTTAGAAGCTTAAGAAACTGATTTGGGGTGTTAGAATCGAAGGGAATTGATCGAAGTTGGAGGAAGTTTGGAAAATCTTGAAATTTTTGGGAAAAAATGGCAGTTTTCGGGTAGCCTACTTTGAGGCCACATATCTTGAGTTGTAGAGCTCCGTTTTGAGTGATCTTTGTATGATTGTAAAGAGGTGTTGCATATTGTCTTCAAAACCCTGATTTGATTCCGTACTATACCTCTCTTTTTGTTGATTTGGGAATGTGTGTAGGAAGTGACGAGAATGGACAAGGAAAATGACGGGAAAGGGGGAAAAATGATACAAAAGGGGAAAGGGAAGAACATCAAACTTTCAAAGCCTATGTCTCCATTAAGGATCTAGATCCTTTGCCAGGGCAAAATGGTAACAGATTGTACCAGGCTTTGAATCTCAGCCATCTAAAAAAATCCAACAACCTGAATCATGCCATGTCAACTTCTCTGATGCCCACAAAATGTAATTTAACAAAAAAACTGAAGAGTCTTCAAGTTGGCTTTCAACTTTTTTTGATGAAATTTCGACCTAGGTTTATTGTTTCAGATCTGAAAGTTGATCGTCGACGACAAACGATCGATTGCAAAATGGTCAACACATGTTCAACAAATTGTGCTACAGTCACGTACTTTAGATAGTGTTGTAGCCAGTTTATCATATTCTTTTTTTTTTTTCACATTTTTGTTAAAATCAATTTTTTTGTCGACCATGTGGCAACTAAAAGGACATTTTTGTCCGAAAAGTGGCCAAAGAGTCAAAAAAGTAAGAGTTGTGAGTGGAGAGTTAAAAAATATAGAGTTGTATTAAAGAGGTTATTTAATGAAATTTCCCAATAAAAATATGTGACAAACAACTTCCATTGGTAATTGATCATATCTTTAACTCATTATTGACACTTTGACATCGAACCCATACCCTCTATGATTTCAATTAAAATGAAAGATAATAAAACAAAACTCTTAATTTATTACATTATATGGCCATGTTTGATTGGCTGTAAACCGCCGCTTTCGTTTCAGTACCATTTCATTATGTTGTGCCCATCCTTAATAAAGTCCTACGGGGATAATAGAAGGGCTAAAAACGTTAGTTTAAGGAGCCTAAGGTATCTCCATGTTTGAGTGCTATTAAGAAGGGGCCTTCGGCCTATAGTCACACCCGTGGCTCACTCTCTCCCTTTCAGTTTTCATCTCGTTTTCCAATACTTGGAATGAGAATTAGATTCTATTCCAGGAAGACATGATATTTGGTTTACTGGAAATGAAACCAAACTAAGAAATTGACTTTAGTTGACTGTAAATCAATTCCATAAAAAAAAAGGAATAAAAATACCAAAAAGGAGGTGGTATTTCTTTTGGTATTCATATTTCATAATTAATCTGTAATGTAAAAATTACAATATATATATTATTTTATTATTTGGCTATATTGAAGAATTAGAAAAAGACATATTCAGTACTTCTCCCCACATCATTCATCGTCTCATCTTCTCTATCTATGACAGATTTACCGTGGCGCATCCATCCCTTCCTCTATGAAAAGAGAAGAAATAACAAAAAGATTTTTTTTTTTTTAAACGGAGAAGAAAATTGAAACCCGTAGATTATATAGAATATATAAAAGCTGCAACCTCGATCATTTTTTCTTCTTTCAATATGATTGCTACATCAATTTTGAATCTGCTATCCTACTTTTGACCCCATCGATTTTCCTTTCTTTCAATATGAATTTGCAACATCTTTTATGAAAATTACAATATAAATTGATTAGATTGTATATATTAATATAGATTGGTTAATATCAATCAATCGATGAATCTGCAACATCATTTTTCTATATATTAATATAGATTGATTATATATATTATTGGATTATGATGGATGATTTATAAATTTGTTTTATCTCTCCTCTGTGTATTATTACTTGATTCAAACAAAGTATTCTCTTGTATATTACTTGTTCTATATATTTGCAGATGTCAAGCTTTTTTTTTTTTTTTTTTTTTCTCTCCCGTCAAAACAAATCTTCAAGATTAGGGTAGCTAGATTATATGCATTCAATACTAATATTAAAAAATTAAAAGATAAATAATTGTTGAAAATAGTATTACATGTTTCATTAATTTCATTATGACATCTACCAAAAACTATAATGAAAACAACAAGTCCTAATTTGGATTATGTTTTTGTTCAAGACGGAATAGGAATTGAAAATCATTACACTACGGAATAGTTAGGATTAAGAGTACAATTCATATTTCAAGCCTTAGATTACGGCTAAACAAACATAACCTATATGTTCAGTTACTTAGAAGCTAAAGGAAAGGAAAATGCGTGAAAATTTATATATATATATATATATAGTCTTTCAATTCAAGAAATTCTAGATGAACATTGGCAAAGTAATAAATTTAAAACACAACAAAATGGTTGAATACTCATTTTGTCTTCATAGATAATGTACGCATGCAATTCTACTTATGGAGAAAAGTTTTTGAATGAGCACTCCCCTACCTCCGATCCCTTGGTGCTGCTAAGTCTATTTCCAACACATATATCCGACTTAGGTTGACTGCTACCAATATGAGGTCTTCTCCAGCCAACTTGTCTTTCCTTAGGAATTGGAAAATCTAATATTGGTGTGTACGTTCCCTTGTTGTGCTTGTTGCTGTTGCATGTGATAGTATCTTTTGCAGCAGTTTATGTTGCTAGTTTTCTAGCCTCTTCTTTTTCTGTTCTTGCATGTGTTTTGTTAATTTGTTAACTATGCGGTTGTAGCTCTCTTTTTGGTTCAATAAATTTTTACTTACCAACAAAAAAGAAAAGTTTTTGATGGTTTAGTGGTTTGTAGCTAGGACCAAAGGGTCAGACCAAGTTTTGTGTACTTCCCAGTATATGCTGTTTTTATTATTCTTTATTGGTATTGCTTCATTTTTATTTTGTAATTTCAGAGCATTGCTGGAATGTTTACGTCAAATGTAAACCCATCTTTACTCGTTTTTTTTTTAATTTTTTTATTTTATAATGTAGAATAAAAAAATGTGAACCTAATCTTAATTTAGGTACCAATTCAATTTGTGCCAACCATTCACAATGAGGTAGCCGCAAATTGAAAGTCCTTGTCAATGTCTAAGGAAGATATTCATATTCTAGCAAGAAAAATTTGAAAGAGTATGTGAAGGAGACAATTAAGGAACCTTTGGCTTTGCCCATGCATGAAGTCACCCACTAATTCCTACGTAACCAAAGCATTTTTGAAGGTCTTGAACAAGAGAAAGAGAAATTCCCAGACACGTACACCCCAAAGAAAGTTAGCTACCCAAAAAAGGAATAACTAAATCCAAAGAAAACACACAAAGGTAAGCCAATAAGAAAGAAGGACCTCTCTCTCAGTTACCAATCTGAAAGTCACAACATGTGTGTATAAATCCATCCAACCAGAGCTTGCATTTTCAAGAATCAAACAGAAAACTAATATACACAGACCCAAGAGAGAGAGGAGAGAGAGAGAGAGAGAGAGAGAGAGAGAGAGAGAGAGAGAGAGAGAGAGAGAGAGAGAGAGAGAGAGAGAGAGAGAGAGAGAGAGAGAGAGAGAGAGCCTGAAAACAAATTAAAGGCTAAATATATTATAAGATGGCAACAGCAATTAATCGTGTGTATGAAGATGTTGAACCAACAGCAGAGTGGACACGAGAGGAAGCTTATGACACTCTCATCGTCTACCTACCCGGTTTGTTGCATGCTTATAATTAATTAACTCCCTTTCATCATATTTGTCTATGTTAATTGTTCTTCAAACCTCTCTATCTCAACTTTTCTTTTAACTGTCCTTCACTTTGTTTTTCTTTATTTCAGTTTTGAATCATATTCCTGTAGTTAATTAACGTTTCTAGTTAAGGCCAAATGATCATATACAATTTTTTTTCCCTATACTATTATGTTCTTTCACATGCATATGTACTGTTTTTTTTTTTTTGTTGTTGTAAAGTTTGGGGCAGCAATGTTCCAAACAAAAGCAGCGAAACTAAATGATTAATACAAACCAAATCGAGATCCTAGCAATTAATTTAACATCAATTTTAATTTTAGTTTGTTTTTATCTGAAAAGGGAAATTCAAATTGGAAACTCTCAAACATTGTGACTTTCAAATATTACATAGAGAAATCCACTAGAAATGAATGCATGGGAATTGGGTTTGCTTTGGCATATATTGATTTTATTATATATTTATTAGTATTGTTTGTACAGGATTTAGAAAGGAGCATCTGAAAATTCAAGTAACCTCATCAAATAAAATAAGGGTGCTTGGTGAGCGCTCAGTTGGTCATGACAATAAATGGCAGCACTTCCGCAAGGAGTTCCCCATCCCAACAAATTGCGACACCAACGACATCTCCGCAAAATTTGAGAGCGGCCTTCTTTATGTCAAGCTTCCAAAGACCATTGCTCCACTTGTCGAAGAAGCACCAAAGCGACCACCACCAACTGAAGCCCAAAAGCCACCAACAACTGAAGCTCAAAAGCCACCAACTACAGAAGCCCAAAAGCCACCAACCACAGAAACCAAAAAGCCACCAACCACAGAAGCCCAAAAGCCACAAACCACAGAAGCCCAAAAGCCACAAACTACAGAAGCCCAAAAGCCACTACCCAAAGAAGCCCATAAGCCAACCACAGAAGCCCCAAAGCCCCAAAAGCCCATGAGTGGTAGTGATCATCAACAAGTGCCTTCATTAGGCCCTATGGATCACAAGCAAAAGCAAACCAATGGGTCAAAAGCTGATGGGCATGCTAAGCAGACACCAGAGAAGGAGAAGGCAGCTGAGTCTAGCAATGCTGCTGCTCAGAAAGCATTGGAGAAGGAAAAGAGGGCTACTAATGATCATGAGTTGGCCAAGGCAAACACTAAAAGTACTGAAGATCATGGTGGGAAAAAGGTTGCTGATTCAATAAAAGGAGCAATTCATGATGGGCAAGAGGATGGGGTTGATAAAAGCTATTATAGACCACCCCAAGGTTATAGTTATAGGCCGGTTGTTGATGGGTTGGTTAGGGATCAGCTGAAGCAGCCAAGGAGATTGGTGAACTTGGTCCTGACATTTTTATTTTTTCTGGTGCTTGGTTTGTATGTTAAGTATGCAATCAATTCCATAGAGGAATTTAAACGCCAAGAGCTGTAATTAGTGACTTGTGCATACAAGCCACACCCTATGTGGCACCACAGGCATTATATGCAAATAACATGAATTGAATAAAGGGGATTGGCAATTCAAGGTCATCCCCAGTGTATTGTTAAGGTTACCTTACTTTTTATTACTGTTAATGTTCAAGCTTAATTCTTTCATTTATAGGTTTTTACTTCTTTTATTTTTTATTGTTTTTGTATACTGATATCAGCAAATCTCTAGTGGAATGTTCATGGAGGGTTTAATTTGCGACAACTTTAAAACCTTATGGAGTGTCTATATAAATTCCAGAAGTACAGAGTCCCTATATCTAGGGGTGTTTGTGTTAACCCACACCACAGTCTTGCACCAAAAGTAAACCAGTTCAATAATAATAAGATATAGTACTAGTTTGTCTTAATTATATATAACTTATAAGTTCGTCAGACTAATGCAAACGGGATCAGCATGAGAAGCAATTATATATCATAAGTTTAGAGAATTTAAACATAACAATTATCCTAGTTCCTTGTAGAATGTCTGAAGGTCTAGAGTTGGATATCACGGTGTGAAACTAAGACCTATATATCAAAGGTCATACCTAGTTAAGAAAATGGTAGAAGTACCTCAAGTTAATTGCTTGCTTGATTTGGGAACTCCAAGCTGAAAGCTACCCACTTGCCATCACTAACAGGCAGCACCGTTATGGAATTAGGGAATGCAATATCAGGAAACTGTGTGTAAACTCTAACTCTGTTGCACAGCAAGTAACTCCTCAATCCTGCACTTTTCGCTACATTTGTATCTGAAACCGAGACAGCAGAAAGATTGGGTTGTATAAATGCTGGAGAGGAAGGGATTTCTTTGGTTGAAGAGAGTATTGATTCAGAGCATAAGGAAGGCTTTCTGGTTGTGTTCACGTTATCCATGTTGGCTGATAAATTGCTTGGTGTGCCTGACTCTTGAACTTCATCAATGATCACTGCATGACAAATCAAAATTGTTTGGATAAGACAACTTGAAAAAGTTTTTAACTTCATATGAATTGATAGAAAGATTTGAATGTACTAGGTATCAGATGAAGATGTCACCTTTTATTTCTTTAGCACATTCCTCATACTTGGTAGCTGGAGATGAAACCAACTGATGTTCATGCATGAGATTCTGGAGTGAATCAACAGTCATTGTCAAGTCAGAGCTTTGAGTGGTTTTGAGAGCACTTTCTATTAGGTCATGAGGGGAAGTGAGCTTGGTATTCAGGCTCAATCCACCTGAAAAGAAAGTAACCTTGTCAATGTACCATCATTCATTTTCTGCCATGAAAATGTGCACAAGTAATGAAGCAAATACATGACTTCAACGTTGGATACAGAGCTTGGCATTGCAACAATGTGTATAGCAGAATAAAGATTACCATGTTTCCCTAAAGGAGGGCAGTGGATATCAATACATATATATAAACCAGGTGAATAAATCCAAATACTGGCAAGTCAACAAACTAAAGTTTTCTCTGAGTATCGAGTCAAAACCGATCTGCAATGATTCAGCTACCAGATGAAATTGATCATTTATGTGCATGATGTCTATCAGTCAATGAAACCTAAAACCATTTGACAATGGGTGGAGACATATGACACTATATATTGTAACCAAAGGATATGAAATGTAAAGAATATAAAAGACAAAAGTTCATATGCAGAACATGTAAAATCTGTTCTGTTCTTGCTCATGTTAAATGAAAACTAAAAGAAGCTTCCTTCTGTCAAAAAATTTAAAGCACCGACAGCTATCATCCGAAGAGGGAGAACTAACTTACGCTCTTTTAAAGCAGTGTAAGCAACCTTTGCAGCATTCAGCTCTGCCTTTTTCTTGGATTTCCCCGCTTCCCCGCAGAATTTCTCTCCTTCTACTTCCACAGTGGAAGAGAAAATTGGCATGTGAGATGCACCGGATTTCACAGTTGTATAAGCTGGCATGCAAAAGCCTTCTTTCTGAGCTAACTCCTGTAAGAGATTCTTGTACTGACCAGGTTCATCCTGTGGAGGGACATAAAGAAATGAATAGTGTATTCTATAAATTTAACATTTCATATTTATAATGTCACGCGCACACAAACACACACAACACCATAAGCAGAAATTGAGAACAAAATGGTACAGGACTGAACTGCAAGAGGTGGCCCATCATTTTTACTGGAATATAATGAAGAATCAAGATTTTTCGACTGAGCATAGTTCTGCAGCTGGCTCTTGTATTGATAGCACAAACCTATATGCATGAGTTGAATGTTAGAGATATCCATTGACATGAGTAAATCAATAAGCTAGTGAAGATAGTGAGAGGAAATAAGCAGAAATGGAAGGCGAACAGTGCAGAACCATGTTAAAAATGGATTCAAAAAGCTATTGAACTGCGCAGAAAGGAAAGAGAAAAAAAGTGTTACATAATTTCCCACAGAATTCTGCCTGAGGATCTTGATTTATTTTATCTTATACCTGTTCTAACATGTAGGATACTATGCAACATGTATAGTAACATCTCTCATTTTCAGGATAGTCTGCAAACTTGGCAATTGTAGGTGCTCAAAACGTAAAACATTTTTTAGGTTTCCAGAAACATAATCTGGATTTGGCTTTCCATAGCATGAATAAAACTGCTATGATATATGGTAAAATAAGTATAAACTTGGTAGCAAGAAGATTAGTAATTTTGACACAGTTTGTTGATTAGCCTAAATTATAGTGTGTAATTTGATTGTTGCTGAAGTTTGGCAAGATGCAACAAAAGTACTGGAACACAAAAAGGAACTAGTGACTAATGAAGAAATCTGAAAGATAATTAAAACATATGTAAGGGTAATAATGTCAATAACATTTATTAAAATCTTATAAACCCCACAATTTTATCTTATAAATCTCATACTTTAATCTTTCTCCTTGCTGATAGTGAGTAATACAATACAACATGAACATTGATAACCATGCAACTTTTTTTTTTGATTGAAATAACTATGCAACTTAATATTTTCCCGATTATATAATACAAGGAAATCAGAAAATGACGTTCTTAGTATAAGAAAGCATCTAATTACCCCTTAGTCTTTTAGCAAGCAAAACATGAATCTTTGACATGAAGACCTTTTATTCGACAGATGGATGCATATGGTTCCTCAAAATCTCTTTCAATTATTAAGAAATATTTTTATGAATTCCCATTCAACTTCCAAATTAGATAGAAAATAAATTAAATATATACCAGAAGAAGAAGACGGTGGAGAGGTGAAGTGAAGGAAAGCGAGCATGGCAGCCTGGTTTTGGGCTTCTTTGGAAGATTTGCAAGAAATAGGTGAGTCGAAGCAGAACCCATTGACTGATACAGAGGCCTTGAAGCGAGGGCTGTGTTCGGGTCCGTCTTTCATGGCGGTGTACCTTGGCAACCCCCATTTCTTCTCATGGCACAACTCCTGCAGCTTTGTCTTGTACATTCTTTTCTTTCTTGTTTTGTTTTCTCTCTGAAAATAAGAAATTACAACACGAAACCACGACCACGACCAACACAATGAGAGGCCTCTGTCTTTTGGTTTCGTTTTCTAAAGACCACAAATGCAATGCTTCCCTTCCCGCGTGTTTTTCGTGTTGGTATGGTCTCATATATTGTCGATGATTTAATGATTGCTTTGCTTTGTAGGCCCTAATTTTTGCTGCGTCCACGGTCTTTGGACTGGGATTTGCCAATCAGGTGAGTTCATTTGGCGTGGAGACAGTAAAAATAAGGTTTCGACTTCGGAGTATACTTGGGAGTTCAGTACACATTGTCTCCGCATGTTAAAATCATCGGCATTTTCTTTGAACAGGAAGGGGAGTGTTGATTTACTTTTTATTTCCATGTCATTCAAAAAACAAAAAACAAAAATAAAACATTTTATTGGAGGGTTATGGGATTGCATTTAAATTAGGGGAAAAAAAAAAAAAAACGATGTTGGTCCCAATGTTTTAACCCGAAAACAAATATGGTACTTGTGTTTTTATGTTGTTTGTAATTTTAGGACAATTTTAATAAAACTCAAATTTTCAATTTGGGGATAAATTATCCATTTGTTTTTGAGAAAAATTTTGTTGGCAGATTGAAAGATCATCTTATGAGTTTTCTAAAATTAATTTCAATTTTCACTTTTGTATTTATTTGCTAAAGAGATTGAGACTCACAAAATTTTTAAGGTTTAAACATTAAGTTTTGGATTTCTTTAATTTTTTTTTTAAATCAAATTGAATGTTATATGCATGATTTTTTGTCATTTTTTAGTAAAACTTGTAAGTTTAAATAAGTTATTAGTTTCGATTTGAGTAATGTTGGGTGCAATATGTCCTAAAATTGTAAATCATATAAAACACAAAGACTAAATATAGAGTTTTAAAACCACAATAACCAAATATGTATTCGGATAAAACACAAGAACCAAAAACATTTTTTTCCCTTTAAATTACATGTCTTGGACAAACTCAAACAATTTTCAATAAACAAACACTCAAATAATATACATTTTTAATTGTTTTAGGTTCTAATAAGATTCAATAAAAAGCTCAAAGCCTCAAACAAACACTCAAATAATATACGTAAACCCTAAGCTGCACAAGAACTCGAAGTCTACAAGCGAGTCTTAACCTACTAACTCCATCTAATCTAGTTTTTACTTTTCTAACATTTCAATTGTAAGCTTTACAATTTATTTATTTTTAATCCTTTTGAGATGTGAAAGGTCCAAACTACCCTTCATATAAATACACCTACCAAATGCCCAAATATGTAGTCTTCTTTTTGGATTTCACTTTCAACCTCTCTCTCTCTCTCTCTCTCTCTCTCTCTCTCTCTCACACACACACACACACACCCACCCTACACCTTGATCCATTCCCCTATGGTTGACTATCATCATTAGGAAAATGCTAGGGTTACCATCTAAGTATATCATCTCTCCAGTAGAGGTAGATCTCATCAAGTGGAACCCACTCAAGTGGAACGTACCTCTATTAGAGAGATGCACTAGAACACAAAAGGGCTTTTATAGCACTCAAAAAACGCTATAAAAGCCCTTTTATAGCGTTATTGAAAACGCTATGTCAGCTGACGTTATAATAGACCCAAGACTTATTATAGCGTTTTTAGAACGCTATAAAAAAATTCCTTTCTATAGCGTTTTTGAAACGCTATAAAAAATCTATATAATAGCGTTTTTAAAATGCTATAGAAAGATATGCAATAGCATTTTTAAAATGCTATTTTTGTGGTATTTAATAGCGTTTTAAAAATGCTAGAATATGTAACGATCTTTCGTAGCATTTTAAAGAAGCTATAATAATTATTACTATAGAATTTTAAAATGCTATCTTTAATTTTTGCAAATATATAATAATTATTGATTACATATTTTGGTGCCTCCGAAATTATTTTTTTTAGGCTTTTTAGATTGCTACTAGAAATTTTTTATATATAGCATTAAGTATGAAACTTATGTGCTATCAAGTATATATATAAATTAAAAGAAACAATTGGAACTAAAACACATCATTAAATATATTGGTCCTGAAATACAATATATATAAGTTACTTCAAATACCAATGTTAAGGCTGCATAAGCATAATAGTTTCACAACTGCCATAGTTTCAAATTGGCCTTTAAAAAACACTAATATGTAGGTCCTATAGTAACAAAAACAAGCCTAACTTGTTAACTCTCTTCAAAATAAAGCATCCAATAGCCAAGAGACTACAAACTGCCAAAACGCAAACATCCAATTATATCCAAGTGCCTCCAAACTGCCAAAAAGAATAGTCAACAATAGGTTTCATTAGTGCCCCCAATCTACTAAAGGTTGTAGTGCTAATAAGGAAGGACTACCTTTATAATGTACCAAATAAAAACATGTATATATGTGACCCTCTTAAAGACCAACGAATTTGTGATGTATCAAATGGTATAAGAAAAAAAGAAAACTGAAAACAAATCCTATATATGCCAATGAATGTCCACTCACTCAGAAGTTTATATATTCACATTAATATACTACTACTATGAAAACAAAGCAATCAAAAGTTTGGATTAATATTGAATTAACCAATTCCAACACAAAACCACAACTAAAAATGAAAAAAAAACTTCAAATTAGCTTTTCACAGATTGATCTAAGTTTTCAGAGTTACTAATAAATTAAAACTCAAAGTCTACTTTTCCTATATCACAAACCAAAGAACATTTTAAGGTACTTTTTTATAAACCTCGATCTATACAAAATGCGCTGCTAAAGTACATTTTAAGGTCTCATATGCTTAGATGATATGTTATATGAACAAAATGATGAGTTTGACAATTAGCACTTAATACAGTATCTTCTAGCTCCAAACCTTAACTTCATTCTGCCAAACATATAAAAAACAAAAAAAAAACTGAACTTCCATGTCCCAATTCTTAATATTTTTTTATCTTAGTTTTATGCTTCAATACCCCGCTTCATCTTCCCACCTATATCAAGTCCACCACAATATCAATCATATAGCTGTTTCTTTTGATTCAGATTTCTTTTCATAGTTAAAAAGAATAATAAAAATTTAACCAAAGAACCACAAACGGAAAGTAAATAACAAAATAAATTAATACATGTATTAGAGGCAAATAGCACTTCACAACACCAAGCCTACATGCAGAACTCAAAGAACAGAAAACTATACAATTCACAAAGCTTGTCACTACATATATATTATCCGTTTAGAACTCACCAAGCAACAACAAAAATAATAAAAAATGAGTAACTTTTGACTTCTCTATAAAACAAAGACAAAAAAGAGATGTATATGATTCTTAAAGCAGAGAAGAACTGCTTAATGTAATGGGGAAATTATTTATATATGATCTTAAATAACTGACTAAAAGCCTTTTTCTCCTTTAATCAATATTATAACCATAAATACCTTGTGTCTTGTTTCCTATGAACTACAACAACATATGCTTTGAACAATGATGGGTCACCTCATTGATTTATAACATAGAGCCATCAAGTGGAAAGCAAAGAAAATAGTGGAATAAACACTTATAATTAGATTGCATGTCAGAAAACAAATATTATTTGCATATTCACCAAACTATAGGAATTAATTGTCATATAAAATAAAAGAAAAACTAACCTCATCTGCACTAAAACTACCAGCACTTCACAACCTCTCAAAGACTTCACCAGGAGATTTGACATATTCTTGTTTTTCTTTTGAACAACATCAATAGCTAAATGAATGAAATATTTGGCAATACCTATGGGAAAAAATAATGTGTCAAGCGTTCTATTGATCATATTCAACACAAGACTGCCGTATCTCAAATTCTCATAAACCAAAGACAATAGATATAAATCCCTATGTGCATGCAAGATTATTTGACATAAAAGAATGGTAATTACTAGTTAGAACCAAAACAAATAAAAAATACGTATGCTAACCAATAAAAATTGATGTACATGCATCAAGTTTATTTGTATAAAAGGTTTGAGTGCTACTTGAATGATTAATCAAGGGTAGAACATATATCTACATAATCTCAAGGGTGGAATTCTTTCTTATCTTCCTGTTTAAAGAAATGGGAAAGAGCATATGAAAGCAGAGACCTCAAATAAGGATAAGTTGGGAAGGTATCTATTCATCTTTGGAAAGAATTTATGTGCAGGACTTCTGATATGTATAGTAGCCTTTCTTTCAACATTTTGCCTTTTTCTTTCTTTTTGGACGTACAAACAAAAAACTTGCCTTAGGGAAACTAATGCAAAAAAATTATGCTAACCAATTTCTAGAAGGTAGTTAAAGAAGAGAATCAAATAACGTACCTCTCCAAGCTTCCTTTATGGCTTTCTCTGACCACTCCAACCAGTCAATTGATAAGGGATTCTGCAAATCCTCAAGTTAAGAACAAAAATGCTAACCTATAACAATATCCACAAAAGCATGTATTTTACATCACCTGAGTGTAGTATGTTTGATATTTATTACTTAAACTTGGTCTTTCTGTAGCTCAAAAAAATAAAACTTTTGCTTTTGGCCCTATTTCACTTCAACTTAAAAAAAGGGGAATAGTTTACAGATTCTACAAATACAAACCCACCTTGACATCCTAGATTGAAAGACATCTATGTACAAGGATACACTTCTATTTCTAAAATGACAATGCTTCCTAAAGTTTGTCATCTGAATAAGATTCCACATAGGTGATTACATTTCAGAAGCCTATAAATATACAGTTTTGCCCCAAAATCGTGAATTGAAACAATAATCACAAGAAAAGTCACCTTATGTATCAGCTTCCGAGCAAGATCTGCGAAAAATAATAAAATTAATACTGAATGTTAGCATATTATAGAGTAATAAGAGATAAACAATCATAAAAAAAAACAAATAGAAAAAAAAACCCAAAATAGAAAAGGAGGGTAGTATTTAGGACCCAAGTGAGGATAGCGTGTTTTCAGGTTCTAGTATTTAGAAGAGTCTTTAAAATAACAGTCCAAGTTTCACAAAACCAAAATTAGTGTTAAAAATTAGGTTAAAAATTCATTTTCACATGCCCCTCCCCCAAATGAGAACCAAAACCAGTGTTGAGATAATCACAGTATGCATCACCTTTTCCATTTTTTATTCTTATATATAGAGAAAATGAAAATAATTATCACATCTGTAAATCCACTCAAATGTAGATAATCAAGATACACTTCAACCAGTGACAAAGTAGCTACTTAGACAGGTAGCAAAGTAAAGAACAAATTAAAAAATTCTTCCTCTCTATTTACCCATTTCTCAGAGTATATATCTCCATATTTTGAAAATTTGACCATTTGAGCAAATAACTATAAGTATACATTACCTTATTACTAGCAAAAATTAACTCATTCTCTGATCTAAACTGTGTCAAGGCATTCACACACTATGATTATCTGCATTCCAAATAAAATTAAAAGAGAGTTTAAGTTAGTACAACCATGGACCTGCAATACTATAAGTTTCACCTTTATAGAAAATAAGAATTAATCTTAGATTAAGCAAACGAGAAACAAAACTTACAATCAAGTTACATATACGTGCAGAGCTGTTCCAAACCACCAATAAGTCAAGCTTAGGGGGTTTCTTATTAAATCAATGCAGCGCAAAACTGCTGTATAACCTACTAGGTAAATTTTAAATAAATAAGGGAAGCTTTGTTCGTCCAAAGAATACCAACCTTACCTTTTTTTGATAAGAGCTTGTACTCTTGATGACTTCTAAGCGGGAAAAACAAGCTTACCACAAAAGAGCATATTTGCTTCCACATTTCTTTTAAGGTCTCATCATTATGTTACAAGTTCGCCAAACTTGGATAGCAGTACATTTTCCTTGGTAATTATTACCCATCAAAATGATTAGTTACATTACTTACATACATACACTTAACACAAATAGGGTATCTACAGTGTCATACAAAAACAACCAATCCCATGAATTATGATTCTATACCTTCGTTTAAATCCTACATCCATGATCAAACCAAGCTTCCAATTGAAATGGTTTAGGCAATTAATTAGTTTTGTTGTCTCAGGTTCCAAGTAATTATAAGACTCAATTTTTCATATACAAGTATGAAATTTATAGATAGAACATCAAGGGGACTACACCTAAGTACACAAACAAATATTTAATTATGAACTACAACCTAGAAACTGTAACAAATATTTAATGTTTTTGATTTGAACACTACACCCCATGCATAGTGTTCAAATAAAAAACATTAAATATCAAAAGCCAAAATACTTTATAACTACAACCTAGAAACTGTACTGCAATACCTGCTTTGGCTTCTAATTTCTGCTTCTTTTGTAGACAAAATGACATTGAAGCTAATGAAAACTGCAAAGAAAATCAAAGAAAGCCAAATAAAAACAGGCAAATCAATGGCTTAATTGAAGAACACCCATAACCTCTTATTTAATTTCTGAAAATAGATTAACCAAAAATAGAAGTAAAGAACAAAATCATGCTTTCAAGAATTTGGAACCCCACAATTGAGTTTAGTTTTTCAATTGTGAAAATGAAATCACTAACAAAAAATAAATAAACTGAATTTTCTTTTCCAGTCCCTAAACTCTTAGCATCCAAAGACAACCAAACTAATTTTCTTAGCAATCAAATACCATAAAACAGAGCAAGCATCGAGACACCAATCGCTTCAATTGGAACAAAATTCATCGCAGAAACGAAAATTGAAACCCTAAACTTCCAAGAGAGGTAACGGAATTCAAAGAAGAAAGCCAAGCTAGAACCCTAAAATCGACACCAAATGCAATGCAAGAAAGATATATCTGAGAGAAAACCTAACAAAGAAGAAGCACTAAGCAAATGAATTGAAGAAATTCAACCACAATGAAAAACACAGAGAAGTTAGAAGAGGGATAGATAGGGAACGAACGTAAAGGGGCATATGCGAGAGTGGAGTCGAACCAGAGCTCGGCCTTGTGCTTGTCCTCGTCGCTCTCGTCCTTCATGGAACATGAAAATTTAGAGAGAAAAAAACATATGAATAAATTTTATGCTGCCCATAGTTCAAGCACATGAAAAATTGATTCTTCCCCACACAATTTTCCCCAAAACCCACTAACCCTAAAATCAAAATTGTAGAAAATCATGAGAAGAGACTTACCTATGGACATGACAGAGAGTGGGTAAGGGAGACTGAGTGAGCGAGCGAAAGTGAGCGTTTCTCAGCCAAGTGCTCGATCGGAAGATAAATTAGAGGAAGATGAGAGAGAGAGAGACAGAGAGAGCAAAAGCTAAAACTATCCCAGATCAAGTGGGAGGGAAATAAACCGCGTAAACAAAATGTTGGGTTTCTGAACAGACGCCTAAAGATTGTGGGCCTTAAAATAGTTTACAGCATTTTTAATTAAAGTGCTATAATTTTATTACTTATAATAGCAGTTTGAAAAAAATGCTATACTAAAGTGCTATAATATGTACTTTTTGTTCTAGTGATGGTACACTTAGATGGTACCCCTAGCATTACCCTCATCATTATTGTTATTATTGTTGTTGTAGTTTGAGAATTAAATCCAAATTCTCACTGTCACGACAAGTATTAATTCGATAAAAGAAAATAAACTAAGCTAATATAAAAGATAAACAAGAGAATAATCACACACAAAACCAACCAAGATTTGACGAAATAATCTATGTTCTTCTTGATCTATGAGAATAAATAGTACAAGATATTGGACTAAATCACATAACTCAATCCCCATAACTCTTGTATGTACACCCTCTCTCAAAGTGTTTCCTAAGAACCGTCGCTCTCTCACCCAAGATGAATGCCATGCTCTCTTGATGCAGCTCTTACTAATCTAAAGGTTGTTGGCCAACCTTCTTATCAACCTAGTCCAAGTTATTGTCCACCACATTCTTATGACAATGCATGGAATTAGAACACTGGTGCATCCACTCATATGACTAGAAATCTCCGGCCAACACTTATACAACAATGTTACACTGGCCACAACTCGGTTCTTCTTAACAATGGTAATTAGATGCCCATCACCTACACTGGTAACATGTCACTTTATCTTTGCTCCAACTCATATAGGTCAAACAATGTTAATGTTATTTCTTCCATGCGTAGGAATTTGTTGTCTATTGCTTAACTTATAACAATGTTCTTTGTACTTTTGATATATTCCCAAATTTTCTACACCTTTGATTGTCTAATGACTCTCTTATTTTTCATGGTCTTTGTAGAAATAGTATTTACAAGCTACCTTATATTTCATCTCATCTTGATGCTTTATTTGCTTCTCTACAATCATCATCCTTATAGCATATATAGTATGTTGATTAGGTCGTTCTTCTAATAAGGTTATGTCATTTTTAGGTAAAAATAATTTGTTAGTTTCTAGTTTGAAGATTCAAAATTCATTTTTCAAAGGTTATGCTTTTGGTAAATCCACACAGCTTCCTTTTCACCTTTCCAATGACATAAGTGTGCATTCTCCTTTTTCTCTTGTGCATTATGATGTTTGGAAATCTCCCACTTATTTTCTTACAAATTATAAATATTATGTCTTGTTAATTTGCTTATGATTATTATTATTATTCTCATTTCACCTACTTATAATTTATGAAACACAATATGAGGTTCTTGAGCACTTTAAGAACTTCCTCTTATACATCAAAACACAATATTTTCTTTTACCTTCCAATAGTTTCAGAGTGATGGTGGCCTCATCCAAAGCTTTATGCTCATCTCTTAAGAGTCATCATCATTTTTCTTGTCGTTACACTCCACAACAAAATAGTTTTGCAGAATGTAACCATTGTCTAACATGGTCAGACTCTTAATTTCCTTAGTAGTTATGTTCCTATAAGTCATTGAGTTGATGTTAATTTCACTGTTATTAATTTTTATTATCAATTGTCTTCCCCATCCTATTCTTCAATGGGCTTCTCCCTTCTCTAGTCTCTTTGGTCAAACTTCATCCTACTCTAAGTAGTGAGTCTTTGGTTGTGCATGTTATTCACAGTTCGGGCACTTATCTAACTAATAAGCTTTTGCCTAGAGCTATTAAGTATGTTTCTATATGTTACAGTTTGTAGCTATTGAGTGTGCTACTGGTTGAGTCTACATATCTCAACATTTTAACTTTGAGGAACATGCCTTCCCATTTGTGTAGCTAACTCTTTCACCTTTTCTTTCCTCCTGTAAGCGGACACAATTAGGCTATCGTGATGATATTGTTATTTCATTGTTTTCTTGGTTGTGATGATATTGTTAGGCTATCATACGTAATTTCATTCTTACGAGAAGAATATATTATTAATGGGAAGATATGGATCACGAACTACTATCATAAGTATTTTGATGGTGGTTTTGAAGGATAATTTGATTGTTATTTTCAAACCATAATAATGTCGTGGAGATCCATGTTATAGTTTTCTTATTCCTAGTTAATTACTACACAATTTGTAAATAACTAAAATTTGTCAAATTTGAGTTTATGATAAATCATAGCTTAACTAACATACGAGTATTTATATTTTTTGATAACTTCTTACGAATCATATTATACCGTAATTATTTTGCTTAAAATTCAAAATAAAAATATTATATCTGTATAATTTGTATTCCTTATTTTATAAAGATAAGTTTAGCTTATAGCATCAATACCAAGAGGGAAGATGATGTAAAGGTGTGGACAGTCTATCTATTGTGGGACTAGGGTTTTATCACTAAATGTTTTGGCAATTATTACGTATAGAATTTTGACTTTAAAACAAAGGTTGAAGAACTATCAGAAAGTGGGATTGAATAGCTAAAAAAACTGTATTCGCACCATATGTTACACTCCCGAAGACATATTTTAAGGGGTTCCATTTGGAGAATTTTTAATCTTGTTGTGCTTACACATATATCCGGTTCTAATTCTCCAAGTGACTCTTATTCAGAGAACGAAGAAAAGAATCCTTAAATGTTGGGATTTTAGCTTTTCATTGTTGGAAGGCATTAACAAAGCAAGGAAGAAAAAAAAGATTTGTTTGGTCTACCTCCAAGATACATATGATCAAGTGGGTTCCTTGGTAACTTAGGAAACCACATATGTAGATCACTCCAAAGGATCCAGAAGAAAAGAAATCAGTTGAAAAGCAATTTGTTGGTTTGCAAATCTACAAAAGCAAGAAAAAATTATAAAAGTTCATTTCCATATATGAATTAAGATACAAAAGGGATTGCATAATTCATCTGAAAGTAACTTCCGTGCTCAATTGGGAAAGATGAAAAATTATTAAGCTACAAGACAAAAGAAATTAAATGATCTCCTCCAAGAATTGGCAGAAATGCGTTAAGAGTAAGTTGGTCTCAAGTGAAGATCTAGAAGAACAAGATAAAAAACTAGAAACAAATACTTTGACATGAAGAAACAAATTCTGAAAAATTCAAAGAGTTAGGGAAGGAAATTAAGGACTGTAGGAAGAAAGAAGGAGAAACATTGCAACTTCACAGAGAAAAATGGATCGGATGAGTTTCTTAGTTAATTATAAGATCTGATTGGCTGAATGTTTTTATAGTGGAAGACGATTTCTATTTTTAAAGAAAGTTATGACTTGAAAAGTAAGTTAAGATACCAGTGCAACATAATAAATAATGCCCCAATTTAGAAGACCTCTAATCGATGAATGAGAATAACTGTCAAAGATCTTATAGCTGCAATTAAAATGGAAAGAATTATTTAAGCAACATCAGATCAAATCGGGGGAGAAATACTTAATTAAATTCAGAAGGATGTTCAGCAGCTTCCCTTCATTTAGTAATGGTCATTCAATTATGGTAAAGTTTTATTTTTGGAACGAACTTTGCAACAAATCAAGGGCACTTATGTTCATTTTTGGGATACCACTAACACTCGTGTGATTTCTTTCTATCAAAAAATGTTTAGAGATGTAATTAATCTTATTACATGGTTGAGAAAATCGATGGCTCATATGATATGTATTTGGATGACAACGACATTAAGCTCATTGGTAATGAAGTCAAGATTCTAAAGGTCTGATCCAGTAATCATTTATGTCCAAATTATAGGAAACATTTTATATTTTTTGTGAAAAGAGTACTTGGTGAAGATTTGAATAAGTTAGCCTTAACTCATTTCAATAAGTTGATTCAGTACAAGACACCTACGAATGTCTTTAAAAATCTCATCTAACACCCATTACTCCTCCTAGCTAAAAAGAGATGTACGTACTTTATCTGTTGTGCAATGATCCATATAGATTATTCAAAAGAAAGAAGTTCTTGGCATATGAATATCAAATGATTAGGGTAGTGAACATTGAAAGTACGTCGTATTAATTAGTAGAACATTGGGTTTATTGATGCCTACGAATACATGTCTAGTGTTTTGAAGGATAGTTTGATTGTTATTTGTGAATCATAAATATTGTATAGATCCATGTTTTGGTAGTATTCTGATTTGTAAATATATAATTAAAATTTATCTAATTTGAGTTTTTATTAAATCATACCTTAACTAATATATGAGTATTTTAATTTTTTGATTGATACTTACGAATTTAGATTGTACCATAGTTTTTAGGTTAAAATCCAAAATAAAAATATTAGATCGATCATTATTATAACATATCATTTAGCTAAGTTAGGAAATTTAGTTCAAGGGTACGTCTTATTGACGAACTCGAACTTCACTTTCTGGTGAGAGCTCTATGCAATTATCATACATTGAAAGACCAACAATTTCAGTTGTGTACAAACAAAAAAGAGACTTGAAATCACTACAAGCTGTCTAAGTTTTGTTCCTACTTGCAGGACTCCAAGTTAGTGTCACAATCTAAGCTTATGAAACCTGAAGAAGAAAACATTAACCGCATATGAATATATGATATAGATTTAAGTAGGGCTGCCCATCGGTCGGATCGAATCGGTAAATGGCCTTACCGATTTGATTACCAAAAATTTCGGTAATCTAGTTTTGATGCCAATTTCTGAATCGATTTTTTCGGATTTCGGCATTTTTCGAATCCTTCGAATTTCAGTATATTTCGATATTTTTGAAATACCCACACACAGAGGCACACCAAAACCCACACACAACAGAGGCACACCAAAACCCAGGATCAAAAATTCAAAATACACAGAAGCCATAGGGAGGGAGAATAGAGAGAACATGGGGAAGAATGGGACCAGAATCTCCACCATCAGTCGTCGGAGTCTCTGGAATCGAGCAGAAGAAGCCGCAGACTTCCCGGCTTCTAAGAGGTCTGGATGAGCTTCATCTGGAGCTCGAAGGAGGAAAGAGCAGAGGCCTCGAGGTCTTTGGGCTTTGGGCTGCCTTGTTGTCGTTGGAAAAAGAGGAAATCCGGCGAAGGGAAGGTTTCAGATCTTTGGACTCAATCTGCCTTCTCTGCCGAGGATTTAGGTGATCGGAAGGCATGGGAAGGGAGATGGAAGAGGAGGTGGCGCTTCTTTGGGTGGTGGCCTCGCCGGCATCCTTCGCCAGACTCGCTGGCGCCGGGCGCAGAGGAGAGAAGACAGGGTGAGAGAACAAAGAAAAAGAGGGAGTGAGGGTGACGGCTGGGAGAGAAAAATGAGGGAAAAAGTCTGAAAATGAAGCTTTTATACTCATTAAACCCTAAGTCACAAAATTACAAAACTGCCCTTCACTTCAAACGCCCATAACTCTCAATCCGTAACTCCGATGAATGTACGTTTCGAGTCTACGGACTCGTGAGTTCGAGACCTATCCAACGAGTCTAAGTTCGAAACCAAAAGCCTAATATAACAAAAAGTCAATTTTGGGTCAAACCTAATTTAAAACAAAAATTAAAATTAATCCAAAACCTTTTTATTTTTCAAATAAATTCCCCAAAATTTTCGAATAACCCCAAAATAAAATATTGTAAAAATACGGGATCTCACATTTTACTGTTTTGTTTAATGGGGTTTTGATTGGGGTTTGGGCAAATTGGGGTTTGGGAAAATTAAAAGAAAAACTAGTTTATATATAATTATACATACATAAATAATGATAGGTGTTCGTATGATGTATCATCTGGGCATAACGACAAGTCACACAAGGTTTAACAACATGTCGTTTGGGTCTAGGCCCAAAAGCTAAGCCCCTCCCGGGCTCCTAGCCCCTGACCTTCTAGGCTCCGGCCTCCTAGGCCTTGACCTCCTAGGCTCCGGCCTCATAGGCTCCGGCCCCCTAAGCTCCGGCCTCCTAGGCCTTGACCTCCCAGGCTCCGGTCTCATAGGCTCCGGTCCCCTAGGTCTTGACCTCCTAGGTTCCGGCCTCCCAAGCTCAAGCCTCCTGGGCCCCGACCCGTGTCAACTCACTCGGATCCTCGAGACAGGTGACATGTGGCACTCTGACAGTGCGAGTCATTACAAGGGACACGTGTCATCACCGGATTGGTTGACACTCTTCCAAAAGTACTATAAAAGAGGTACTTTCTTGTCACAAAGGACAATTTTCAATCAATATTATACTATTCACTCATGCTGCTCACAGATTCTCTGAACACTGACTTGAGCGTCGGAAGAGTTTTGGCCGGTACTACATCGGTGCCCTTCACTTTTGTGTACTTGCGCAAGGTGCATTGGATATTACTCTCTCCATTACTCACCAGTCGGACCCAGCTACCCGTTCCTGCCCCACTTCGACGTGTCATCCACTCAGTGGTGGGTCAACGGGCCTACGTGGTTCGACTCGACGTTGACTGCTTTACCATTTTTGAGCATCAACAGTTTGGTGCCGTTTGTGGGAACGTAGCAACCTTTCCCCATTTGATTCTCTACCCTCAGTTTAGGTGCAAGGACTTTCCAACCTTCCGACCCCTGCAATGTCTGACGCAGGTCCTATTCTCGACCAAGTCGACAACACCCCGCTGGGTGACAAGCGAGGCAAGAAGACTGCCGAATCTGATCAGGAGGCATATATCCAACGATTGGAGGCTCAACTCCAACGAACCCAGGAACAGCTCGACCTCCAAAAGGATACAACACAGCTGTATGAGCAACTCCTCCGCGACAGGGAAGAACATACCACTCCCCGCAACCCCCACGACAGGGACGAACACACCACTCTCCGGAGTGGTGAGAGGAGGAACCCCCCCCTGAAGGGACCAAAATGTTCCGCGTCAACTGGATGCAGGGCAAGGTAGCCACCCACCCCCAGGTTTCCTAAGCTTGGGTGGTCGCCTATTTCCTTTGCTGAGGAGGAGGAACATGATTTAATCTTTCCACACGATGACCCTTTGGTCATTGAGGCCACCATAGCTAATTTCGACGTGGCTCGGATCCTTGTCGATTGTGGTAGCTCCGTCAACATCCTCTTCGTCTCAACTTTCACAGCTTTTGGAATTGACCAGGAGAGGCTTGACCGGTCGGTCGCTCCTTTACTCAGCTTTTCGGGCGATATGATCACCCCTCTTGGTGGGATCTACCTCCCACTCACCCTCGGGAAGTATCCTTCGTCCGCTACCACAACCACTCAATTTTTGGTGATCGACTGCCCCACGGCTTACAACGTCATCCTAGGACGATCGGCCCTTAACCAACTTAAGGTTATGATCTCCACCCTCTTGCTTTTGATTAAGTTCCCAACCCCATGTGGCACAGGGGTAGTCAGAGGCAATCAGGTATCAGCCAGGTCCTACTATACGACTTCAGTTAAGAAGAAAAAAGAAGTTAAGCCCTCTATGGCTGTTTATGTCTCCAACACCTGCCCTACCCCAGATGCCCTACAAAATCATTGAGGTCGTCCGTCCGGGCACATACAGGCTTCCGCGCCACAACCAGCAAAGAACTCAGCCACCCATGGCATGCCGAGCACCTCCATTACTTTTACAAGTAGACACATGTTGTACCCCTCGGGGACTTTTTCAATTTCATCTATCTTATATCGCTTTAATGAATGAATGTCCTACCACGGACATTTTTTCATTCAAAGTGTTAATTGTGTGTATGGGCACCCGGGCCATCAGACATCCGACCCTACCCATATCACTACCGTGCATTCAAGAGAAACTAAGTACCATGCATTCCAGAGACATCCTACCATACTATGTATTGAAAGGAAGGGCATCCTACCCAATAATGGGTCGGACACCCTCAAAATCATCCACATACTCAAGTACAAACTTCATAATCAAAAGAGTTTGTAATTTGGTACAGGTCACATCTGACCCGACCATATAACTCAAACAAAAATAGGGCGATGGTCCGCCCACCCCTGCCCCCGGGCCATGTTTGCTCCAAACATTTATTTGGGAGCAAACATTTATTTAGGATCCTTTCCGCGCACCCACCCAGGCTTCCGCGCCGCCGACACCAGCTCCCTCTGAGCTTCCATCTCGCGCACCGCCAGCCCCGGCCCGAGCCCAGGCTTCCGCCCCGCGCACCACTCAAGCTTCCGCGCCCCTGACACCAGCTCTCTCCGAGCTTCCGCCCTGTGCACCGCCAGCCCCGGCCCGAGCCCAGGCTTCCTCTCCGCGCACCCACCCAGGCTTCCGCACCGCCGACACCAGCTCCCTTCGAGCTTCCGCCCCGCGCATCTACTCAGGCTTCCTCTCCGCACACCCACTCAGGCTTCCTCTCCGCGCACTCACCCAGGCTTTCGCGCCGCGCACCCACTCAGGCTTCCGCGCCGCCGACACCAGCTCTCTCCGAGCTTCCGCCCCGGCGCACCGCCAGCCCCGGCCCGAGCCCAGGCTTCCTCTCCGCGCACTCACTCAGGCTTCCTCTCCGCACACCCACCCAGGCTTCCGCACTGCGCACCCACTCAGGCTTCCGCTCCGCGCAACCACCCAGGCTTCTGCGCCGCCAACACCAGCTCCCTCCGAGCTTCCGCCCCGCGCACCGCCAGTCCCGGCCCGAGCCTAGGCTTCCGCCCCGCGCACCACCCAGGCTTCCGCGCCCATGACACCAGCTCTCTCCGAACTTCCGCCCGTGCACCGCCAGCCCCGGCCCGAGCCCAGGCTTTCGCCCCACGCACCCACTCAGGCTTCCTCGCCGCCGACACCAGCTCCCTCCGAGCTTCCGCCCCGCGCACCACCCAGGCTTTCGCGCCCCCGACACCAGCTCTCTCCGAGCTTCCGCCCCGTGCACTGCCAGCCCCGGCCTGAGCCCAGGCTTCCGCCCCACGCATCACCCAGGCTTCCGCGCCCCCGACACCAGCTTTCTCTGAGCTTCCGCCCCGTGCATTGCCAGCCCCGGCCTGAGCACAGGCTTCCGCCCCGCGCACTACGAGCCCCGAATCCGAGCCCAGGCTTCCGCGCTGTCGATACCAGATCCCCCCGAGCCCCCTCCCCGCGCACCACCGCTTCCCCGACCTGAGCCCCCTCAAATCCGAGTCTCCCACTCTAGCTCTTCTGCGCCGCCGCCAAGCCAGCTCAAGCCGAGCAGCTTCTCCGCCCCGTGCAGAGCCTATAGCTCTGAGCTATACCTTCGCCTTCAACCCAAGCAGATCCGAGTTGTCCTCCACCTCCGACCCGAGCACGGTTCAAGCGAGCTTGCCCACCTCTGTTCGGAATACAGGGTGGTCAGAAATTCAAAAAAAAAAAAAAAAATCTTTCTTATGTCACCCCCCAAGCTTTCCTACAGTACAGCTTTTCTTGCTAAGGAACTTGGGGGACTTCTGGACAGTATCTTAAGCAGGAACAAGTATGTGGTTATTTATCGTTCTGCTCGGACTTTTTTGTGTACAAAGTTCCCAACCAAGAAGTATCTTTTGCTCGGAAACTTGGGGGACTTCTGTTCATATGATGAATCATCTGGGCATAACGACAAGTCACACAAGGCTTAACAACATGTCGTTTGGGTCTAGGCCCAAAAGCTAAGCCCCTCCTAGGCATCGACTTCCTAGGCCCAAAGGCTAAGCCCTTCCCGGGCTCCTAGCCCCTGACCTCCTAGGCTCCGGCCTCATAGGCTCCGGCCCCCTAAGCTCCGGCCCCCTAAGCTCCGGCCTCCTAGGCCTTGACCTCCCAGGCTCCGGCCTCATAGGCTCCGGCCCCCTAGGTCTTGACCTCCTAGGTTCCGGCCTCCCAAGCTCAAGCCTCCTGGGCCCCGACCCGTGTCAACTCACTCGGATCCTCGAGACAGGTGACATGTGGCGCTCTTACAGTGCGAGTCATTACAAGGGACACGTGTCATCACCGGATTGGTTGACACTCTTCCAAAAGTACTATAAAAGAGGTACTTTCTTGTCACAAAAGGACAATTTTCAATCAATATTATACTATTCACTCACTCTGCTCACAGATTCTCTGAACACTGACTTGAGCGTCGAAGCAGCTTTGGCCGGTACTACACCGGTGCCCTTCCCGCTCACTTTTGTGTACTTGCGCAGGGTGCATTGGATATTACTTTCTTCATTACTCACCAGTCGGACCCAGCTACCCGTTCCTGCCCCACTTCGACGTGTCATCCACTCAGTGGTGGGTCAACGGGCCTACGTGGTTCGACTCGACGTTGACTGTTTTACCATTTTTGAGCATCAACAATAGGTATTAAGATATTAACATAAATAATAGGGTTTAGATTGAGGTTTGGGAAAATAAAATAAAAACATTAGGATTAGGGTATTATAAACAATTTAAGCTTATAAGTTATAACTTTATATAACTACTAACTCTACTTTCATGGAAAAAAAAAAAAAACTACTAACTAGTTTATAACTACTAAGACTATAATACTTTGTTATATGTTATATATGTTACATATATAATTATAGTATTATAAACTATGTAGTATATACTATCAAATATGTAAACTATATACTATAAATTATATAAACTATATACTATCAAATATATAAACTATAGTCTTATAGTATTATAAACTATATATTATAAATTACATAAACTATATACTATCAAATATATAAATTATAGTCTTATAGTATTATAAACTATATATTATAAATTATATAAACTATATACTATCAAATATATAAATTATAGTCTTATAGTATTTTTAAACTATATATTATATTATATACTATAAATTATATAAGCTATAGTCTTATAGTATTATAAACTATATACTATTAAAATATAGTAACTACTAAGTGATAACTAATTTATTACTTTATAACTTTATATATAATTATATATATTATCAGGGCCCTTCCAATAAGGGATCCCTCAATTAGTGTTAAATGAGGGATCACCCTGTGGGGCCCATAAGGGTCATTTTGTGTTGATCCGAACTGTCTATTTTTTACAACTCCATTGATAGATCATGCTTGCAAAAAAGCAGCCAAATCGGAAATCGTTTACTAGTTTGATTAAGCGGTCAAAATTTAAAACAAATGAACGAACAACAAGTTCCTCTATGAACACCTAAACTTTGACCGCTTAATCAAACGAGTAAACGATTTCTGATTTGGTTGATTTTTTGCATACATTATCTATCAATGGAGATGTAAAAAATGGACAGTTCAGATCAACACAAAATAATTCGTGTGGGCCCTACATGGTGATCCATCATTTAACACTAAATGAGGGATCCCTTATTAGAAGGGCCCTGATATATTATATACATAAACAATATTAGGTATATATAACATTATAGAGTAATTAATAAATAATAATAAACTTAGTGTATAGAGTTTAGTGTTTAGAAATTAGAATTGTATGCTTAATTGGGTTTTAAATTTTAACTTTTAATTATAGTGTGTAAGATATTTAATAGAGTTTAATGTATTTTTTTGGCCAAGTTAGTGTATTTAACTTTTAAGTTTTAAGTTTATGATATAAAGTAAAGTGTATAGACTATAGAGAATATAATATATAAGGTTACTTGTCTAAAACTATAAGTTATAACTAAAAGTCTAAAACTATATACTAATTAGTAATTTTATTATATAGGGTATAAGTATAACTAAAATTATATATTAAAACATTATTATATAAGTAGTTTATACTTTATACTATATACTATATAAATATATAAAGTTAGTAAAGTTATAAAGTATATATTTATATAAACTATATGGTATTATAAACTACATACTATATAAACTATAAACTATATATATACTAAGCATATTAATGTAATAATAATACAATAAATATATATAACCATATACTAACCATATTAAATTATTAATGTAATAATATTACATATAAATATATATAACTAAATTTCGGTAATTGTTTCAAATTTTTTGGTATATATTTCGATTTTTTTTGTAATAATCGATTCAGTTGGTTTCGGTCATAATTGTCGGTAATCGATCAGTTTACCAACTTTTTTCGGTTTTTACCAAAACCAAACCAACTTTTTTGGTAATTTTTTGGTTTCGGATTTTCGATTTTCGGCTTGTTAAAATCGATTCACCAAACCAAAAAATTTCGATCGGTAGTCGGTCGGTTCGGTAAATACCAAACCAATGGGCAGCCCTAGATGTAAGTGATATTTTTTTTTTGTATTAAATATTTGTCTGTGAAGGTTAATTTATATTATAGTAGAATTGAAAATTATATTTTTATTAAAGTGTTAAAGATAGAAATAAAAAGTTGGGTCTAAATAATTAATTATACATACATCACTACACATTGTGTTAGAATTAGATCGACAAATTACTGGGAGGCAATATATATATTTCCCGAACCCAGCCCAAACCATCTTTAATTAGTTTCCAGCCATTGTGTGAATAGTCAGCATGTCAACTTATTCAACTTGGGTAATATAAATCATATCATAAATAATATAATCCAACGATCGACTGTGAATCTCTAAACAAAATAAAGTCAACATATCAGCTAAAAGGAGAACATTATAACCATCTCAAAGCTAACTTTCAACACATATATCAATTGAATAAACAATGATGAGCCAACTCATCAAGTTAGTTTTAGGCAACACAAGTTAAACATGCATGTTGAAGGCCTCATTTTGCTCATGAAATCCATGTTTTGAAGTCCACATAGTCATACAAGTTAAACTCTGTAAAATTTCTACACCTTAAGTTAACTCTGTAATAATTGATATAGCATCAAATTTTTCAATGTACTTATATCTTTAAATTTTGTAATCTAATTCAAGGTACGATACATACTAATTTGTCTTTCAGTTTAGAAAAGTATTGATTCACATGTATCACTATGTCTTTTATATACTCTAATTCCTTTGATGCATTATATATTATTATATGTTTTCATTGCATATAATAAATTTTAACAAACTCAGCTGGCCTATTGATAGATACACTAGCGGCTGAAATAACCACAGACTTTGATTTATGGCTAATATGAATTATGGGTGGGTCGACCAACTGAAGTTTATAGAGGATGGAGATATACCAGTATTTAATGTCAATTTTTTTAATGGCTTCTTAATCCACACCTTCAATTATGTTTTCAATAATCTAAGTTCAGCATGGTCAACAAGGCAAGGTGAAGTCTTTTATTTTTCGATTGAAGAATCAGATGGAATAGTAATTGTCAGAAGCTTATATTGCTTTACAAAACAAAACATGAAAAAACAAGTACTCAGTATTAAATAATAGTGAAAATTGAATATAAAATAAATGTAGCAAAGTTAACTGTCACTTACCCTAAACTTAACTATCATCTCCTTCCTTGAACTTTAATGAAATTGTATGGTAGAATTATCCAGTTTATGTTGGTACCTTCTCCGAATATGAAATGTTCACTATGTAACCATCAGTCACAAATATTTCAACCGCATTTGAATGCCCATAAAATATTACTTTGGTCACCGGCCCCCTAAGATATTGCCTCAATCATATTCCTTCCAAATTATTAAAAATAGTGTTAATGATATTAAAGAATCTATCATAATTTAGAAAAGAGAAAATTGGCATTAACAACATATCGACTAATTAATTATCGACCAAAATTTTCATTTAAATATTGCAGCCACACTTTCGAGAAGTTATTGTAGAAAATTCCAATATGAGTCATATGACAATCCAAAATGAATTAACCCGTTTATTGTCTTAACAAGATATTTTATGTTTATTGTACTTTGAACATGTATTTAATTATTATTTTTCAATAGGCCAGGATATCATTGAATAGGTATACTTTCAACGGTTCTTTTATTTCAATGGTTATTTCAAGCTAAGTATCAAAGAATCAAACAAAAATCACACATATGTGTCATGCGTGTATAGGTGAGAGTTGAGACCTATTACTAAAAATTTTATGGGAGAGCTGTAAATTGTTTTTCTGATTAAGTTTGATTTATTTAGACTTTTTAGCCATTCTCACAAGAGGCATTAACGTTTATTACAAACAAAATAAATCAAATCTCATTCCTTTAAAATCGAGTTTTAATGGGCAGTTCAAGACATTGAGTGAAGCATGTATAATGGTTTGGCGTTAAATAGATCCTCTCACTCTCTTGCTTATTTCATTTCATGTTCTATTATTGAAATTAGAGAAAAACAAAACCTGAAAAAGGTAAATGTCATCATATTTTTTGGAATATGAGGTATTGCAAATTATATTATAAAGTAAAGTAACATAATTTCCCAACATCAAACATCTAATATAAAGAATAAGACATTTCTCTTGACATTGGCAAAATGGGAAATAGTATGTAAACTATTATTTTGCAAAAGTACAAGCTAGTGCAGTTTTGGGTATTCTACCCTCAATGGCAGCAACCACCATACCTTCAAGCTAGTAAAAGTATATATGATCGATAGCCTTCTTATTGCTTACTTTAATTTTTTTTTTTTTTTTTTTTTCAATAAGGTTATTATTGATCTGTTGGAGGATGTCAAATTAAGGATATATCTCAAATTAGTTTGAAGGTCAACAGAACACTAATCGATTGATTGTTGAGGTATATGTATATTACTTAATGTTTTTTAAGAGCTCTACAATTTTGATGTTCTCCAATGACATGAAAATTCCTATGATAAACAATCTTTTACCTACTTCCTGAAAAAAATATTGTTGCACATTGTTACATACATTTTGATTCACGCGTCTGAGATTTAATAATATATGGTCACGCAATTAAGATGATTTTTTGTGTTGCAATATGCATTGAGATCACTACTAAAACATTGGACAAAAAAGGGAGCTAATTGCTTTTTACTTCATATTCATAACATAACACGTTTTTCTGCAATGTACAATGAGGAGAAGCAAAATCCAGCAGGGCCTATAGAAATCTGAATATAATAAAAGCCAATAGAGGTCATACAAAAACTGCTACAAAATTACAACCTACCAGGAGAAAAAAAAAAAACAAAAACAAAACTCAACTCAAGAACCAAGACCAAAAATCAATCAAAACTAGGTCCTGAGGCTACTCGTCATTGGTCATAGGCCAACATCTTCCGATTAAACTTGGCAGCGTCAACCATGTTGCGGAGGGCGGGCTGCACTTCAGAGTACTTGCGTGTTTTGAGGCCACAGTCTGGGTTAACCCAGACGACATTGTTCTCAAGGACCTTACAAATATTCCTGATTTTGTCACAGATTTCTATGGAAGACGGAATCCTTGGTGAGTGGACGTCATACACACCAGGACCAATGGCAGCACCAAACTGCACTCCTTTAGGGAGGGCTGAGAGCAGCTTCTCATCTGATTTGGAGTTCTCGATGGTGATCACATCGGTGTCCATGCCAATGATCGAGTGAATGATGTCATTGAAATTTGAGTAACACATGTGGGTGTGGATCTGTCCAAAACATGAATTCCAAGCATTATACTTTAACTTTCTCATCAAGTAGGCCAATTCATACTATTATTCCAATGTATACAGTATTTCAGTTTATGGAATTAATCTCTTTTTTGCTTTCTTCCTTCTTAACTGAATCTTTTATATTGTCAATTTGACACATATTCACCACGTTTAATCAAAGCACTTAAAGACCTAGCACTAAAGTTAAAGATCTGGATTTACAGATGAGAAATGAATGGTAGAGATGTGAAAGGAACCTGAGTAGTGTCCTGAACATCACAGTTAGTTATCCTGAAGGAGTGAACAGCCCAATCTAGATAGAAAGCCTGCTCAGCTGTCCTAAGAGGCAAACCTTCTCTTAGAGCAGGCTCATCAATCTGGATCACAGTAATACCAGCTTTCTCAAGATCCTCAACCTCATCCTTGATGGCCAAAGCAATCTGATAGCAGGTCTCAAATCTAAAAACAAGCAAATACACAGCATTAGAAGCTAGAAAATTGGCCAATATAAATACAGGACTAAATTTGTATGCTTGTATTCTTACCTGGGTTGGTCATTTCTCACGAAGGACCAATTGAGAATGGTTACGGGTCCAGTGAGCATTCCCTTCATAGGTCTCTTTGTCATACCCTGAGCCAGTGAAGACCAGAAAACTGTCATGGGCTTGGGCCGGCTCACATCACCATAGATAATAGGTGGCTTGACACCACGGGAACCATAAGACTGGACCCACCCATTCTCAGTGAAGGCAAAACCAGATAATTGCTCTCCAAAGTACTCAACCATGTCATTCCTCTGGGTTGGCAAGATATTGGCACATATAATCAAACATCAAAAACCCTCTTTTGACAAGAAGGCCTAGTTGAACGAACAAGCATTCTATATAGTGAAAGCTCACCTCAGGCTCTCCATGCACCAACACATCAATGTCCAGCTCTTCCTGGAGCTTGACAACTTTGTTAATTTCATCCTTGATTGCATTGGCATAATCTTCCTCAGAGATTCTATGAAGATACAGAGGCAGTTTAGTATATACTGTAAGACAAATCAACAAAGTTCAGAGAGCAACACAACTAGCAGAACAAGAATGCTTACTTCTTATCCTTGTATTCCCGGCGCACTCTTCTAAGATCCTTCGTTTGAGGGAAAGATCCAATGATGGTTGTTGGAAGAATTGGAAGGTTCAGCTTCTTCTGTTGAGCATCCAGCCTTCCAGCCACATTTGTGGCCCAACAGTGGTCAGAACCCTTCAGAGCAGAAGCCTTTGCACGAAGAATGATAATCCCATAAGTGCAAGATAGTCACTACAGATCAGTTAAAACAAGTAAGCATAAAAAGCCAAAACTTACAGCCTTCTGGACAGCCTCATTCGTCACTCTAGGGGAGGATTTTCTTGAAGCTTGAGTTGCAGCATTGGCAGAGAAAACTGCCTGCAAATGAATAGGTAGTGAGGAAGTACTACAGAAAAAAAAAAAATAATAAAAAAATCCTCAAAGAAAGGTGAGAAAATTCAATGTTCAAAATGCCACTGGATCAAAGTAAACAGCAACATGAGAAACTCTGCATGTATGTACCAATTTATGTTTTTGTACAGCTCAAAACTAATACTGCAACTTGAAGCTCCGTTAAAATCTTTCTAACCAAAAAAAGGGGGGAAAACAACTCAAATATTCTACCACATAATTGTCAAACCATCCTCGGAACAAAAATTAAGGATAAATTATCGAAAACCTCTTGCCCTATTAACTAAATAAGGTAAGAGGATTATTCTCCCACACATGCATGCACCTATGTATGATTTTGTACAGCTCAAAACTAAACACTGGTATGAACACCAACTTGAAGCTCCGTTAAAATCTTTCTTACCACCAAAAAGGGGAAAAACAACCCAAAAATTCTATCGAATAATTTTTAAACCATCCTAGGATCAAAATTAAGCATAAAGTAGTGAAATCTTCTTACCCTATTAACACCAAATTCCATGCCCTTTTCCACATCTCATCTCCCCCCATATACTTGCCACTAACTTTCTTTCCATCTTCTCTTTCTCTGTTTTTTTGAAAAATTACAATGTCTGCCTTATACCAAACTAGCTGCTCCTTTATGATTCTCCACTTCCTCTTACCCTCCAACCTCCTCACATTCCAACTAATCTTATCTATTTTGCAACTCACTCCTTTCACCCCAAATTTCTTTTCTCCTCTTCTATCATAGTTGATGTCTGACTTTAAATTTTTCAACAGTCTCAACCCCTTCTTTTCCTTGCAGATTCTACCTTTCCCCTCTATCCTTTCCAACTCTTTAATTGGAGCCACCAAAATATTGATTTTTGACATAAAATTCTCCATAGATCTCACGACCCTCTGAACCCACTGCTTGATCTAAAAGTTTGTCAACTTCTAGGCCTTGTTCTTGCTCCCCAATTACGTATGTCTCCAATCAATTGGATTTTTATAAAATTTTCCAATCCACAACCTCCGTCCCCTATGTATAATTAGAAAACCCTCCAAATTCAGATCCTCCACCTCAAGAAAATTGATGTTGTCCTGTCCTCCATCCTTCTTTGAGGATGGTGAATCATGTCTCATCACCCGAGCTCTCCAATACTTCTTGGTGATGATTGGCAAAAAATTGTCCCTCCTCTTCTCCCCTCTACAAATCTTCCACCTCTATGTCACTGGAATGCAATTCTTCAACTCATTTGTTTACATGCTTTTAAATTATATCCATCCAATGTGAAATATGGTTAATGGAAAGTTCAAATATCCATGTCACTGGAATGAATTTCTTCAACTCATTTGTTTACATGCTTTTACTGTATAACTATACATTATATCCATTCAATATGAAAAATGGTTACGTGGAATGTTCAGATATCTTAAGGATTGTCTTCAATAAAAAAGATAAAGAAAAATTACAATCATAATTAATGCAGAAGAATATTCAAGTTCTCTTTTGATGCCTAAACTACAAAAAGAATAATGAAAAATGATTGAGAAACAAATACCTCATCCTTGTGTCCGGACAATGCCTTTGCCAAGCCATTTACTTCAACAACTTTTTGTGCTGCAAATGCAAGCCATGATTTAATCTCTTTATCCAACTTAGTCTCATTCACTAGATCAACTGCAGTGTGGAGAAGAGAGCAGGATGTAGAGACCACGATCTTGTCTGCAGGAAAAATATTAGATTTCCAGCAAAGTGAATACATCCTTCACTTATAAAAGAATGCACTTATCAATAAAACCTTTTCCTAAAACCTTTTCCAACAATGCCCTCAAGAGTCTGCAGAGTATTGAGGGAAGATGCAAGATCGTTAGCCCATATATTCCTTCCGTCAACCACTCCAGCAAAGAGGTGTTTTCCAGAAGGAAATTCACACTTAATCAAATCAAGGGTCTTTGCTCCACGAACCAGGTCAAACCCATAACCGGTAACACCCTTCAAAGAGGTAAGTGTCTTGTATGCCTCGGCAGTAACTTCAGCAAAGTATGTCTCAATCAGAACATTCAAATCAGATAAAGATGACTCTAGCTCTGAGTAGGCATGAGTGAATGCTTGCAATTGATTAGCATCAAGATCCAACACAAGGGTGGGTTCATCAAACTGGATCCAGGTAGCACCAGCTGCCTTTAGTTCCGCCACAACCTCCCTTCATGGTTTTGATCATTAGTAGAGATAATTACAAGAACATCTAATATACAAACTTGTCTCTGAAAAAGGTAGAGTCATTACTTGTAAATTGGAAGAATAGAGCGAAGTAGGCAGAGGGGGGAAAAAGATTGTTTAATACCCCTTGCTGGTTTTGATAGCAACAAGTAGGATACAGGTCCTACAAGGACGGGAACAGTATTCACTCCAAGCTGAGTAGTGTCAAAATATCAAATAGAAAAATACATCAACGAACCAAAATTTCATACAAAAATGAGACATCTAATTCAAAACCATGAAGGAATTCAGTTAGATGCAGAAAAGTGGCAAATTCTTTATTAACAAGATTTTAAAATTTAGGAAGACTTACAGCCTGGGCCTCCTTGAACTCATCCACTGCCTTGTGGGATGCATAAGAGAACGTCATATGCGGGCCCAATTCTGGGACAATGTAATGGCTGCACAAAAGGATATATCGATAGTGTTCCATAAATACAATTGAAAAAAAACCCAAACCAATCTTATAAAACCACTTGAAACATGAGCCGCATAATTCACTTACTAGTTGGTGTCAAACCACTTGGTCATTTCCATAGCAGGAACACGGGCATTTCCCCTAGCCATGGAAAAGTAAGTCTCGAAACAAATCTCACTTTGTTTCCAACCATATCTAGGGGGTACAGCCCCAAGCATGGCTGTGGCATCTAACATGTGATCATAGTATGAGAAGGTGTTGCTTGGAATATACTCAATACCCGCATCAGCCAGCTGCTTCCAAATGGATGACCTAAGACCCGCAGCCACCCTTTGTAATTCCTCGGCACCAGTCTTCCCATCCCAGAAAGATTCCAAGGCAAACTTGAGCTCCCTATTCGGTCCAATGCGGGGATAACCAATAATGTGGGATGCTGAAGCTCTGTTCCACCATACCCATATGTCACAAAACAAAGTTAAAACTCACCTATTTGGCTTATAAAAGAGGAAAAAGAAACAAATAAAAAAAATTATATATAGACCCATTTGCATATGATCCTATCAAGTTCAGTCAAACAATAAGACAAACACTTGTCTAACAGTTACAGTCATCAGTTAAAACAAAACTTCCAGTGCCTTCTTCATTCGTATGGCAAACAAACCCATCTTTCCATTGGCAAAATAAGATTGGAAAACGAGAGAATCAAGTGAAACAATACAGCAAAAGCTAAAAGATGAGACAGCAGAGAAGTGAGAACCCAGAAAAAGAAGAGCAGCCCAGAGAGTAATACCTGGTAGTATGGAATTGGAAGTGGAGGTTGAAGCGAAGAGAAATGGGACGATTAGCTGAGAAATAGAGAGAGCCATGAGGCCCAAAACTAAGTGATGAGACTTGGTTCATTACTATTTACTACTGCCTCTCCCTCCCTCCACCGCGAGTGTCCTCAATCCGGGCTATATATTAAGTAGGCTTTTTAGCAAGATACTCACCTGAAGTTTGATTTGATTTGCGTGTTATTACCTAAATTAAAAATTGAAGTAAGTTTTCCCCTAAATTAAATTTTGTTTGTAAGTTACTACCTCCATTCAAATCCTCATGGATTTTTTGGTCTTTCATAAAAAAGAACTTTGGTGGGGAAGCTTTTGCCACCTCACCATTCTGAGTGGCAAGGCCCAATCAATTACAAGTGGCCACATGTACAACCATTTTTTTATTTCTCTTTTTCAATTTTTACAAACTTTAAAAATTAATTAAAAATAGTTTCGGATTCAGAAAAATACACGGAAAATTCTTACGGACTCGTCTTGACTAATAGTAATTTACTATGGAGTCAAATTATCAATTTGCCCTTTGAGAGTTTTCAGAAAATTTAGGAAGTTCAAATTTATTTCTAAAAACTTAAAATACTTTGGATTCTTTAAAAATTCATAGAATAATCTCCCGAACTCCTAAAAATACAAAGTATGCACCATTGGTCTTCTAAAAACTAACACTACCTTTCTCGTGAACACTTGCTACCCTAATAACACTAACTTTCATAAAAATTAACATTCCGGAGTTTGAATTTATTTTCCTCTAAGACTTCTCGGTCTTTTGGGTAGCAAGTGTTTATGAGATTATCCTATAAATTTTTAAAGAATTCAGAGTATTTTAATTTTTTAGAAATAAATTTGGACTTCCTAAATTTTCTGGAAACTCTCAGAGGTCAAATTGATAATTTGACTCCATAGTAAATTATATTAGTCAAGACGAGTCCGTAAGAATTTTCTGTGTATTTTTGTGAGTCCGGAACTATTTTTAATTAATTTTCAAAGTTTGTAAAAATAGGAAAAGAGAAATAAAAAAATAGTTGTACATGTGGCCACTTGTAATTGGTTGAGCCTTACCACTCAGCATGGTGAGGTGGCAAAAGCTGACTTCCTAAATTTTCTGGAAACTCTTAGAGGTCAAATTGATAATTTGACTCCATAGTAAATTCTATTAGTCAAGACGAGTCCGTAAGAATTTTTTGTGTATTTTTGTGAGTCCGGAACTATTTTTAATTAATTTTCAAAATTTGTAAAAATAGGAAAAGAGAAATAAAAAAATAGTTGTACATGTGGCCACTTATAATTGGTTGGGCCTTACCACTCAGCATGGTGAGGTGGCATAAGCTTCCCCACCCAAGTTCTTTTCTATGAAAAGACCAAAAAACCCATGAGGATTTGGATGGAGGTGGTAACTTGCAAACAAAATTTAATTCATGGGGCAACTTGCTTCAATTTTTAATTTAGGTGGTAACATGCAAATCGAGTCAAAATTCAGGTAGGTATCTTGCTAAAAAGCCTATTAAGTACACCAAACCTGAGGGGTGTCATGTGGATTTTAAAAGTGCAGGGAGTTTAATTTGTAAAATCACGCTAAAGCTAGGGGTGTTTGTGTAATTAATCTAATTTTCATGTATAGATTGAAGAAAAAAATATTTTTTACTTGTTTAAAATAAATAAAAAGGTCAATTACAAAGTTACAAAGTTTGATGTCATCTTCAATTCCCCCATAAGGTTTCAATTTTTTCAATGTAATATAAAATTCATTCAATTTAAGACAATGTGGCCTATGCCACACTTCGTCCTGTTTGACTATTTGGTCTAACATTGTGGGACTGCCTATATGTGACACATACTCAATACAAAACACGTACTGGGGGTTATGCTCATTGCGTCGCTTAAAGTACCAAAGGGAGAAGACGAAGATGATCGTGATTTATTGTATGCGTCGATGTTATGAAAGCAGTTTACGTATATTTAACCCAAATCTTGTCTGCGTCGCTTAGAGGAAGAAGAAGACGATCGTGATTTCTCTGATTGTTGTGAGAGGAAAGGATGTAGGTAGAAGACAACATTAAGATTTAATGTTCACCCAACATTAAAAATCCCTTGTACGTGTTTTGTGTTGAGTCCGTGTTAGCATATAGGCGGGCCCACTAACATTAGACCAAACGGTCAAACTGGACAAAAGTGTGGCTTGGGCCACATTGTCTTAAATTGAATGAACTTTGTACTACATTAAAAAAATTGAAAACCTATTGGAGAGATTGAAGATGGCATCAAACTTGGAAAGGTAACTTGGTAATTGACTCTAAATAAAATTACTGATTAATTATTGGCCTAGACTACCCACAAAATTAAAGAGCCATCAAATTTGAATCCTTATTTCCTAGATTAAAAAAAAAAAACAAGTTCATATTAAAATCTAGTTAATGATTAAATGTAACTTGGACTTTTTATCTTTTTTTAAGTTGGCATATAATTTGATTCTTTTGTGGGGGAGTATTCAATTTATAGAAGAGAAATGATTTTGGGCCTCAATTTTGTGTTTTAATTTTGTGCCTCAATCTGATGTGGCAAATTTAAGTAATACGTACACATCATTATTTATTGCCAAATCATATTATTATTTGTCAAATAATTTTTTGTTAAATACCTATTTACCCCTTAAATTACTAAAACATGTAACCAAACACTCTAAATTTCCATTCCCACCTCCAACCCAACAGCCTCATCCCTCCCATGGGCATCTCACCTACAGTTCAACACTGGCAACCTCCACCGCCGGCAAGCCTATGGAGTCTCCCTATTTACATCAACGAAATCAAAATAATTATTCAAATACGTCAAATAAGCACTTTCTTAATCATTTTTCATTAAATTCATTCTACAAAAAAAAAAAAAAAAAAAACATTTGTTTTTGCATTTGTCTTCCACTATCTTAAAATTACCATGCCAAAAATTGGGATTGATGCTTAGATTATAGAATTCAATGTGCTGAGTCTATAGTTTATAGTTAGTTTGGAGTTTGAATAATTTTTATGTATGAGTCTATAGTTTGGTTCCTTTATGGTGGAGGTTTTCCAGCAATTAGGCTCTTCGGCGCCAGCAAAGGAGGTCGCCAGTGTTCGACTGATAATGAGGATGCCTCCAAAGCTACTCCAAAATATATGATGTAAAAACAGATTTTGCCGAAGATGATTATATTTAAAAACTATTGATCTAGTACACTTGGGATCCCATATATGCATTGAATATCATCAAAGAATCTCATATACCACTCAAAAATACATCCAAACTTGAGAAGAGAAGACAGATAAATGGGCATTTATTGCTAGTGGATCTTCTTTGTTGCAATATATTTGTTGTTGTTCTTTTTTTTTTTTTTTTATCAGAAATTGTTGTTCAATCTTTGGAGTAGCTTTGTTCAATATAATCATCTTTAGCATTTATTTATTCGCCGGTGTTGCACTGCTAATGAGGTGCCAATTTAATGATGAGTTGTGGAAATAAAGGGAAAATTGAGAAGATAAGGGATAACATATAGTGTTTGGATTGATAAGTGAGGAAGATGAGGAAGATTGTTTTTTGTTTATTTGGTGTTAAGATAAAGAAAATTAAAAAAAGGGTAAAATAGGTTATGCAATATCTGATGTGGCAAGTATTTTAATTCACATGGAAATCCATGTCATTGAGGCACAAATTCTTGAGGCACCCTAGCACTTTCCTTTATAGAATTATACACACTTTCATCGAGTTAGATAGAGTTAAATAGTGAACTTTTTTACCAACTAATTATTAGTCTTGTGTATTTCTCTTTCTAATACTAAAAAGTCCCAGGTTCAAATTCTCCTCCGCAACATAAAAAATAGTGAAAATTTTCAATGACTTTATATAATTAAAATCATTCATAAAACAAATCATAAAAAAAATTTTGTTTGCTAAAAAACATATAATATGTTCTTACGATCATATTTGCACAACTTAAATAGTATTAGTGCCATAATTAAAATGTGCATATAAACCAAAAATCTAAAAATGATCGTACAAAATGAAATTAAAAGGAGTATATTTTCTAACTTTATTTTAAGTTTTTTGAAATAAATAATTGAAAAGATAAGATCATTCTAGAAGATGAAAGGGTAGTGCATTCTCTATCTAAATTTAATTGTAATTGTAATTGTAATTTTATTTGTAGTTTTAAAGCTTGTTTGGCAGTGCTTTTAGGCTTAAAAGTGTTTTTAAATAGTCAAAAGCGTTTTTGCTTATGTTTGGCGAAAAAAAAATAAGAAACGCTTTTGCGTTCTAAAAGCACTTAGAAGCTCTTCCGGGTGAAGCACCTCCTTCCTTAGAAAGCGCTTCCAAGTAAATCCAAGTATATTAACAAGAAGCACTTGAATTTTTTTCAAAAAAATCTATGAATTTCTAACAAAAGCTCTACTGAGCAAAAACGCTTCTACAGAAGCACTTCCAAACAAGCCCTTAGCTTTACTTTTCAATAAATGATAAAATTTTTATTAATAAAATTGGTCACTTTAGATTCACAATATGTAAACGTTTAGGGATTAATGCCAATTTGGTCTCCAGATTATTATACTTGTATCAGTTTGGTCCCCAAACTTCTAATTTGGAAAATTTAGTCTCCAGACTTTTTCAATTTTGCCAATTGAGGTTGTTCAATCAATTTAGATTGAAATCAAATAAACATGTCTAGGGTTGAAACGCACATTGAGTTATGGTATAGTTTAGAGTGACCATCATGCCCTAAAAAATGAGGATACGTGATTGACACATGCATGGTTCTATGCAAACGAAACTTTGGACGGAAAGTGTGTAAATTGAATTGACAAAATTAAAAAAAGTCTAGGGACTAAGGGCTGAAACGCGCGTGGAGTTATGATATAGTTTAGAGTGACTATTCTGCTCTAAAATTTGAGGGTACGTGATTCACACATGGTTTTATGCAAACGAAGATTGGATAGAAAGTGTGTAAATTGACTTAACAACCTCAATTGGCAAAATTAAAAATAATATGGGGACTAAATTTTCCAAATTAGGGGTCTGGGGACCAAATTAGCATTAATCCCAAACGTTTATTAACTTTATTTGGTGTTTATGTCATTCCACTCTGTGTTTGTACATGGCTAAGCGCTCGACATACGGTTCTCTTTTTTTTTTTTTTATACTAGACGGTTTAAACGGTGGTGAAATTGTTAAAATTTACTTTTTAAGTATAAATAATTTTTCAATACAAAAATAAATAATGGTGAAATTATGATTTTTTTTTTGCTAATAGTGGTAAGAATAATAACAACAACATGCATGACAAAAAAACAATATAAACCCTTATTGGGTAGAGAGTTGCACGTTTTTTTAAAGATTATTAAAGAAATAGAAAGACAACATATTCTATGAGTTTTTAATCAATTATAAGAACCATTCATGAGAGATAATTGGATGACAAGTTTTACACAATAGATAATGCCTAAGTATTACATAATGATTCGCTTCAAGGCATATATTTATGAGTCACCTTTAACTAAAATTCTTTTTGAACCATTTAAATTTTTTTATTTTTTTTTAGCCACTGAACCATTTCAAATTCAAACTTTTCAAATTACATATTGTTAGTTTCTTCCAATATCCAAGCTTTTTTAATTAGTTGCAAAATCGTTGAATCATTTTTAATTATAATAAAATTTAATTACTTCTTTAATAGGTGTTCAAGGGTTGGAACTTTAAAATACTTTATTCTTATTTTCATTTTAAAGATGTGCTAATGGTAATGCAATTTATATCCATATTGTAATGTTAAAAATGCTTCGCTCATGGGTTGGGCTTAGATTTGATCCATAGCATTCATTTATCTATGCGAGAGAGGCGTGTCACCAAGTGATGGATCGTACTTGGAACAATTGCAAAAATAATTAAAATATAATGAAATAAAATAAAAATAAAAGGGGATCAAACGACTGCAGTTGGTTCTTTTCTATGCCTGGGCATTCGAGGACTTTAAATGCTAAAAGCCTTTGTCAAAGTCAAGATGTGTTCATGTTGTTCATGATGAATGAAATAAAACAAATAAGTAAACTAAATATTATGGAGATCCATATCTGACAACAAATTAAGTCAACTGGAATCACAGATCATAAATAAAAATCGCAACATTCAGGGAAAGAAATGAAGATAGACTAATGATAAATACTTAATGATTGGAAAAGTAAATGTTTCCTTGATTAATTTCTCAAATGAAGGAATACATTAAATTCAGGAAATAAATGAGAGTAATAAATAGAGCTATTAAATGTGCAATAACAAGCGAAGTTGCAATAAAGGAAATAAGATCAAGCCGTAAACAGTAACAAAAAGCAGAAAAGTGGATGATTCAAATCATCTTGTAGAAAATTTTCAGAGGCTGGTCTAGGTTTTTCTGTGAGTTGTTGGAGAGAGCGAACCCTTGCTGTAGCTTTGATATTTATACTCGGACTGGGGACTTGAAACCCTAAGTAGCCTTCCTTTGGATTATCCCCATGTGTAGGGCTCTGAACATGTCTGGGATCTTATGCTTATCCCTTGTGATAGCTGCTATCCAGCTTTTGACAGCTTTATGAACCTACGTGTCTTTGCATTATTGGCCCTATCTCAAAATCTTTTCAGCTTGGTGTAGCTGAAAAGAAACTCTTTCACCAAGGCATTTCTTATTCGCCAGAAACATCCCATATGGGCCTTGACTTTGGGCTAGTATTTCTTTTGGGCTGAATTTAAAGCCTTTGAAATTCATGGTACAAACACATATATAGCCACAATATAAATGTGACAATAACATCACAAAAGTAGGTAGTTTTCTTAGAAGAAATTATACAAAAGGATATAGTTGAATGATCCAAATCGTCTTTTTTAATTCTAAATTCATGAATCATCCTAACCAATATTTAATCAATCTTATAAATCATGTAAATTATGTGGCTATCCACAACGATGTATATGGGGTTACTTTGTAATTGCTATTTATTATAGTCCTTTTTAATATAAAATAGGGATACTTAAGAGTAACCTAGCTCCAAGTAAACCCTAAACCTATAAAATACTTTAAATTCTCTTTTATGTTCCCTTATTATTTTCTTCAGTTACTTTTACAATGGATTATATGACCAAATACTCTATATATGTTCTTGGATTTATGATAAGTTAGTTTCTTGGCTTAAGCTAGGCCTTTATTCAAAAATGCTGCTTCCTTCACTGCTTTCCAAGAGCAATATACTTAGCCTCAATAGTGGAACTTATTGTACGTAGTATTTTTCTTACACTAGCTAATTGTGCCTCTATCCAAAGTAAAGACATATCCAGAAGTGGATTTCCTATTATCGATATTAGATTGAAAGTAGTCTACATTGGTGAATCCATTCACTTATAATTCTCCTCCTCCATAGACAAGGAAGAGGTCTATCAGTCCTTTTTAAGTACTTAGAGACATTTTTGACAACTATATTACGTTTTACTAAGAATACTTTATTAATAAGCCACAACATACAACATTTTTTAGTTATAAACCCAAATTTCTAATTTATTTTTAAGCTACAAAAAATATTTTTAAGCCACAATTCCAAAAAAATTATGGAGCATCAATACCATTCAAACTCAGGGATGAAGGATCCCGGCCAAGATTTATGATGAAACTACCCCACTTTAGGAATTCATACTCACTAAATTAAGTGAAACCACTTGCTAATACTAAACCTACTGGACCTACAAGTATAAGAAACTAAAAGAGAACTTTTGAAATAAGCCACATTTGGTGCCTAAGATTGGATTAAATATGTTAACTCACAAAATTTAAGGTTTATGGAAAGAATAAATAGAGACTAACTTCTAATTTTTGTGCAAGTTGAAGGAAAAAGATTGATTAGTCATAAAGAAAGCTTATCTCTTCTCATCTCTTAAAATGTTGGGATATCAACCTTTTTTGACTAATCCATCTTCTTCCTTAACTTGGACAAAATTTATAAGTTAGTTAACATATTAAATCCAATATTGAGCATCAAACGAGACCTAAGACTACAAGAAGGGATTGTCAACCTTGATGAAATTTATTCATTCCACTATAGTCATACTTAAGCCTTAGGCATTGCTTGAAGTGGTACTGTGGCACGAAATGTCCTCTGTTTCGGTTTTAATTTTTAGAATAAGCATTGTCCAATGCTAAGTGCTTCATCCTTTTATCAATAAAAAAAGCTAATCCCAAATCCAAACTGTTTTACCGAGTCAGTTTCAATATTCCATGACAAGTGAAGAGTATTGAAGGAAGAGGAACTAGGATTTGTATATTCATTTAAGACTTGAAAACTTGATTCTACTTTAAAATTTATATAAAAATATGCAAAATGAAAGAGAATAATAAACTACTAGCCTATAAAAAGAATAAGCAATCTGCAGCAACATTATCAGATGCAAAAACCGGTTCCAATTTGGATCGAGTGATAATGTCTTTCTTGTTTTTTATGTTCACATTGTAGCCTTAGCCCTTAGGTACTCTCTCTTCTTAACCATGTAGTTGAAAAGCCTCATGTTGGTGTCTGATTAGATCTAAAATTGGCAAAACTGCTTTTACAATGCATTAAGAAGTGGGATTTTATTCCCAAAAACCGAAATACCAACCGAGACGAACCGTGTGATTGTGGTTGTTTTCTGGGTTTCGGAATGAATTCGATTATTGGTCGAAATTCCGATGGACTTATAGGCGTCAGAGTCGAGCACGATTGGGGATATGGAAACCCCTTCACCGACAAACCGACAAACATATATATATTTAATTATTTTTTATTTTTTATTACCTGGCAAATTATGGACCATTCAATTTAGGGTGCATATGTTTATCATGCACCATACCACACCCAATACCCCCTAAACCTAAAAAATCTAAATCGAACACTCACTCAGTCACTCACACTCAAGGAATAAAATATCATTTTTAAGGGGTATGGAAATTTTAACACCATACCAAATAAATTTAGAAAAATTTCGCCGAAATTTTCCGAAATCCTCGAAATTTCGGCGAAATTTTCGATGTAGAGGCCGGAGAGAAAGAGGGGAGGCAGAGACCAGAGGAAGAGAGGAGGAGAGCACCGTCGCTGGAGGGAGAGAAGAGATCGGAGAGGGTGTTGGAGAGCCGCGCCGTTGTCGGAGGGAGAGGGAAGAAAGAGATTAGGAAGGGAGGAGGGAGAGGGAAGAGAGATTATGAAGGCAGAAGAAAAAAAAAAGAGGAAGGCCACTGCCCACTGGAACTGGAAGAAGACGAAGACGAAGGCCATTGCCCACTGGAACTGGAAGAAGACGAGGAAGTCACGTGGGAAGAAGAGGAAAAAAAAAGAAAAAAAAGAAGAGAAAAGAAAGGAAAAGGAAAAAAAAAAAAAAAAAGGAAAGAAAAAAAGAAGAGAAAAGAAAGGAAAAGGAAAAAAAAGAAAAGGAAAGAAAAAAAAAAGAAGAGAAAAGAAAAAAAAAAGGAAAGAATTTTTTTTTTTTTTAAATTTTAAGGTAGATTGAGATTTAGAGTCTTTCGGCAATTGGAAAAAAAAAAAAAGGTTTGAAATTTTATTTGGAGTTTGATTTGGTCATTTTGGTGTTTCGTTTAGTTGTAAACATAAATTATGAAAAAGAAATTTATCCCCTTATCATGAAGTTTCATTTCTTTAATGTTTGGTTTTCCAATTTCGATAATTTGTAAAATTGAAATTTTAGGTAAACTGTTATCGCCGTTGCTGCCATCAGATTGGTTCTATTTTAACCCAATTAGGCTTAATTTAACTATCGAAGACAATTTCCAAGTCTCTTTGAGTAAGCTTGCTACTTTCCGTTGCCACATTGGTGATTTATTCATGTAATTTTATTATGTAATTATTAATTAGTGAAGTATTTTTTTAACAGTATTGTCTCCAGCGCGCATTATATTCATCACATATCACATGAAATCTACTATATTATTTGATTTCTTCAATGTTTTTTTATCAATGTAGTAGATAATATGTTAAATAAACATATGGTCAAGTTTCATTCAAAATTTTCATATTTTAATAGCAATTTTCATCATTTTTGTCCAATTTTATCGAAATCGAAATTTTAATCGAAATTTCCATTAAAAATTTCCTCGAAACCGAAATTTTACTCCTTGCTCACACTCTCTCAATCTCTCGAAATTCTGAAACCTCTCAGCCTCCCTCCTCTCTCGATTCTCAAACTCTCAACTAGTCAATTCAGCCTCTCAATCTCTCAGTCTTTCTCCTTTCTCGCCTCTCTTTCTCAATAACTCTCAGAAACCTCTCTCTCTCTCTCTCTCTCACCACCACCCGAGACCTAACTCACCGCCGACCACCACCAACACCTCCCCGGAGTCCTCTCACCCTTCGATCGACACCCCAAAGCCCGAAATCACAGTATAAGTAGGACTGTAGGAAATCTCAGTCTGTGTTTAAGAATTAGGGTTTTGATTTTGTTTTTCGTTTTAAAAAAAATTGGGGAAAAGGTTCAATCTTCCAAATTTCGGTCAACCTAACATGAATTTCTTTATTTATACATTGCAGGCTGCATATTAGAGCTGAGATCACTTTGAAATTGGAGCTGAGAACTTGAGAAGCCTGAGATCGATTAGTGATAACTTCGAATTTGTTAATTTATAATCCTCCCCCACTTTGTAAGTCCCTCCCTACATTAGTACATTTAGGATTTACCATCTTGATTAAGGATTAGGCCATTACTCTGTTTTTAATTAATTAAGTTTATGTTTAATTAATTAATTATATTTCTGTTTGATTAATTAATTATCTTTTTGTTTGATTAAGTCCCTACATTTAGCAATTAGCATCTTGATTAAGGAATAAAAAGTCCCCGCATGTTTGATTGTTTGATGTTTCTGTTTGTACATGCCATCTTTCGAAAAATGTCATCTTTTAATCTTTTGATGGTAAATAAAAAGCATATATGTTCTATCAAGTATTTGTGTGTGTGTTGTACTATAACTACTGAGTCTACTGTTGTGTTGCTTTGGTTTGAGTATTAGCTTGTTTGTAACTTTGTATGGATAGCTTGCTTAATTACTTAATTAGCTTTATTCTATTTCTGATAGATGGATATGGAAGCAAATAGTTCTAGCCAATCAAATAGTATACAGTGTGGCCTTAGTAGCTCAGTTAGACAACCTGTCCCCTAAACACAAATATCCCAAATAAAACCTCACTCAATACCTCAAACAGAACCATAATTGTCATCTCAAAATAACCAAGAACAAACTGAACTAAGTAACAGTAATACTACTGTGGGAGGGAAGAGGAAAGCCTCAAAATCTATTGTTTGGGAACACTGCAAGAAAACCAAAAACTTGTTGATGGGGTTGGGAAAGACAATGCTATATGCAATTATTGTAAAGAGGAGATGCAAGCCCATTCTAAGATTAATGGGACAACTGGAATTAGGGCTCACCTAGAGAGAAAATATGAAAAATCTCGTCTATATGAAAAGGGTGGTAGAGGTCAGAGTGTGTTGACACAAGAAATAATGGGAGGGAATTTGGTGCCACACACTTTTAATCAAAAAAGGTGTGATTTGAAGTTTGTTGAGTACGTTATCAAGGATGAGGTGCCTTTAAGGGTTGTTGAGGGCAAGGGTTGTATTGGGTGAGTAGGTGAGCTTTAACTTAGATTTAAGAGACCAAATAGGAAGAAGATTGCTGCTGGAGTGAAGGATTTATTCTTAGTGGAGAAGGCAAAGATAATGAGTGTGATAGGTGATGTTAGGGTGAGTATCACAACCGATAGTTGGACCTCGATTTAAAATATCAAATACATGGTAGTCACTGCCAATTTCTTGGACAGTGAGTGGAAGTTGCATAAAAGGATCATAAATTTCACCAAAATCACATCTCACAAAGGTGATGAGATAGGAAAGACCTTAGGTCATCCACAGTGGTGAGAGTGAGAGTGAGAGTGAGAGTAAGACATGGTCTGAAAAGTGAGTTTTTGGCCTGAAAAGTGATTTTTTGTCCTGAGAGTGAGAGTGAGAGTAATGTAATTGTATTTAATTAAATTAAGCCTAAGTTAGATTAAGTTATAGTTAAGTTATAATTTATAGCTTAAATATTTATAAAAATTATACCGGCATTAGTTTTATTTTAAAGAGCTCTTTAATATAAGATCAATATTGACTATATTTGAATTTATAATTTTATTACCTAAAATATAAATTCTATATATATTTTGTCTCCACCAATACCTTTATTTTAATATCTTTATTTCATTTGACCAACATAAAACAAGAAAACAATACCTTTATTTCATTTCACCAACATAAAACAAGAAAATTTAAGACAAACACAAACAAACACAAATAAACATAAACAAATAAAACAAAAAATAAACACAAACAAATACAAAACGACAGCCACAAACACAAACACAAACAAACACACAATGGTATTGGAGACATCTTCAACATTTCGGCGTTCATCGCCAGCGTCGGCGTCGTGATTGGCCACGACTTCCTTCTTGCGTCCAAAGGTGCTGGTTCAAATCATTCTTCAGTTGCTGGTGGAGTGCTGTTGACCGTATCAACCTAACCCGGGAAAGCCGTTGCTCTAAAAGAATTGGCTGATAACTTTGGCCTCCATCATATGGTTTAGTGTCATACCGTGCCACAGCCCGGGAGATACTTTTTTGAACGTGGTCAATGTCATCGTCTGATTCATCGTCCTCGTTCTCTGGACGCTCGTCCTCAATGATCATGTTGTGCAAAATTATGCATGTCTTCATAATATAGCCCAGATCATTGGCTTTCCATCCTCTGGCGGGCTTTTTTAGAATCTCCCATCTAGCCCTCAGAATCCCGAACGCCCTCTCGACATCTTTCCGGTAGGACTCTTGATATCTTGCAAATAGCTGACTTGCCTCTCCTACCGGATTCGTTATTGTTTGTATAAGCGTGGCTCATTTGGGGTAGATCCGGTCCACTAGATAATACCCCATTATGTAGTCATTGCCATTAACCTTATACTTGATCTGATGGTTTCGCATCTGCTCCTCATCATCAAAAAGGTGTGAGCCATCCAATACGTTGATGTCATTGTTGCTCCCTGGAAAACCAAAATTAGCATGCCAAATCCACGTGTCGTACCCGGAAACTGCCTCTAATATCACAGTTGGGGTGTGATAATGGCCTTGATATGCCCCTTGTTGTCCTATTGGGCAATTTTTCCATTCCCAATGCATGCAATCTAGACTCCCTAGCATACCTAGGAATCCTCTTTTTTTAGCCTTACGCAATAGCCGTTGGAGATCAGCCACTGTTGGTGTGCAGAGGTATTCCGCTCCGTACACCTCCGGAATAACTCTTATGAACTTCTTGAATGACTCCAGCACTGTGGTTTGGGCAATTTGGAAGCCCTCGTCTGGGGCATCAGCCGAGTACCCAGCGGAAAGCATTCTCATGACCGAAGTCAGCTTTTGCTCTGGCGTGCAGCCCCATCTTCCAGCAGCGTCTTGTCTTTGTTGGAAGTAGTCATCTTTGTTGCACACATCTTGCATCATCTTTAGGAACAGTGATTTCTTCATCCGATAGCGCCGTCGGAACATCTCTTCAGTATATCTTGCTCCAGGGTCGAAATAGTTGCTCATAATAAGACCATGGCCTAGTTGTTGGTCTCGAGAGATATATCGTCGTGGTTGGGATGTGCCTCCATGTATTGGCCTTCTTTGACTTCGTTGTGTATATCGTCGGTAAGCAGTCATGGCACACGCTGTCATATTTGCGAGCTGGTCATCGTACATGTCTAGTTGTGCCTGAAACATCTCTTCATCTGAATAATAATCGTTGGGGGTAGACATTCTGAAGTAGAGTGTAAACGAATTTTCTGCGATTACTAAACAGGGTGAATTGGTGAAGGCACTACATGGTGAAATTTATAGACTAGGTGTGATAATGTAAACGAATCAGAATCTTATCATCTTGGACAGTTAAACGAATCAAAATCTTATCATCTTGGAAAGTTAAATGAATCAGAATCTTATCATCTTGGAAAGTTAAACGAATCAGAATCTTATCATCAGTCATAATAGGCTATCTTATCATCTTGGAAAAGTAAAGGAATCCGAGACATATTTAATAAAAGGGTATTTTATTTTAATTCATAATAAAATGCATACATAAAGTACACGACAAACATGGTTGGAAAAACAATGACACATTAGTCATATTGTGAAAAGTCAGTGTTGGGGAAGTACCCTCCCGAGCTTGACGTGCCCTGATTGGCCTCGTTAGCAGCACTTGCATTCCACCTCGCCAAAATTTCACGTTGTCGTGCCTCCCAAAACGCTCATTGTTCTCCATGCATGGTGGTGAGGTCCTTGCCCATGACCTCATAATCTTGCTGCTTTTGTTTAAAATCGGTGTGCTCTTTGATCAATCGGTCGCGTGAAGCAGCTATGTTCTTCTGCCCTTCGCAAAGAAACCTGATACTATCGGCAAGGTCATCATCGTTAGTATCAACTTGCTTGGCCCTCTTGGAGTTGTTTCTGCCAGGTGGCCTCGGGCGACTACCGCTAAGTGGTTGAAAAGCCGGGGCATCCTCATCCGCGCTCAATTGAACCACTTCAGCTTCTGTATCTTCTTCAGTGGGGGTGTCGGTTTGTGCATGTTGCCACTTCACAAAGTGTTGTATCTTAGCAAAACAATGGTGCCAAGCAAAAGGACGATTTCCTGAGTTTGTTGCTTGGTATCGTGCGTTGGCAAAGTTCACTTAGTAATATGAAAACAAATTAATGAATTATAAATGGTACACACATATGTGAATTAACTATAAAAAAAAAGTATACACAATTTGAAATATAGTACATACATATTGATCAAACATAAATATGTGAATTTAATTATCAAATATATTTGAGTTTAACTAGTAAAAATAAAGTACACACAATTTGAAATATAGTACACACATATTGATCAATCATAAATATGTGAATTTAATTATCAAATATATTTGAGTTTAACTAGCAAAAATAAAGTACACACATATTGATCAATCATAAATATGTGAATTTAATTATCAAATATATTTGAGTTTAACTAGCAAAAATAAAGTACACACAATTTGAAATAGAATACACACATATTGATCAAACGAAAATATGTGAATTTAATTAACAAAAATATTTGAGTTTAATTAACAAAACTCACCGTATCAATTTTAATTTTGCCCGCTAGTGCGTGATCGTTCGGCCGCCAAGATACATTTATGATATTTCGAGGTGGCTTGTCCTATTTTCTTGAAGTGAGCCATGACCGCCCCAATTTGTCGCCCATTCCTCACGGCGAGAGGATATCTCTGAATAAATTGATTGTCCACTTTATTCCAAATTCCATGTTTCTTTGATTGGATCCGATTTCACAATCTTCCGAATTTTCTATCCAAGCTTCAACAAGCGCTACCTCTTCTTCATTGGACCAATTCTTTCTCTTTGCATTCCACGATTGGAAAAAAAGAATTTTATAGGAAAAGTAAGGTGATTTGAATAGATTGATAAAATGAATGAATTGGATAGATAGATGTGTGAAAAAATGAGGTGTGAATGCTCAATTTATAGGAAAAGTGATGAAATAGCCATTATAAATTTTTTAGAATTTTTAAATATTTTTTCAAATTTTTTTTTGTATTTTTAATTACATTATAACAGTCAATTAATTGTAGCCGTTGATCTCCAACGGATACACTCATATGAGCCTCCAGACACTGCCACGTGTTGCTGGCTAGGATTTTATTTTTTTAAAATTGAAACCGGGCTTTATTGGTGACCGTTGATCTGCAACAGGCAGAAGATCGTGGCCACCCGTGTGCGTCAAGCGCGCGTCCTGGCAAGTGGCAGACAGCTGCTGTGGTGAATAGTGGACTGTCGGCCACTTTATTCCATCCCTCCGCATGTACTGATTTGCCCCTAGCTTCTGTCAAAATTCCAGACTCAGCTTCAGCTTTTTGAATTTCTCAAAAGCCCTTCATTATCTTTTCGCATGCTGGTGGGGCCCACTTAAATAAAAACTCACACACTCTCACTCTCAGCTGGACCCTCCCCTCGCCCTCAACTCAAGCTCTCACTCACCCTCACTCTCATTACTCCGGCCTATTGTAGACAAACTGAGAGTTTCCTCCCACTCTCACTCTCAAGCTTAAGCTCACCACTGTGGAAGGCCTTAGAAGGGTGCTTGAACAATTGGGAAATAGACAAGGTCTTTACAATTTCAGTAGATAATACTTTTTCAAATGATTTGGCTGTTGATTTCATGAAAAAGAGGTTTAAGAAATTGCAAACACTTTTGTTTGATGGGGAGTTCTTGCACTTGAGGTGTGCTTGTCACATCCTTAACTCAATTGTTAAGGATGGATTGAAGGAGCTTGGGGGATCAATTGAGGGGATTAGGAACTGTGTCAAGTACCTTCACTCATCCCCTGCCAGGTTGGACAAGTTTAAGGATTTTGTCATCTTATTAAAGAAGGATAAGATGGCAACAGTGCCCTTGGATGTAACAACAAGGTGGAATTCCACTTATAAGATGCTTGAAAGTGCAATAAGGTATAAGATAGTGTTTAATAGGATGGGTGAGGAGTCTGCACCTTTTGTTGCCTATTTTCAAGAGAAGGAGAAGGTGAGTAAGGACAAGAGAGTTCCGGGAGGGGAGAAGTTTATGAAGAGAGTGAGGCCTCCTATAGAAACTGATTGGGCAAAGGCACAATCCTTTGTGCATTTTCTCAAGAAATTTTAAAATACAACCTTGAAATTGAGTGCAACCAAAACCAGTACATCGGATGTACTTTTCAATCAAATGATTGGAATTCATGTGGAAATAGAGAAGAAGAAAAAAGATGATAGAGATCCTGTTTTGCAAGGTGTGGCAACTTCTATGCTGTTGAAATTTGACAAGTATTGGGGGAGCTTTGAGAAGGTGAACCTGTTAGTTTTTGTTGCCAATGTACTAAACCCTAGACTCCAAATGGTGAAAATAAGTTTTAGAAAATCTAGGATCAACTCCTAGTGAAATAGAGGAGATTTGTGGATTGAGAAAAAAATGCTTGCATACATTGTATAAGGAGTATAGGGGGGCTGGTAGTGGTACTAGCGTTGAGACTCAAATGTATGATGTCCAAGAAGTGTTGACGTTGAGGCTGATTGTGATAATGCTAATGCTTTGTTGGTAAGGGAACTTATGCAATAAAAGAAGGAGAAGCAACTTATGGAGATATCCAATGAAGTGGATAAATACCTATCTGATCCTTTTGAGTCCCCATTGAACCAAAGTTTCAAGTTGTTGGATTGGTGGAAATGTAGTCAATCAAAATATCTAATCCTTTCAAAAATTGCCAAGGATTCAAGTTCAACAGTTGCTACTAGTGAGAATGCATTTAGCCTAGGCAAGAGGGTTGTGGATCCTTTTAGGGATTCTTTGACTCCTGAAATGGTAGAGGCACTTGTGTGTACTAGTGATTGGCTTAGGGCAGAGGATTTTGACTTCTACAAGGAACCAATTGATGAAGACCTTTTCTACAAGGAACATAAAGAAATGGAAGCATATATTACTATGTTTTTGTTTAATTTTGTGTTTTGTTTATGTTTTTTTTTTTTTGGAAGTTGTTCAACTTGTTCTTATGTATTTTGTTGTTTTTTTTTGCCATCTTTCTATGTAGGTTCAGTATTAAGTCGAGGTTCCAGAAGTTGAGAGTGCCACTGCCAAGTCTGCCAGACTGCCAATGAATCTGCCATGCTACCAATGCCTATGGCAGTGAAGTGTGTTGGACAACTTGGACTGTTGTCTGTTGGTATCAAATTCATGAACTCATGTTTTCCTTGGTTTCTGAATTATGGATTTATATTGCTTTTATTTAGTTTATGAACTCATATTTATTATTTCGTTAGTTACTTAATTTGTTTGTGGTTTGTTATTTTATTTGAGTTATGTAATAATTAGTAATTACTTAAAGCCTTTAAGGTTGTTTAACTGTTTAAGTGTTTAATTTTTAAACTGTTTAAGGCTTTAAGCCTCTAAGGTTTTGGTTTTGTTATTTGGTTAAGTAATGTTATATTAATGTAAGCTTGTTACCTGTATGTAAGGTATTAGTAAGCTTGTAAGGTAGTGTGAAACTGTGAAAGTGATTTGGTGCTGGATTTTTTACTATGATTTTAGGTTGTGAAATGGTTAAGTTTGTGCTTTATGAAATACTAAAATGGACCAAATGGTTATTATTCTTATGAACTTATGATTCTTTTTTTTTTTTTTTTTTCAGTTTGTGAAATGGACCAATGGTTAATCATTGATTATTTGATTTTACTTTGTGAGATAAAATGGTTATGTGAATTATGAATTCTGGTTTTTCAAAGAGAAATGAAATGGAACATTATTGTGACTTGTGACTTGTGGCCCAAAATGAAATGACAAGTTATGAGTCATTGACACATTGTGCTTTGAGTCTTTGACTATTTTCTACCTTTCTCAATTCTTATTGTGCTTTCTTTTTGAAATTGTCACTTTGGACCATTTGGATTTTGGTAAGGAAAAATGACTAAAATGAGTCCTGGTTTTCTTCAAAAAATTTGTCATTTTAGGCCTAAGCCCTTAAAAAAACTTCAACTTTGGGGCCAAATTGGCCCATTTTAGCTATATTCGAAAAGCCCATTTAATTCTGATTTCGACCGAAAAGTCGATGCCACCGACTGTCGCTCATCAGATTGGTGTTGGCATCCAAAATTGTCTTTCGATGCATATCGGATCGAATGTCGGTGAACCCCGTCAGTTTGGTTACCGATCCGATTATATGGACCAAATACTCAAGTTGGAACTTATTGTAGTACTTTTCTTACACTAGCTATTTGTGCCTCCATCCACAGTAAAGACGTATCCCGAAGTCAATATCCAAAGTAGTTTGTACTTTTCTTCCATTGCTTTGACAATGCATTATATTAAGGTTTGGTTAGTTTGATCGAAAAACTGAGACCATACCCGAAACCGCTCCAACTGATGCCGAGAATAACCGTACAAGAGAGGAACCGTACCGAGATATCGGTTTGCCAACCGAACCGGTATGTTTGGTTCCAGTTTCAGTTCTCAGATCCTAGAATCATTGGTTTACCGAACCGAACCGAACCGAGTATATATAACATTTAATTTAAATATTACATTTTTATACTTTTCTATACCCTAAAATACATTTTTATAATACATTTATATACATTTCTATAATTTATATAAAAAATATATAAATTTATAAATTTATAAACCCTAAACCCTATAATTAATAATTTATATAATATATTTTTATATAAAAACTAATTAAATATACCATAAACCCTAATATTATACCATATGCTAAACAATTTATACCATATAACTATAAACTAAGAGAGTTGCTATTTGCACAACTTTTTTTTTTTCTTTTTGCATACCCCTAACAACTTAATTTGTGAATTTACCTACTTGACACAAAGAGAAATGACCAAAAAGGACAACCTTTATTATTTGAAAAAAAAAAAACTCTCCTTACACAGCCAACCCAACACTCTTATACACCCAACCTAACACTCTTAAACTCCAACCACAATAATCCTAAAACTCTCATTGCACACCCCCTCCTCTCATAACCTCATTTCTTCATCTTTCCTCCATTAAATCCTAAGTTTTCTCTCTTGGTTACATATAGGAAATAATATTGTAGAAATACATATTAGTTTTCATGAATAGAGCTTTCACTTGTCCCTTATTCGCCTTCAGACGAGGTATAATAGTAATTTTTTGTGTTTTTTTTTTTTTTCGTGTTTTCTATTTTATGTTCGCAGTTCGTTCGGCGAACCAGTACTGAACTTTTCTCAATTGTTCGATAAATGAGTACTGAACAAAACTAATATATTCGGTGGTTACCTGCCGAATGAAAATTAGAAAAAAAATTTAAAAAAATCCATTCGGTGACTGTTCGCCGAATAAACTTACAAATTTCGACAGTAATCTACCGAAAGTTTTACATATGTTCGGAAGACATCTGTCGAATGAATTTTTTTATTTATGTAAAATTGATCTTGTTCGGTAGTCAACTGTCGAACGAAGGTTATTGGTTCGGCAGATTACTACTGAACAGATTCATTTTTTTCGGTAACCTTCTACCGAACACACTGTTTTAACATCATTTCCATGTTTTGTGTGTAGGACGATGAACAATATGAGTAATATGGTGGTGCTTCTACTTGAAACAACAAGGTTGAGGACTACATTGGGGCCGAGGTCGAGGCCAAGGTTTTGACTGAAGACTCACGTGACTATAGTAATGAATTCACAACAAACGAGGTATCAATTTTTTATTTGGAAAATATATGTTGTAAATATAGTTGAAATGTGAATAATGTAAATTATATGTGTAAATATTTCATTCGAGGGATGCATTGGTTAATTGGGCACGTGCATAAGGAAGAATGAACAACATAGTCATTGTCATTATGAGGTCCAATGCAGCAGGGGTGGGGAAGAAGAAAGCTAGAGTGTTCCTTAGTTGCGAACGAAGTGGTCTCCATAGGTCATCCAAGTATGATGCCGATAGTTGTATAGTAAAGCATCCTAAGGATGGTAGGGACTCTATTACAAAAAGATGTGGATGCCCCTTCTCATTAAAGTGTGTGCAAACTGGTAATGAGTATGAATGGAAGCTAAGTGTGGTATGTGGAGTGCATAACCATAAAGTTTTAGTTACTGGTGAAGGACATTCATTTGTGGGGAGATTATTTGAAACAGAGATATCTTTATTGGTGGATATGTCTAAGAGTTTAGAGAAACCAAAGCAGATTTTGATCATCTTAAAGGAAAGAGATTATTCGAATACAACAACAATCAAAACAATATACAATGTCAGACACCGCCATAGGGTGAAAGAGAAGGCTGGAAAAACCGAAATACAATATTTGCTAAGTAAGTTACCTGAACACAAATACTTTGAGTGGCATAGATGTTCTGGTGGTAATAATATTGTGACTGAACCGCTTCAAGATCACTTTCACTATCCCGCCTTGGAGTCCAACAGACCGCACGAGGTGAATTCTCAGAATAATTCATATCATATGATGGACTGAATGGTCTGCATGTGCTCGTACACCCAAGCCTCTAAAAGTGTCATATAACCGCCAATTTTCTTAACACCAGCTTAAGAGGCAAATCCAAACTGCCTAAACAACCAAGCTAAGCATCCAGCGCCCCATGCATAATGGTTAACGGTATCAAGGTTAGTGAGCAGTCTGAGATATTGGACTTGTACCCTTGTGCCAATCTTATCTACAAAAAGGGTACAACCCAATAAATACAACAAATACGCTTGGGCTGCACACTGGATTTCATGCTCAGAGTCGCTATCAGTGACATCACTAAAGCACGTACGTAATCACTCTAATCGTACATACTCACCACCAAAATCTATCAACTGCTCTGATGCCTGATCCCTACTAACTCCTAAAAATGCAATTAGTAGATATTCAGAATCAATGTTATCCTCAATAAGTGTAGCCACTGGTGCATCACCAATCGGAATGCCTAAAATGTTGGCTACGTCATCTAGTGTGATGGTCATCTCACCAAAAGGCAGGTGGAATGTATTAGTCTCCGGATGCCACCTCTCAACAAAAGCGGACACCAACACTTTATCAACTGTACGGTAAGAATACTGAACCAGTGATGTCAACCCATAATTAATGACATATCCTTTCAACCGGTCATTATCTGTTCTGGCCCACAACTTTCACTCACCAAGCTTGGTGGTTTTGGACATGCACCTTAAAGGATCTCGTTCCTAATTCAAACATAACAAAAAAAATTCACTCATTATTACTGCAAGTTACACAAGCATATAATACCAATTGTTAAAGATCATACCTCGTTATTCCAAATGGCAGCAGCTACGTGAGTTCTATAACTCCTCAACAGGGAAAAGGTCAGCAAGCTCGTTGAGATTATTCTCATTATAATCCTCAACCTGAACCTCAGCTTCTTCAGGATCTGCTTCACGACTAGCTCGTGCTTCTACTAGCCTTTTTCGCCCAGAAGCTATGGGTCGTGTTTAGTGCACATGTCCAACATCGACATCATCGGCAACATCGGGGACTTCCCCTCTAGACGAAGATGCACCACGTCTTCCTCTTCTTCTATTCATACCTATATTTTCAAACAAGAAATTGAAAATTGTTTTAACAAATATAAGATTTTTCAAAAGCAAAAAAAATAAAAAAATCAACACAGGTGGTTCGGCAGTTGCTCGTCAAACAATTATCAACTGTTCGGCAGATGGTTGTCGAACCAATATATATTGTTCGACAGTCACCTGTCAAACCAAAATATTTAAAACTGAATTTTTGGATTCGTTTGGTAAAGTACTGTCGAACCAATTGATTTCATTCGATAGCTAACTGCCGAATGAAATGAATTCGTTCAGCATACCAGTGCCGAACGAGCTGCGAAATCAAAAAAACAAAAAAACCCGAAAATCCTCACTCCAAATCATTTTAAACTGATGAAAACGGTATTGGGATGGATTAACTAATTGAAATTAGATAAAAAAAAGTATTAGATTTACATTTAAATAAAAAAATTTAGGTTAGGACATACTCACTTCCAATGGCTATGGTAGGGATATGGGTGGCAGAAATGTGATGAGACCACTAATGGCGTTCACGACGACGATGACGACGGCGATGATGGAGGTGATGAAGTCGGAGGTGGGTGTCGGCAATGGTGGGCTGGGTTGCCGGTGAGGTGTGAGGCTGAGTGTGTGCAATGTGAGATGTGTGTTGGTTGGTTGGTTGTGGGGTGGGGTGGGGTAGGCAGGGTGTGTAGTGTAGATGTGTTTGTGGGAGTGTGTAGTGTTTGGGTTGAGAGGGTGTGTAAGGAGAAATTTAGACATATCAGTGAGATTGTGGTATTTTGGTCATAAGAGGGGTGTGTCAAAAAGAAATTTTATATTTTAAAAATTGGTAAAAAGTGTGTAGGAGAAAATGGTGTGCAAAAAGAAAAAAAATGGGTGTATTCTAAATCTTATATCCTATTCCTATATCTCATACCCTAAACCCTATTGTGTATTTAAAAATTTTTAAATCCTATATATATCTTATAAGGCTTATATCCTATACTAATATACCATGCACATACCCTAAGACTATAATTGATAATAATTTAATAATTCATAGTTGATAACTTGGTATATAACTAATAACTATAGTCTATAAAAATGTTTAGTATGGTATAATATGATATAGTCTATAACTAATAACTATGGTCTATATAAATGTTTAGTCTAAAACTAATAACTATAATCTATAGAAATGTTTAGTATTGATAATAATTCAATAATTCATAGTTGATATATAACTAATAACTATAGTCTATATAAATATTTTATATAAATTATAGATATGTATAGAAATGTATTACACAAATTATATAGAAAAGAATTTTAAATTTAGGGTATAGAAATGTATTAAATAAATTATAAAATATGTTTTAAAACATATGTAATATATTAAAAACTTAAAAAGTAAAAACTCCAAAACTCCAAAGTCCAAACCCCAAACTATACTACATTTTTTTTCTAAGAATATAAAATATAATGATTAAGAGGAATGATATTATTTTGTATTATGTACAATTATTTTTTTAATAAATGATAAGCCATTGAAGACTAGGGCCTAGGGGTGTACAATTAGTTTATATATTATTATTTATTAGTTAGAAGTTAAAAGTTAAAATTAAAACAACCAAACCCTAAAACACAATCCAAAGCTTAAAAGTTAAAAGTTTTACCTTAAAACAACCAAACTCACTAAAAGTTAAAAAACACAAACTCTCTCTTTATCTCTCTTTCCCTCTCTTCTCCCTTTCTGTGATCTCTCCCTCTCATTCCTTTCGGCGATCACTCTTACTCAACCGCCTCTCTCTATCTTTCTCACTCATTCTCTCTCTTTCTCTATTTTCTCCCTCTTTGCAATCCTCTCTCCTCTCTCTTTGTGATCGCTCTCTCTCCTCTATGCAATCTCTCTCTCTCTTCTCCCTTTCTCTACGCTCCTTTTCCGATCTCTGTCACCGCTCGCCTATGTTGCATCTCCCTCATTGTCGCCGGTCAGGGCACGATTCTATCAGGGCCCAATTCGAATCGTGCCGACCAAGTATGCCGATCCAACCGAGTGTCATTTTACCGACATTTCAATACCAAACTCGGTAACCAAAATGGGCAACTAGGGGGTTCAGTCGGTACACCGGTTTGGGGTTTCCGGTTCGATAACCGTACCGAACCCACCCCTACATTATATGGACCAAATCCACTTGTAATTCTTCTCCTCCTAGACAAGGAAGAGGTACCCAAAGAGGTCCTCAGTCCTCCTCAAGTACTTACAAACATTTTTGACAATTATCTAGTGTTTTCCTCATCCATTTGCTTTTAATTTTTAAAACAAGACAAGGATCCCAGGATTTATGACAAAGCTACGCTACTTGAGGGAAATCAAACTCACTAAATTAAGTCAAGCCACTTGTTAATACTAAACCTATTGAACCTACAAGTAGAAGAAAACTTAAAAAGAACTTATGACATAATCACAAGGGGTGATGAAATTCATTCCATGATAAAGAAACCATTTTCTATGATATTATACCACCCAGAGGGAAAAAAGAAACAAAACAAAAGATGTGGATCAAATTTCACCAATCAGCTTTTAGTTCCCTTTATCATATGACTCTGAAATGGTGCCAATAGCTGGGAACTGCATCAGAAAGAAATTGCCATACCAGCTTACGGCTATCAGAAATAACCCTACCAATTCCTATTGAAGATAATCTTGAACAAGCAGTTCAAACAATGTTACTCTCTAATTCTGGGTGTCCTATCAAATCTGTCTGATGCTTTGGTTTCTCAAATTTGATTCGATACATGTACAAATATGTTGACAACAAGCTTACACATAAAGGAAAGGAGGGCTATGCAAAGATAAATGTAGCAACTGCAAGCATCACGAACTTGCTGTGTGGTCACCTTTCCCCATGAAGATGCACCTAAGGGTTACAGTGTGGTAAGTATAAACTAATACAATGCCCCTACTTTCGCTGCTTTTTTGATAGAGACTCTGACTGGACCTCAGCCTGCCAATTTAAACTTTTCCATGAATAAGACAGTAAAAACAGAACCAACGAGTAATCACTCAACATAAGATCAATATATGGAGAAAGATGAATAAGATTTCCATGAAATTTCCTACTTGAAATAGTTGCAAAACAGCAATCCAAGTCCATTAAATTAATAAGGGGAAGGAAAAAACACCACTATATGCAAGGTATATATCTACACGTGTAGTAAATTTATCAACTCTATGAATCTATCTCTACTATGCACATTCCTGTTTTGCACCATCCAAAAAGACAACTGAAAGGGTAGTTCTACAGCTGCATATTTCAAGATAAAAAAAATTAAAAAATACCAACTGGACATTCTATGTCCTCAAAGATACACTACATTCTCTGTGTACGCATATTTCAAGCATGCACAAGCAATCCATTCATTTAGTATAATGCACAGATATAAGGGAGAATCAGAATTCCATAACAGAGGGCTGTAATATTGTCTTATCCAAGATAAATGCACCACGAATTCTATGTATTGGTTTGTCTATTCATGAAATCTTTTCCCGTTCACCCCTACAGGAGAGAAAACACAGCACCCGTATGGTCAGGTTTTTGTTTTTGTTTTCCCATTCACCTCTCTCTCTCTCTCACACACACACAAATCTATCATCTCTTCTCACTGTCGTCTCATTTTTCCTTCTCTAAGAAACTTCTTTGCTATGGTTCCTCATTGCATGAAAAGTCTACTAATTATGATATATTCGACTCACCAGTAACTGTATCTTCAACGTTTCAATAGTTTACCTCGTCTGTCATCGTTCATTGTATTATGCGACTCAAGGAACTTGAGCAGCTCCTTGAGAATGATTTTCATGTATTTCCTATGGTTTTTATAATTAATGTGATGGGAGTAAGCATAATCATTATATATTGTAGTACTAGACCATAAATACACTGTCGGGTTGCACACGAATCTTTGATGCTAAACTAAGGTGGAGAAAGTGGATTTTCTATGGGAAAGCATAAGATTTTAGAATCTTTTGGGTATCATTGTCAAAACATTTGGGTTTATAGTGAAATAACCTAAAATAAAAATCACTATGCAAAAATTGCTCATTTTTTCAAAGGTTAGAAGTTAACCCCTTTTTGCAAGGATAGTACCATTATACTCGTATTACATGTGTCGAGCTGTGGGTTGAGATGGTTGAGATGAATGTATTGTCGCCTATCTACAATGCAGAAAGGGTTAGTTTTCTAACTTTTGAAAAAAAGAAGTCATTTTTCCATAGTGATTTTCAATTTGGGTCATTTAACTATAAAACCCAAACATTTTAAGAATATTCGCTTTAGTTTAATTCATTTTCCTTTATTTAAAACAATTTTATGTTACCTATCAAAAAGATATTGCCACATGATTCATAGGCATAGTGCTCCTGCAGTCAAAATGTAAAATACTTTGGTTCAATATAATGCCTCGCCCCCAATTCCATAGTAGCAATGAGATTGGGAGAATACGCATGCAAGATGTTCATCAAGTAAAAGGAAACCACAGAACTATTTCTATGATTGGATAGGTTTTCTCTTCACTTTGGGCTTATAAATGTTATGCTCTTTCCATTGTGCATCCTAAATGTTTTGGAAACAATTTGGTTTGTAAGCTACTTGTAAGCGCACACTAAATGTTGATTCTAGTAGTCATTTACTAGGGAACATAAACATTTCAGAACATTTTTGTAATCCTTAAAACAGAATAAATGTAGCCGATACACTGAAAATGATAAATATCAAAATGAGAATTGGTAGAGAATGCTTACAGCACTTGAAAGCTGCTCACGGATATAGGCCATTGATCTTAGCATGGCACCTAATGTATCCCTAGACACTTGAAACTTAACCTCTGACTCCCCTGAAGTTGTCTCTGTGTCTTGAAGCTGAAGAAATTGGGACAAAAGTCATATTAATCTATCAAACAATTAAAAGTAAAAGGGACAACAGAACCCTTCTCAATCATGGAGATTTCCATTCTCTCAGATCAAAGGGATTTCCACTCCTATCATCTAATTAAAACAAAATATATATGAAAGAAAAGCATACAGATTTGTTTTCCTCCTTTGGAAAGAACGGGACAAGGATGCACTCTGTATCATACAATCAGCTAGATATAATAAATAAATTATCCTAAATTAAATGTTTCCTACATGAAGTATATAATGAATTTCTGCATGGAGCAAACAGGCACCACGATGCATATATGCACATGCAAACATATTAACTACTGCTAGCAGAACAAGAACCAGCAGAAAGTCACTCGAAATAAAATAATGTTGATGCCTAGCTGACAGGTATTCAAAGTCAAATTCCTCACTTCCAGTTTAGTATTTCACAGATAGCCCCATCCCTGTTCTCCAGATCTGAGCTCACTTGATCCCACCAATGACTTAATCCTAGGATGATAAACTCCTTATGTACCAACAGTCAGATAAGAAAACCATAGAACTCTTTAGTACAATGACATAAACATATTTTTGGAGCCTTATCTCACCACCCCTTGAAGAGCTAACAAAATCTTATAACAACATGTTATACGAGGGGGAGAGAGAGAGAGAGAGAGAGAGAGAGAGAGAGAGAGAGAGAATCCCTATTATGAGTGAAGTTCATGCTACTGAAATTTTGAATTATCTTCTTCCTTAACCCAGAAAAAAAAAAAAAAAAAAAAAAAAGAAACAAAATCCAAAATGCATTTTCTTCATAGTAAAAGCATATAACAACATGTTTGCAGATAGAGAATAGTATAAAGTGATAAATTTAAATTTAGAAAAAGAAAATAAACCCTTTTGATGATTTGAGAAGGAAAAAAAATACTAAGGACCAACGGGATTGAGAGATAATAAATGCAAGAGCAGTTGATTGAAAGACCATGGGAGCTCTCTGCTGAAATAAAATAATTCAGGAACTTGAAAGTTTAAAACATGGGGAAAGCCTCTCTTTCCAAATAGAAAAGGAAAATTTCCTCAAATCAGCGTAGGTGCCATTCATTTTGACTGGTCTGGGGTTCTGTACCAAGTGTGACTACTTGTATTATTTTGGTTGGTTTGGTTTTGGTCTACGCATGGCTTGGTATGTTTTCTTCTCGGTGGTATGATTCAGATGGCCTTCTTGTCCATCTCCTTTTGTACTTTGTTTCCCTCTTTCTGTAAAATTTTGATTTCCTATCCAAAAAAGTAATAATAATAAACATACGTGGGCTTACGGCTTTTAGTTGTAAGATTTATATTTAAGAGGGTTGATTTGAGAACTTCAAATTAATAAGTGTCAGAACATAAACAGTTATCCCACATCCTAACAGTTCAAGCTTTATGGGAACTATGGTAAACCAACAAACTTATCACAGTATCAGAGTATCCTCGTAATTTCAACCTCTCAATATAAATTGAATTCTAAATTGTTGTGCTATTTAATGGTGGGAGGAGTCCCACATAGAGGGGGAGGTTTGGAATATAAACATTTGTTGGTCCACATCCTAATAGCTTAAGCCTTTAGGAACAATGGTAAACCAACAAAAGTTATCAATAAGGATTAAATTTCATGTTTTCAAAGGGATTTGATGAGTGAGTGTGTGTGTGTGTGTGTGTGTGTGAGAGAGAGAGAGAGAGAGAGAGAGAGAGAAAAAAAAAAGGTTTGCAGAGTTTTTCTAGGCGGAAACTTTTTCAAAGATTTGGTAGTGCTAGAATCAAGATTAATAGGAGAAAAGGGTTTGGGAAACTAGTAGGTTTTGGGGTTTCAAAAGGTGCAAAACGTAAAAAATTATATGTTGCAGTTCCCATTTCATCCTCATGTATCTCCCACTCCATCCATTCCTATGAAGTCTCTAATTAAATGGTGTATTTCTTATATCTTCTTATTGCATCTTGTGATGTACTAGTTTATGTTCCACTCCACTAACACCAATGTTGTACAACCAATGAAATAGGCAACGACTTCATGTATTCCAATACAACAATTGTAGTATGGCTCCACTGACCTATCTGCAACCATGTCCAACAAATCATTGCAACAGCTTCCCCATAATTGACACAATGGAGACACATGAAAATTTTTCATTGACCCTTTTTTTTCCTCTGAAGTACAGATATATGTAGAAATATTTTACAGCCATTTTAACCATCCATGCCATAATTGGCACAATCTAACAAAGAAGGAATTGCATAAGATGGGAAAATCCTTGTTGAGATTCTTTGATATTGATAAAAATTATTTTATTTTCTATTGTAGGGAGGAAAAACACCGCCCACTCCAAAAATGTTTGTAAGAAACAGAACGAATAAAATTAAATGGGAAGTGCAATCAAAATGGGCCAGCAGTCCACAAAAGAAGCAACCTTCAAACCGCCAGAAACAGAAAATCAAGAACACAACAAATAACAAAACAGAACCCATCCCAACAGAAAACAGAAAAGTAACCAGCCAAACTACAGACAAAAAGCCTAAGAAAAGGCAGCTTCCCAATCCATATTATAAAGAAAGGCCAGTCACGGAACCCGGAAAAAAATCAAGGCCTAAAATCCATCCATATCACCTGTAAATCACTAACACACTGCATCTTCACAAGAACTTTGCCTTCTCCCCTCCACCAAAAGCACAATAACTCTCTTCAATAAAGAATTGCGGGAAGAGGACAGCACTCAACTTAAGCTAGCAACATGAAACAGATTATACAGCAGTCTCAAAACCACTGGATTATGAAGAAAAAGATGATCAATGCTCTCCGAAGCTCCCTTACACAATTTTTTATTTTCTAACACCCCCTCACATTTGGATCTTCTCTATGCCACTAGAGCCCAACATGTGGATTCTTTCTTTGATACCATGATAAATTATGTTGATTGTTTTATATTCTAACAGAAACAACACAGAACACAGAAAGGCCCTGAAAATGTCTTTCCAAGGGCATCAAAATGAGCCGACACTATTATTTAAATGAGAGATAAAGCTGGCCAAACATTTTTAATGCAATCTACGGAATTTTGAACAAACTATCATTCCGGTTGCAGAAGACCCAATTCTGAGTGCATTAAGTATATTTAACTAATAACACAAAGGGTTGTTCCAATGCAAAACCCTTGGCTATACCCAAAAGGGGGGAAAAGGAATTTAGAATAAACACAAACAACGTAAGCATAAGAAAAATAGCTCATCAAACAGTTGGGGCAAGTCTGAGAGACAGGTTTGAAATTTTGATTCTCGTACCTTCAAATTTATAACAGCAACCTTATTAGCTGGTGTTGAGAGCTGGTCACTGATGTAGGCCATAGACCTTAACATTGGCTCCAATGATACCCTTGAAAGCTGAAACTTAACCTCTGATTCTGCTGATGGAGTCCTGCTATAATCTTGCAACTGCAGAGGTTATAAGTGAAGTTTAAAAAATAAGAGAAGGGAAAAAAACACTCTTGCTCTGTAAACTATGCTGTGGGAGTTTAAAGCACAGCATTCCACTAGCCCAATCCTATAGGTCACAATTAAGTAGAACAAATCAGATATCTACAAAATGACCTAAATAACCTCAAAAAAATTATAAAGATTTCATGCACAAATACAGTGATATCTGGGCTACAGCACTGCCAACTTGAGCTAATTTGATGATACAAAAATCACAACTTGTTTTATGGTTTCACTTTGTCATACACGTACCTTCAGGTTAATGACAGCTACTCTATTTCCTGGTGTTGAATTCTTATTCTCCATGACCCAAGTCATTGACTTTAGACACGGGAGGACCACCTACAGAAAAGCCCAGATCAATACCATTAACTTGCACTCAGAACAAAACGATATATGGAAGAACATAATTAAAGCAAAGAATCCCTTCCCATACCATGTTCTCAGGAGTACCATCATCCCGGTGAAGAGACACAGGGGCCATTCGTGGCAAATTCAGATCAGAAACAGTTTGAGCAGGTGCACCAGCATCATTAAGATTAAATCGCTTCATTACTTCATCTTGTCGTGGCCACAACAAAGGGGTCATATCTGAAGTTGATATAGAGTTTTTCTTGTCATCATAGCCAGTCCCACTAACCTGAGAACTAGGAGGTGCAACTTTAGCTACATTTTTCTTCACAACGGAAACCTTCTTCCCACTATCTCTAAGAGCAGTCATTGCTGCATTATAAGTTTCTGTAGTGGTTGCCCCATCCTCCGCATATCTAATGGCTTCCCGACACAGATTGTTGTATCGTAAAGTCAGAGACTCTTGGCCATGTAACTCACTACTACGTTCATCTATTCTAGTTCCATTCTTTGCATTTCTTGTCCATCGTTTCAAAATGTAATGGGATGGCAATGTAAGAACATTTGTTACGGTAAAGACTGTCAAAACATGTCTACAGAGAATGCCTGAATACTCAAACATTTGACAACTACAGTTAGCTCTCATCTCAGGATAGTTTAATGTAACGATGTATGCCTTGTGGTCATCCTCAAATTTTGCAACCCTGAATGTGCTAATAGCTCCATCACCTTCAATCCTATTTGCTGTATACACAAAAGTCTCAACTAGCTCTTCTTGGAATTTTGCAAAAATTTTTCTTGTATAAAGATTGGCTGCCTGTTTCTCCATGGGTGATGGTGTTCTCAATACCGGCGTTGTGCAAATTGTATCAAAGTCTGCTTCTATTTCCCTTTCAAACCAGTTCTCTAAGGCTCTTTCATACTGCCTAAAGAACATTGGTAACATGGTCTGTTGATTTACATAGCCTTCAAAAAAAGAACCATCGTACCCTTGATTAGGAGATATAGCAGCAAAAAAGGAATCTCGGAAATACACAGGCACCCATTGAGCACGAGCACTATATAACGATTGAAGCCAATCATTTCTCCTAAGGTCATATTTATCAAGGATAGAATCCCAAGACAATTCAAACTCCTCGATAGTTTCAGTCAAATTGATACAATTATAAAGTTCCACCTGAAAATTGGGATGTGCATGACATACATGAGCCAACCTTTCCTGACCTTCTCTTAAAACATGCCACTTGCTAATGCAGTGGCGGACTTCTGGAAACACCTGAGAAACTGCTGTCTGTATGGCTTTGTCTTGATCAGTCATAATAGACGCAGGAGGGCAATCATTCATTGCTGTAAGGAATGTCTTGAACAACCAAATAAAAGATGCTTCTGAATCATCTAGAAGTAATGCACAACCAAACAAAACCGTTTGACCATGATGGTTCACTCCTGTAAATGGAGCAAATGGCACTCTATACTGATTGACTCTGTACGTAGTATCTAGGGTAACAGCATCACCAAAATGACAGTAAGCTGTTCTTGACCTAGCATCTGCCCAGAACACGTTAGCCATGTGATTATCGTCATCAAGTTGTATTGCATAAAAGAAACCAGGGTTCTCCGCCTGCATTTTCTTGAAATACTCGAGCAAATTCTGTGCATCCCTCCCTAGTGTCCTCCTTTGACTACAAGGCCTAACAGCATAATTCATTGTTGCAGCATTCTTGACTGACCGAATTGATTCTGCAGATGGAATATTCCTAACTACACGGTTTTTCTCTACAGAGGCACGGTTTCCATCCATGGAGACATACATAACACCACTGGGAACAATCTCTACCCCTTGATAAGTTTCAGACGCGTTCTTCGCAGCACCAGCAAAATGTCGGCGAGGCCGAAGGTAATGCACTTTACTAGGACTCATTAATGCATGGCTATGCTCCTTCACAAATTTGGTTGATACCCACTTGTCTTGACCCTTCAACTCTATCCTAAGCATTGCGTCACAACTATCAGCATGCCTTCTTTTTAAACCCTCTCGGCCACATACAAACTCCCGAGAAATGGTTGTCCCATCAGGTTTAGAGCGACTAGATTGACCAACTTTACAGCTAAAACCCAAACGTCTGGCATATTCGTCATAGAAGGTCTTGGCAGCATCTTCCGAATTAAATTCCATTCCCATGTATGGCTCGGAAATCCCATCCTCATCATGAGCCTCAGAATTTTCAGCATTATTCACTTCCCCATCTTCACTACGTTCAGCATCACCATCATCTGCCATTCCACGATGCCCCATCCCTTCCACATCAATCACTTCAACATCCATATTAAACCCACTGTGTAATACTAAAGAATATAATACTTATTTTTTGAGCTAATTAAATAGCACAGCCCCATGTGTTTTATTAATACTGAGCAATAGTAGTTCAATCTGCACAGAATGCCGACCACACAACTGGTTCATAGTTGAGCCATAAAAAAAATATATTCGCATAAATACACACACACACACACACACATATATATATATATATATCTGGGTATCTAAAGTGTTCAAAATATCGGCCGACATTCCTAAATGTTGCTATTTGGAGTCGGCGATACCGATAGGGGGTGAAGCAAAATCTTCACCCGTATCCCGGATATCGACGATAATTTTGGTAAATATCGGAAATCCCCGATATTGTACCGAAATCACCGAAAATCAGACCAAAAAATTGAAAAAAAAAAAAAAAGAGGGGGAAGAATGAGAAATTAAGCCAAATTAACCCTAATTTTCCATACCCATCTACTAATTCAGAAACCTAATCAATGAATTAACATTTGTTTATCAAAACCCAATAATTGAATAAGAAGAAATGACATACCTTTACATCTCAGCCCTTATTGTCGACACTGTGAATACACAGCCTACAGAAAACCCAAAAGGAATCTCATCTACCATTCAACCCCAAACAAAAACTCTTAATAAATTGCACCAAATTATGAGAGTTTCGACACCCACACTTTGAGCAGGAACATCAATCAGCAGCTGTGATCGAGCTTTGTGAAGGTGAGCCTCCTCCTCTTTTTCGGTCCCTGTCTCTGTCTCTCTGTCTCTCTCTCCCGTCTGGTCACTGGTGTTTGTGCAAAAGGGATAGAAGTTAGAACGACAGAAGAGAAGGCAGGAGATGATTTATTGGGTGTTGGGACTTATTGATCAGCTGGTTTTGGGTACGGGCTCCAACTTTGTACTACAAGACTACAATTATACAACTAGTGGTTTTAAAAAACATTAAACATAAACACATTTAATTTGGGGCATTTTACTAGTTTTTTTTTTTTTTAAGAATTTTTTATTTACTCTTAAAAATTCTCAATTCTACATTATCATTTAATAGAAATTAACATTCTAATATTAATAAATAAGAGAATGTATGATGGTTTTGTGTGTGTTTTTTTTTAAATCTGATAATACTTGTATTTATATAGTTGAGGAAATTACAGATTTGGTCCACTTATTTTATACCTAGTTCAATTTTGGTCCACGATCTTTTTTAAGTTCTGTTTTAGTCCACTAATTGTTTTATTTGTTCAATAAAAGTCCAGATTTGTGACTTTAAGTCATTTGGGTTGTGTTTTCTTGAATTATAATTGGAGTATAAGTTATATTTCATCATTTATTAGTCATAAAAACAAATTTGGAGTATTAGAATCTAAGAGAATTGAGATTAGGTGAAGTTTGAAAAATTGGCAGTTTCGGGTACCCTACTTTGGGGTCAATTATCTTAAGTTTTAGAACTCTAATTTGAATGATCTTTATATGGTTGTAAAGAAAAAATGCATAACTTTGAAACAAGTATATGTTTGCTGAATTTGGGTGAGATTTAATAGGGTAAAAGGCAGACCAAATTTGAGAAAACAAATCTGGACCTTTACTGAACAAGTGGGACAATTAATGGACCAAAATAGAACTTAAAAAAAATTGTGGACCAAAATTGAACTAGGTATAAAATAACTGGACTAAATCTGTAATTTCCTCTTATATAGTTTATTGTTTGATTATAGGTTTGTTATTTATTTATTTTATTTTATTATAGATTTGTTATTTATTTTTTAAAAAAAGCTTTATTGTTTATGGTATATTTTTATGTTGGAGTGTTGGACATGCCTTTTTTTAATTAAAGTTTTACAATTAAATACTATATAACCTTACTGTTGTTAGCATGTTTATTGTATAAGCTATACACTTAAGCTGTTATACAATTAATTATAGGGTTAAATACAAAAATAGTCCACGAACTTTACATTGATTCTTAATTTGGCCAACTATAAAAAAAAGTCAATTTGGTTCACGAATTTTTCAAGTTTTACCAAAGCAGTACAAACGTTAACTTTCATCCGAAAATTAACGGAATTGATCACATGAAAATGTGATGAACGGATTGAAATGCCCCTGAAAATGTGGTAACTTGTTGTGCACATGACCAGTTTCCGTTAAATTTTTCGATGGAAGTTAACGTTTGTACTGCTTTTGTACAACTTAAAAAGTTCGTGAACTAAATTGACACTTTATATAGTTAGTGGACCAAATTGCGATGTACTGTAAAGTTTATGGACTATTTTTATATTTAATCCTTAATTATATGATATTAAGTGTTAGATTTCAAATGACGAGTAGTAGTGGAACTACTAGGATGGATCGAGCATGGAAATATGCCACTTCTGTAGAAAGCAATAAGTATGGAACCACATGCATATTTTATCATTATACTTTTCAAAGTTGAGGCATTACACGCTTGAAATACCATTTGGATGGTTGTGATCAGGTTCGGACCTAGGATTTTATGATAAGGTGGGCTGGACTTTCAAGCTAGTTCTCACGAGTCACGTTTCTTAGTACTAGAATTTTGAATTATCATCAAATGATAACCAACCTTTTTTTGTCAAAAAATGTTAACCAACCTTAATTGTTACAATAGTCAAAACAACCTTTTTGGTGAAATTAATGTTCATTTCCCATACACACACACACACACAAACACTGATACACAAAGTATAAAGTACATGTACATTTTTGAGTGACATACATCAAGAAAAGAGAATACAAGGTAAGACAAAACAAGAACAAAGTTTGATAATAGACACTACGATTTATAAAGGATGTAAATTTCAAGGTTTTCCAACTTTGGGGCTGTGTTTGATTGCTTAATGGTAAAACTAAACAGAAATAGAATGCAACAAGCAGTACCTTAATTGGAAAGGTCGAAAATGACGACGTTTCGTGGCTTTCAGAGTTTCTTTACCACCATCCGCACCACCAGTTGATTACAAAATCGGGAGAGAATAGCATGTCTCATAAATTCTAGATGACATAAGTCGACATGCGTGATTCCTATCTTCTGATTCATATCATATGGCTGGTACTCCTACTGTCTTAAGTTGCTCAAGTATGCTATAGAAGTTGGTTTCAAATTTAAGTATGTAGCTAATGATAAAAAAACGTGTCATTGCGGTCTGCTGTAAGCACAAATCTGATGGATATCCATGGTGTGTGTATAAGTATAGCCTTTTCAAATAATTTTGTCTACATTAGAAAATTGGAAAATGTTCATACTAGCTGTAGCCTCTTTCGTGACTCAAAAAATGGTATGATGAACAGTACTTTAATATGTTCAGTTTTTAACGACCAAATTCGTAAAAATTCAAGGTTAATTAAATTAAAAGACATTATTAATCAAATGAAGCAATATTATAGGATGGATGTGACATACTACCGTGCATGGTTTGACAAAGAGTTGGCTAAATTTAAGGCGCACTATTTGACTCAAACTCATACAATCAGTTATGTTGGTATGCTAAGGTTGTGAAGTCAACAAATCTTGGTTCACATTGCTTTCTTGAGTTCAATCCATTGGACAATCAGTTTAGGAGGTTTTTCCTATGTTTTGGTGCTTGCATAGTTGGGTTCCCTTGGTACTTGCTATTGCTTTTTCATTGTTAATACCCATATTGATCCAGCAAAACTACGCATTGTAGAAATGGAAGTGATGAGGCTTAAATGGAGTCTGAATCGTTGTTTGCCTAAACATGAGCTAAGAAAAGAAGTCCAAGAGATTATAAACGTGTTCATAGGCCCGAAAGATCTAGTGAATAGGGTGAGGCCCAAGAATAGACTAGAGACCCAGGGACCAAGGCTCAACTATGGGCTTGGCGACTAATGGGCCAAAGCCAATGAGGCTTGGTGACCCAAAGAAGCGAGGTTATACTAACCTCGGCTTAAGACACGGGTTAATAGCCTGTGGTGGACCATGGATTAGCCCCCATGGATATGAATGCTCGATATCATAAAGGCACAAGGCCTGAATGGGCTTTGGTGTGGTGAACTTGCGAGGCCAAGGATAGCTTAGCCTTGGGACTCAAGAAAGGCCCAAGCTTCAATGATCTAAGCTCAAGGCTTCATTTTAAAGGGCATCTCATAGGCCCACACCCCAAGGGACGCCTTGGGGAAGATAGGTTTCTCTGGAGATGGCCCAGTACCAGTGTTGTTGGCCCAAGATGACACTTGAAGACCCATAGGGTCCCAGGTGGTGAGATCCGCAGGCAATTAGGATAGAGTAGATGAGCTTCTTGGCTAGAAGGCTTAGCTCGTGCAAATGATAGCTTAAGAGAAGGCGTGTTCTACTTGAACAAGAAGTCATGACCCTATGCTAAGTTAAACTTAGGTGGCAAGCTATCATGAATCCTAATTAAACAAGGACTAGAAGACCTCGACCATAATCACTATAAATAGGGCACCATAGCCCTCATGTATGATATGCAATCCTAACTCTCTAGAATATTCTGAAAGAATGTGTGTTTATTGACTTAAGCGTCGGAGGGTCCTTAGCCGGTATCACACTGGTGCCTCCTTATGCTTAGTGTTCTCTGTCAGAGGCTGAGTTGATCGCGTGACGAATTTTGCGCATCAAATTCATGATGCCACATTCTTAAAGAGTAAATATAAAGGAACTCTTCTATGTGCAACTGGGAAAAATTGAGACAAAGGTAAGGTTTTATTTTATTTTGAATTAAATTGTTAGTGAATTTTGATTGAATGACAGTCACAGATAAATGATTTTAAGGATATAGTGCTTTTAGCATTGGTTAATTTTGGTTTGAACCTTATGAGATTTGGGCTTAAGGTGTAGGCAGGTGTGGGGTTTTGTGTTGCACCTTCTACTCTAAGCCCTAAGTGACTTCCACATTCTTGATGAAACAAACGTGATGAATCCAGAGAGATATTGCGTGAGCCTTACTAAAATCTCTACAATGAACAAAGCTTTTGCGTATGTGAGTGAGTAAGCATGTGTGGGTCTAATGTGATTTTGCGACAGTGGGTTTATAATGAACTTGGAGACGGTTGCCTCATACGACTTGCTAGAGTCTTCCTATGTCACCCCAAAGACCTAATTAGTATGTTTCTTCTCTCATTCATAGTTTTTGAATTTTTTGAATTTGATAATTTGTGGAGGTATTGATGTATCAATAAGTTGTGATTTTTCTTTAACAGGCAACCACTACCCATAAGAGAATATACCCAATTTGGTATATTTCTCATTCAATTATGTAAGAATGGTCGGTCAAACTTCATATAGATTGGTGGACGGATCCGCTTCTAATCCCTCAATATGGGTTATGCATTCAAGATATGACATCATGCATAAAGGCAAAACAATAAGCTAACTTGTTAAATATAAAATGGTTGAATTTGATCATAAATGAATGATGAATAAAATTAGTTATAGGATGGAGGAATACACTTTAACCATTCAGGAATAGAGAGATGTCTTTGGCATTGTCATGGCAAATGAAACATATGAACATTTGCATGCGCATGCACCGTATGGACTTCTATCCAAGGTGCAAGTTTGCTATTTTTTACTTTTGTTTTTTATTTGAAATTATTGGTTTTTAATTTCAATTCATTTCATTTCAACCATGCAGGATGATCAATGAGGGATATATAAAATATGGAAGGTCAAGCGAAGAACTATTGTCGCTGCCGCAGTGAACAAAATATGGAATGCCCGGTCAAAATCTATTGTCACTGCAGTGAAGAAATTTTTAAAAATGGTACGTAGGGTTTAGGGTGAGAATGATTAGTCTAAAGGACTGATTTGCTTGCAACCATGAGCTCGAAGTAACCAAGAACGTCGTCCAGGGGCATGCTTGTTCAAAGGAGGGAGACTAATGGTGCTGCTCAAAGTAGCTTTGATGGAGAGGGAATGATCACTGTTAGAGTCTCCACTGTTTTGCAGTGCTAAGATATCTCCATTGAATCCACTTCCACTTTCGGTAAGCTTTCTTAATTTGTCTAAGTTTTTAAAATATATGCTCTTAACCATTAGAGTTACACTATCTCGTTTAATATATTAATTTGTTTTGTTTTGGTTTGTAGGGAAATTGAAGATTATATGTCATTGGTGAGTGGTATGGAGCAAAGAGAGCAAAAGCCACTACAACTAAGATCCATTTATTCTCTGTTTTGATTGTTGTTGCATTCGATTCATCCCTTTCCGCTAAGATGGTCAAAATATCCTTCGGTTTCACCAAACTCTTGGACATTTCCATCAATAGAAAACTCTCTCTCCTTCGGATAATCATCCCACAAAATGAATGTCCTTCACTATAATCCAAAATCCTATGGTTATGCACTCCACATACGACATTTACTGTTCATTCATCCTCCTTACCAGTGTGCACACCCTTTAATGAGAATACGCATCCACATCTCTTCGTAGTAGAGTCCCTAATATCTTTAGGATGTTTTACCATTCGACTATTGGCATCAGACTTTTGTCCATCTGCATTAGACTTGGTTAACCTATGGTGACCACTTTGTTCACAACTAAAGAATAATACTATATCTTTCTTCTTCCTCACCCCTGTTGCATTAGACCTCATAATGACAATGACTATGTTGTTCTTTTTTCCTTGTGCACGTGCCTAGTTAACCAATGTTTCTCTCGAATGAAATATCTACACATATAATTTATATTATTCACATATATCAACTACCACTATATACAACATCATTTCCAAATACACAAATGGATACCTTGTTTCTTGTGAATTCATTAGTATAGTCACGTGAGTATTCAGTCACAATCTCGGCCCCAACTATGAGACCCCGTAATTTCTTTTCGCATTTTAGTCTTGAGTTATTTGTTTTTCAGAGATTGTTTTGAACTTCTTTTTGAAATATTGGGATTTTTGTTATAAATTCTAGAGATCAAAAGTTGGTTTTGAGTCCATAGGAAATTAGTATTCATTGTTACGAGTCAGTAACATTTTTCAAGACATTTTTGGGTGTCCGAAAAATATTTTTGACGAGTGTTTGAAGTTAGAAAAGTGTAAAGAAGTTAAAAATGGTTGAAGTGGCTTAATCCTAATCATTGATCATATTTGATCAAGTGGCTGAAATGATGCCAGTCATCAATGACAGATGGCTAGGCAGCTGGCGAAGTAGGAGGCTGGAGAAGAATGGAGAAGCGAGGAGAGTATTGTGAAGCTCGGTGGAAGATTGTGGAAAGCCTCACCGAGGGCTCAGCAAGCTCCACCAGGAGCTCAGCCCTTTTGACAAGTGCTCAGTGGTTGTCCATATAAACGCTCTCTCTCATTTCTCTCACCCGAAACCTTACTTTCTAACCCACAACTTCATTTCTTCACCCACAAACCCATTTCACTCTTTCACTTAGATTAATTATCTTCCTTTGGTAAGGCTTCCTGATCTTGGACTCAGTTTGTTAATTTTTTATTAAGGTTCTAGTTTTAATTAGTCTTTAATTCTTGGTAGAAGTTTAACTAATATATAATGAGTACTACAGTTTCCTAATTAACGAATCCAGTGAAGTAAGAGGAGCTATAAGTTGGATATATACTTGTTGGTATAAAGCTGCGCGAAGAATTTCAGGTAGGGAAAACTCACACCCTACTAAAAACCTTTTTTATTGCATGTATTATGTTAATAGATATTGATGCATGATAAATATGCATTGTTTATGATTGCCAAATGTGGCGTGGTTTTGGTATGTTATTATGATATTTGAATTGTTAGGATGACCTGAGAGTAAGAGGTCACAATAGTGTTGACCTAGGGTTTTGATCCTCTAAACCTTTGGAGGCGGTTATGCAGTTAGACTGGTGGATAGTTGAACAAAGTGTCTCTGTTCAGCAAATTGCTGCTGAATAAATACAAGAACATTTGGTAGATGCATACAAAATGAGATCACTTCTAGAAAATATCAGAATTTCATTTGGTGGGTTTCTGACGAATATAAGTAAATAGTTCGGTAGATGACTGCCGAATGTTATGAAAGGTATTCAACAGTTAACCGCGCAATATTATTTTTTAATAATTATTTGTGATTTTCATTCTGTGTGAATCTATCGAACATTTTAAAAACATTCGGCACTGGTTCTCCAAATGAACCGCGAAAAGAAAATGAAGAACACAATTTTTTTTTCTTCAAAAAACACAAAAATTTACTATCATACCTCATTTGAAAACGAATAAGGAACGAGTGAAGGCTTAATTTTTCAAAACTAGTAAATTTTTCTACAATATGATTACCTATATAGAACAAAGAGAAAAAATTCAGGGTTTAGTGGATGAAAAATGAAGAAATGAGGTTATAGGAGGAGGGGGGTGTGTCTCAAAGGTTGTAGTTGGGGTTTAGGAGTGATGGGTTTGGGTTGTGTAAAGAGAGTTTTTTTTTTTTTTTTTTTCATATAATATAGGTTATCATTTATAGTACAAGAAAAACACTATAATCAATCTCATAAACCATTATAATTAATCCACTTAGTTATATATGTAGTAGAAGACAACATTCAACACAGTAAACACTATATTCCATACACAAATCTCATTCTACAGTACTCTACATTCAAATTTTCCAACAACACATACACTATATATAATCAATACACTTCCATAAATAGTACAAAAGAGTAAAATAAAGGGTAACAGTCCAAAACACAATAATAAAGAAACCCACAACTTGCATTCACACATGCACATAACAGATTAAACAATTCTAAATAACCCAGCATACAACTATGCATTGGAAGTAAAAAACACATTTTATGCGCTAAACCCTAATATAAATAGGCAGATGGTTTAAAATCAGGAACCAAAGCCGACACCACCCACATCGAATACAAGGACCATATAAAAGGGATTGAGATCAACTTACTATAGTATGGAGGGTCCCCATCATATCTGAGTCTGTTCTCTGTCTACAAAAAGACACAAAATCCACCCAAATTGCACTACTAATTAATGAATTTTTGACCTAGATCCCAGAAAAAAGTTGAGATTCCCTTGAAACCCTTAAGAGAACAATTGAGATTCTTTGGAAAAGCAATAGTGTTGAATAAAGAAATCATCCATACCCATTTCATATTTCGATTGGGCAAAAAATGACGAAAAAACCCCTGTAAAAGGGGGCACGGGCACGTGCACGACACATGATTTTTTTTAATGGATGTTTCGATAGAAACAGGCTCATGTAGTACATTGCAAAACAAATTTAATATAGGTGGTACATTGGCACAATTTATTTTTAGGTGGTAAAGTTCAAACAAGTGAAAAGTTCAAATAGGTAAAGTGTAAAAAAACATTTTATTTATTGGAACCCGCCATCTTTGTTTTGATCATATTAAAAACTTTTCACATGCACTTGAAATTAATGGCATCGTCTTAATTTTATAAGTTTTCAAAGTAAAATGTTATGAGACTGCATGTGCTTTTCGAAAAACTAGTCTGCTTGAGATTGTGTCAAGGTGTGTGAGTTGTGTTATCAATTGAGTATGTCATTTGGCCTTACATGAAAAAAAAAACCCTAATCGGTGTTTTGACAGTTCTTAATATTAAATGAGTTAATTATGCCAACAATACGAGAACTTTACCTCGAGACTCACTTGAGTTTGCGAACTTTAATTCTATCATTCACCAACTTTTTTTTGTTACAAACTTTAGTTTTATTCGTCAATTATATTTAAATTTGCATCAAATATATGCACATGAAAATTAGGTGATTGTAACTTGTAAAATATATATTTGACCAAAATTCGAATAAAATTGATGATCACTGAAAGTGAGCATCGTGGAAAAGTTAATTGAGTGAAAGTAAAGTTTTGTTGCTATAAGTAAGCCGTGTTAACTATGTTTCCATCAAAAAAAATTTTAACGCGTAGCCCGGCCCGGCCCAGCACACTCTTCTCACGTTTTGGCGGGAATAGGCTGGAACCCTCCCATGTCCAAAAGCCCCCAAACTAAAACTCGCAGATTTCCCAAAATCTCAATCTCAATCTCAGACGAAGCAGAGTCAGCAATGGCTAGGGACGAAGCGAAGCTGAGCGCGGCGAAGAAGGCGTACCGGAGCGCGAAGGCCACGGGGAACCATCAGGAGGAGGCTCGCTGGGCAAACGTCGTCGGCGACATGTTGAAGAACAGAGGCGAGTACGTGGAGGCCCTCAAGTGGTTCCGCATCGACTACGAAGTCTCCATCAAGTACTTGTCCCCAAAGCATTGCCTCCCCACCTGTCAGTCTCTCGGTGAGGTCTACCTTCGCCTTGAGGATTTCAAACACGCCCTTCTTTATCAGGTATTTTGGCCCTTAATTTTAATATTTTATTTTTATTTTTTAAGGAAGGTATCTTTGGATTTTCGGATTTTGAGTTTGATTCAATTTTCATTTGCTGCGGTTCCAATGGTGGGATCTTTTTATTTTAAATTTTTTTTTGTTTTGTTTTTTTTTTTAAGTTTTGGTATTTAAGAATGTGGAATATTGGGGATTTTGTGGCTGTTGAGTGCCGATAAATTTGTGGATTTTTTCCATCGTGGAATTGGGAAATAAAACGAGGGATTTGAGTAAAATTATAAATATTGACAGAAATGATGAGTTCAGTGGAGGGTTATTTTATATTGGGGTCTAAAGAAAATAGAAGGCTTCAACTTTAGCATCTGTTTGGTTGCTTAGGAAATGCTTGAAATTACAGAAATGAATATTTTTGAGGAAATGTGGCTTAATCTGTTAGACACACATTTGATTTTTTGAATTTTTCAATTGATCAGAAATAAAGAAGATCTGGTTAATGCCTTGCGTTAAAATTCTTTTGTGTTGCATAGTCTTAGCAAAGGACCATTGACATTTCAGTACCTTGTATAGTTTTAATATTAGGTGAACAAATTCTTTGGCATCTCTTTTTTCTACAGTGCTCTATTGATAAAGTCATTAAATATCTCTGGATGTATAAGTTGTTGTAGTTCTGAGAGGAAAAATTGAGTCTTTATCTATTGTCTTTGTTGCAGAAAAAACATTTAGAGCTTGCAGAGGATGCCAATGACCTTGTTGAACAGCAAAGGGCTAATACGCAATTAGGTCGTACCTACCATGAAATGTTTTTAAAATCTGAGGATGACCATTACTCGGTTCGGAATGCCAAAAAGTATTTCAAGACTGCTATGAAGCTTGCAAAAACTATCAAGGAGAACCCACCTAATAATAATTGTTCTTTCCTCAAGGAATATATTGATGCGTATAACAACATAGGCATGCTTGAAATAGATCTTGATAATCTGGATGAGGCTCTGAAAATCTTAACTAAAGGATTAGAGATCTGTGATGAAGAAGAGGTAATGGCAGATGATGATGGGCGCAGCAGGCTCCATCACAACCTTGGAAATGTTTACATGAACCTAAGGATGTGGGATAATGCACGAGAACACATTGAGAAGGACATTATGATATGTAAAAGAATTGGGCATTGTCAAGGGGAGGCAAAGGGGTACATCAATCTTGGTGAATTGCATTACCGTGTTCAGAAGTATGAGGAGGCACTCCTTTGCTACCAAAAAGCACTTGTTCTGGCACAATCAATGGAAGATGAGGATGCTTTAATCAGTCAAATTGATCAAAATATTGTAATTGTAAACGAAGCCATTAAAGTAATGGATGAGTTGAAGAAAGAAGAGCAGAATTTCAAGAAGCTAACAAGAGACATGGTTTTTGCAAGAGGCACACCGCGTGAGAGGAAGTGTCTGCTGAAGCAAATTGCTTCTCTTGATTGTCTCATTGAGAAATCAAGGACGATCCTTGCCTGGCTGAAGGTACATATTTATCTCGATATGTTTTCTCCACTAGACTGATTGGGTTAGGGTATGGGTTTCAAGAGTGTGTTTTATCAAGTGTTTTGTCATTATTTCAACTCAGAGGATGAGTGTGCAACACTAGCTTGGTTGGGTGTTTTCTTTCCATCTGATTTGCACAAGCTTCATGTAATGCTTTGTCATGTGATAGGTATAAGATTTTTGGGCGGAAGAGGGGTATGGTCTTAGGAAGATGTGCTCATCACGCTACTTTTTGGGCAGTTTGGGGGGAGAGAAATAGAAGGATATTTGATGATGTTAGGGGTCGGGAGGTGGATCAGTTGTGGGAGAGGGTTCAGTTTTGGGCATCCTTATGGGCATCTATAGCTTCAGAGTTCAGGGACTTTTCCTTTTCTGTTAATTTTTCTGATTGGGCAGTGGCTGCATCTTAGAGTGTTTTTTGCTAATTTTCTTGATGGTCTTTGGTGGATATATTTATTCTTGGGTGTTGATCAGCAGATTTTGTTTCTCAGTCGACACCTTGTCCTCTGTCATGTACTTCCCTTTTTTTTTTTTTTTCTTTTAATTTAATGAAAGTATGCTTCTTATCAATTTTTTTTTTGAAAAACTTTAATGAGTCATTTCCATGCTACTTTATTTTTTGGTTGGAAGGATTCGGTGGTGTCAGGTGGTGAATCTTGTCCTAGTTATTTAATGCATGTAGGGAGGTTTTTAGGATGATTATGAAGATGGTGCAAATCCTAATGAGCATCATATTGATTATATACAGCATCAACTTTTGTTTCAAAAAACAAATTTTTATCATTTGATCAGAATTCTGTATTCCTTCAAAGTTGAATGCAGTAATGGTTATTTTGAACTGCAAATTTATTCTTCATATGTGATTAAAAGTTGTGCTTGTCATTATTGTGAAATTTTATTTTTCAGCTCCGTGAATTTGCAAAAAAGAAGAAGATAATAGCAAGTGAGCTTTGTGACAAAGAAAAGCTCAGTGATTCTTTTTTGGTTATTGGAGAATCATACCAGAACCTAGGAAATTTTAAGAAAGCCTATAAATGGTACAAGAAGAGTTGGGAAATATACAAGTCAATTGGTAACTTGGAGGTAAGGTGGTGTTTGTTCTATAACATTACAGAAAATGATTTGCATTTTATTGTCTATGACAAGGAAATAGAATAGACTTAGAAACATGCTTATAATTGTTAGTAGACTTTGTTAAGCTCGGTGCATGCTATACCAATTAACTGAAGATGGTGCTGGTCCTATTAGGAAATATCTGGATTTCATTAATGCATGTGGATCATGTTGATGGGTCTACTGTACTTTTTCTGTTTGGTAGATGCTTACTCGGAGATGGTAATGCACAGGGGCAGGCGTTAACAAAAATTAATTTAGGTGATGTTTTGGACAGTGGTGGTGATTGGAAAGGAGCATTGCATGCATTTAAAGAGAGCTACAGGTATGTTTCTCTAGTGGACATTCTTATTGGAATTGGAGAATCACATGGTGTGAGGAGGAACTTCTTTAATTACCATGGATTCTCTAAGAGGTGCTGCATTCATAAGCTCTTTGAGCATGTGGCCAACATAGCTTTATTGTGCTGTTCATATGTCTGGCTCTATCTCATAGTATTTGACTATTTATTACAATAAAATATAAAACTGTAAGTTCACATAAGAATTAAGTTGTAGTTTTTGTTTATACAACATGTTGAAAATAATTATAAAGAATATGGTCCCATTTGGTTCGCAGAATGAGTTCTTTGGGAATGTCATACCCTTGCTCATTCCAGGGGGACGAGAATTATTCCCATTCCAGTGTTTGTAAGTGTTGGGATGGCGACAAACAAAATATTACCATTCCAATGTTTGGGTTTGTGCAGTAATAGGAATCAAAACTTGTTTTTCCAATAATACTTGCATTTATTATGCTTAAAAATTATTCCTACATGAATGACAAAAAGAATTTGATATTATCAATTCATAGTGGGGGTAATTTGGTAATAAGAACCGACAATTAATGCTTTCCCAAGTGATGAGAGTAGCGAACCCTAGGGGGCCCTAGGGTTTCAAATCCCCCCTTCATGGGTATCTTATACCCATGTAAAAGGTAACACATTCCCAAGAGCTTGCTTACCAAACTTGGGAATGAAAGCTCATACTAATTCCCAAACCCCAATCCGCGAACCTAGCAGGGCCTAAGAGGTAGATAATGTTTTTCATAGCTTATGAATAGAGTACATAGGTTTTTCATATGGAACACCAATATATCAATTCTCCTAGTATTATGCCCCATGGAAATCAACCTTGAATTAAGCTAACAGAAATGAATTGCGCTAACACAATCCGCCTTGAATTAAGCCACTCTAATACTTGAATTATTCCAATCTAACAGGCTGTAATGAACCTATATTACCAACACTCCCTCGCAAGTTGGAAAATAGATATCAACGGCTCCCAACTTGCTAGTTGTTAGAATTAACATTCCCGATGTGGGAATATACTCTCAACCTACCAATAGAGTCAAAAGTAGCTTTCAAAGAGACTTAGTGAATATGTTTGCTAGCTAAATTCCAAAGGGCCTATTGTAGGTAATTAGAGTCTTTCAATTCTGTACTAGTCATAGAGCCTTGTTCAATATGTCACCATAGGGATCGAAGTAAATCAAATCGCATATTGAAATGAGATCTGGGAGAGATGAGTAGATTCAATTTAACCTATAAGAGAGACAAAAGAAAAGCTATTGTCCATGTAATTTCCCCTTTCCTTTTTTTTTTTTTTTTTTTTTTCTTAAAAGAAATTACATATGGGAGAAGCCTAAACAATTGAATAATAGAGCTAACTAGTTTTGGGTGTGGAGTAGGGAGATGGCCGATGAAATATTTGGGGTTGCTACTTGGTGGAAATCCAAGACCTGTGAGTTTTTGGGATCCGATGGTGGAGGTGGAGAGGAGGATAGAATGTTGGAAGAAGGCTTTTTTTCAAGAGAGAGCCAGTGGAGGGGGGGGGGGGGGGGAGGCTAAAATTAGGTCAACCATTAGGTCAACCAATTTTGAGCATCTTACTGAGTTATTATCTCTCACTATTCAAGATATCAAGTAGTGTGGCTTCAAGAATAGAGAGGTTGATGAGGGATTTTTTATGGGAAGGAATGGAGGAAGGAAAGATCATTTGATTAGATGGGAGGTGCTGTTCCCAAATGAAGGAGAAAGGGGGCGTGGGGGTGAGAAACATGCTGAAAAGAAATGAGGTGTTGTTTGGCAAATGGTTATAGAGATTTCAGCTAGAGAGAAATTCCTTATGGCATGCTGTCATTAAGAGCAAGTACGGGCTGCAAGAAAATGGGTGGGACTCCAACATTGTGATTTGGGATTCAAGTCAATGCCCCCAGAAAGACACATCTCAAGGGTCCAATCTCGTTTTTACTTGCTGGGTAACGGGGAAAGTGTGAGTTTTGGGAAGATTGATGGGTGGGGCAAACTGCTTTGTGCCATTTTTTTCCTCGCTTGTATAGATTATCACAACATCACATTTCTTCTATTTCGTGTAAACTCTTCGTTTTTCCTTTGAGTTGGGATTTTGGGTTTAGGAGAAATTAACAATCAGGAAGTTGGGGAACTCACATTTCTACTATCTTTGTTAAAGAATGTTATGCTTGTCCCATCTAGGATGGATAGGAGGAGGTTGATGTTGGAGGCTTCAGGAAATCTTTCTGTTAAATCTTATTTGAGCAGCTGGTGGATAATCCCACTCTTTCTCATTTCCTTCCATTTTCTAAAATATGGAAGACCAAAGTACCTCCAAAAGGTAAGGGTGTTAGCTTGGGAAAGTTAAAACTTGTGATATGGTTCAAAGGAGAAGATCTTTTTGTCTCTCTTAACATTGGTTTGTGATGTGAAAGAAACATGGTGAGAGTTCAGATCATTTGTTTTTGTGTTGTCTGATAGCAATGATTCTTTGACCAATCTGTATTGGGTGATTCCAGCTATATGTGAGGCATTATTTTGGAAGAAGAACAAGTTTTTTGGAGGAAGAAAGAGGGGTTTGGTGCTGGGAAGATGTACAGTGAAGGCTATTATTTGGGTTTTTGGCTAGAAGGAATAGATAGATATTTGAGGATGTGAGGAGGTGAATTATTCGTGGGACAGGGTTTGTTTCTGGGCATCTCTTTGGGCATCAGTGTCAGCAGTTTCATAAATGGGTAAAGAATGAAAAGATGGGTAAATAAATAAGGAAATGGATCATAAGAATAAAAAATGAAATAAGAATAAATAAGGAAATGGATCATAAGAATAAAAAAATGAAATATGCTGACATGTAAGAAAAATTGATATAGGTGGGCTAAGAGATATATGTGAGATGATGTGGAGCCTTCTTGGGAGAAGACTCACCTCCTTTCACCCCCTCACATCTCTTCATTCTTGGAGTCTTCTTTGAGGATTTTAAGGGGGACAATGTGGAGTCTTCTTGGGATAAAGTTAGATTTTGGGAATCTTTATGGTGTTCAGTTTCATCAGTATTTAGAGAGCTGTCAGTTTCTATCATTTTGTTGGATTGGAAAACTGCAGTTGGGTAGGGCTGTTTCGGGTCTTGTGTTGTTGTTGCTAGGTTGCTATATGTGTTTTTCTTTACTTTTATAGTTGGCAAGGGTTGGGGGGTGGTTGCTGTTTTGTTAAGATAGGTGGATATCTTGTCCACTATCTTTATCCTTTGTAATTATGTTTGTTTTAATAAATTTTGTTTCTCACAAAAAAAGAAGATATATGTGAGATGATGAAGCATAAGATGAAGTGGGTCTGTGTGAAAAACTAGCAAGATCATCTTTTCATAGTACATAGGTGTTTATATGGAACACAAATACATCAATTCTCCTAGTATTATGCTCTAGGAATTAGCCTTCAATCAAGCTAACATTCAAGAATGAAGCTCACACAATCAGCCTTGAATTAGCCAATCCAACACTTGAATAAAGCCAATCCAACACCTGAAAGAAGCTCACACAATCAGCCTTGAATTTCATTTTCATACCTATCTTATAATTTGTATGCAATATGTAACATGGGCATCTTCTATTAGCCACTAAGAACTGTATGCATTGTGTTTGGTGTTATTTTTGCAGTTCATTTGAATTTTACATCTTAGTTTTCCAAACCAGAACCAACTTGCTTTTGCCAGTCCTAATAGAGTCAATGCTAGAGAGTGTGAGACATGAGTTAAAATTGCATTCCTAGGCACTTTATTTTCACATTGACTAATTTACTCAAAAAGAACATTTAGGCAATTTCTCTTGAGGCGATACAATGACAGCTTACGATTTTTCTTCAACTTTTTTTTCATTTTCTTTTTATAATATTTTGTTTTTTCTTTGATTTTTCCAAAATTATCACGAATTTCTGTCATTTATTGCGCATCAGTCTCTTGATTTCCGATGCCACAATTTGTCCAGCCTGGAAAGAATCGAACTTGGTCCATCAATAAGCAAGTCACTACCCAACCACCACACCAAGTCAGCTGCTTTATTATAAGTGTTAAAATATTTAATGAATAAAAGAGATGGCTTAGGTGAATGGAAAAGTTGAAGCAAAATGTCAGTCAGCCCACACTAGATTTATGTTGACTAATACACACTTACTATGCACCTACATTTTGCTAAATTATTTTGTCAAAATGGTAGATAATTGATCAAATAAAAATCCTCTTAAGTTTATTGACCCATAAAAAAAAAAAAAAAAAAACTTTTTAAGTTTCATTCAAAATTTCCATGCTTATTTCCATAATTTCTTTTGAATTTGTACCGATATCGATATTTTTAATATTTCCGTTGATTTTTTCCTTATTTTCAAACCCTCGAAATTTCCATTTATACCAATATTTAATACCTTGCAACCAAGATAAAAGGAAAAATCCAAAAGAAAAACAAATTTAAATTTATTTGTGAGAGTGGATATATTTATTTGACTTAATGTAGAGTATGGCTTTGAATGGGGGTCCAGATGGAGGAGGAGAGTTCATGTTGAGAACCCCAAGTTGTTTGTGAAAGGCTCATGTAACCAACCCCAATTATTTTGGGTAAAGTTGAGTTTGTACATCTTAAGAGCTATTAGTAATTATTCTATCTGGAAAGGCAAAATAGACTTCATTTTTGGATTTGCCTTTAAATGCATCCTTGCAAACTTGTTTTTGTGACCCAAAAAGAAATTCACTTACTTTCAACTGTTATGTTGAACTCATTTTGTACTGTATTGCAGGCTTGCTATTGAGGCTAACCTTCCATCTGTAAAGCTTACCGCGCTAGAGAATATGCACTATAGCCACATGATAAGATTTGACAATGTTGAAGAGGCTAGGTAATCCATGCAAGCTCCATAACTATACAAGCTGAAGTGGAATTCTGGATGTTATGGAAACTAAATACCAAATGGTTAATTCATTTACTATAAGATTTTAGGTAGTATCATTATTTTCATGGAGTTTATGTCTGCCATAAGTTTTTTTTTAAAGAAGGATACGTCTGTGTAGGAGATTGCAGCTTCAAATTGACAATTTGAAGCAGTCAAAAAATAGAGGGGTTGAAACAGAAAATGTAGCAGAGGATCGCTGCTCTGAATCTGATACAGAAGGGAGTGGTCGTCTGTCAGATAGTATGTCTAATGCATGCTGTTCACCAGAGACAAGAAAATCCAATTCTAGGAGATCACAATCTTTAGCCAGTGTGGAAGAGTTGAACGATGATGTACCCTTAATTTCTCTCATCCGCTCTACCAAAGCTTCACCCAAGGTGAAATCAGCTTTAGGACAACAAAATCTTTCCACCAACATATCTGTTTCACCAAAAAGTTTGTCTAAATCGGCTGCCAGTGAGCAGACATTTGTTGGCCGTAAACGTGTTCGTGTAGTCCTTTCTGATGATGAAGATGAAATGCATGATGAGGTAGAATGCTCAAAAAGATGGCCTAATAAACTCCCATCAGAAGATGTTGCTACATCTAATGAATGTAAGTTTTAATCATTAACTGACTTGATCTTCAAATTATAACCACAGTTAAAAATCAGATTACTTAATTGTATCTCTTACTTGGTTACAGTTAAGAGTAAACGTAATACAGCCAACCCTGCTTGTAAATTTCAGGTAAACTAGTCTCAAACAATCTTGGACAATATTTTCACCCTTATGTTTAGGTTGTAGTTTATGTTTAAGTTGTCAACCCTATGGGTTTTGCAGGATGTCTCAGCCTTTACCTCAAATCGTACCACAAGGTCTTGCAATCCTGATAATATTGAAGAAAGCTCTAGTTCATGCAAATCCAGGACTCTTAATGGGGTCACTCAAAAAGGCAAAGGTTTTCGTGCTTCAAGCTCTGATAAAGGTCCTATTGCTGGTAGTGGCTCTAAATGTGATATCGGTGTCTCTGAAAATCTATTGCATAAGAACGATGCTACCCATCTTATGTTGCTTACCTCTGATGATAAACACAATGTGAGTGCTACTCATTATACTTGCAAGCAGATGATTCTATCTGGTGGCATATGATTCTGCTATCTTGTTGTCATTAATACTATAACAGTTGAATTATTTTACTAACATATGGTCTCTTGTACTAATCGCAGCAATGTATTACATTCAAGATTGAAAAAGACCTAATACATTTGGATACTGGCTCTTTTATGGCTTCTGCTAAGTTAAGCATTGAATCTGTGAAGGTTGAACTGGCATGCTTGTACTACTTGCAACTTCCCATGGAAAGAAGATCAGAGGGTAGGAATTTGCTGAATTTATCATGTTTCTAGTTTCTAGTAGTTACAACACTAAAATGTTGGCATATAAGGTGATTCACTGCTGCACAACTGACTTGGTTAATAGTTGCAGTTGATATGTCATTGCGTACAAAGATATTTATTTAAAATGTTTTTTATTTTTATTTTTATTATTTTATCTTTTTATTTAATTTTTTAAACGTAAAGCAGGAAAGCATTTCAATTGGTCTTTCATAATTTTGACTATCCTCCAAGATGAAAACTAGTAAGAAATGTGCTTGAAATAAGCTTATGGTATAGTTATAGGTAACGTGGAACATATGATGGCACTATAGTAACCTTGCAGAATTAATCAAAAGGTGATGATTTCCCAATTAAAGAGTAGGCTACTTTGTCTTGGTGGTCCACCACAAATTCTTGCCAAGTGGCACACACTGTTAAACCTTCGTATTTGTGAAACTTATTTGTGCTCTTTTTGTTCATTGCATGTGTCTATCTTTTGGAGGCACCAGAGTTTTTCCTTTGCCAACTAAAATAATGCTTTTCTATAATGTGATGTAAATGCTAGAACTTCTCTAAGTTTCATCCTTAGCATTTGACATCATTGTATATTAATGCTCTCTCTCTCTCTCTCTCTCTCTCTCTCTCTCTCTCTCTCTCATGTGTTAAAGTATTCGTTTCCTTCAGAAACAACTTTTGATCATACTAATACTTGGATTGTGCATTATTAGGACTACTTCCAATAATTCAGAAAATAAAATGTGGTGAAAGAGTTATAGAATCCCTAGAAGCAGTTGAAACACTTAAGGAGCATATGGGAAAAGTCTTGGTTGAAGCTTTCATTGATGGTATGTGTTTGAACATTCTGAAGCTCATTTCATATGTCCTGAGACAATCATAATTTTTGGGTACATGATTTGCCAACATACATGCCATGTCACTAGAAGGCCTACCCAGTTTGCATTCCCTGGTAGTATATCCTGGCATGTCTAAATGATGACCCGGTTTTCATGCCAGAAGACACAGCTAGGTTATATGCTGAGTGTTTGGACATTGGCACCTTTATCATGGACTTGGGACCAGGCTCTTAAAGTTACCTTTGAGTGTTTTTACTATGAAAATAAAAAATGCTTCATAATATTATTCTAGTAAAACACACAAGTTTTGCCCCAAAAAAAAAAAAAAAAATGTAAAACACACAAGAGCAGTTGAACCACAGAAAATTTTGGACTTGTATATTCACCTATTGTATTGAGCTCTTTTTGGCCTTAGCTTGTTGTTGATGTTATTATTGTTATTATTTTTTCAATTTTGTGCACCGTTTGTACTATTACTATCACACTTCAAATTGATGTCTAAATTTTCTCAATTATTATTAACATTTTGGGAAAAGTATAAATAAGTCATGACTTTCTCTGAAAATAGCCAGTAGTTCTTTAAATATTTTTAGTGAGTGCTTTTGAAGTTGTTTTCCAGAAGACATAAGCATGCCCCATTTTGGTGTTTATATTACTTTAATTAATCTTTATTTATATGAAATGTCTATTTCACCTTTTCACTATTTTAGCTATGTACTGTGTCCTATACTTTTTTTAAAGGTTGACTTAGTATTAATTCAAAATGCATTAAGTCATTTCAATGATTGAAGGCAATATTTAATTGAATAAAATTTGATTCGTCCATATAAATTAGGCTTACAAAATAATTATTAAATTCATATGAAACACATTACATAGTCAGATGAGTTATTTATTTATTTATTTTATAACATTTATAATTTGCTGACAAATATACTATTTGTGATTGTAATCGACATACTAATCCTTGATCTGAAATACTTTCATAGTTTCATATATATAAGTTATGGGCCTTTCTTTCTATTCCCAATAAGTTTTGAGTTGGATGCTCCAACTATAACAAGTATCCTTGCTTGTCATCTATTACGAATGGTGAGCTGCATGAGAATTTTTTATGAATTGACTATTTAATTTAAAAGGTATAGAATTAATTATAAACAACTAAAACAAATTAAGCTGTCTTCCCAATTTCAATAGTTGCTGGGAAAGACCTAGTGTAACTATGCTTAAAGAGACAAAAGAGTTATTAATCTGTCTAATGGGATTTTTCAAATTGCGAAATCATTACTTCAGAAATCCATATTAACTACTTAATCATAATACTCAAGAAACCAGATGCTTGCATTTTGAATTATTTTCTTAATCATTTTCTGTCCCTGGTAACTTTTCAAAATGATGCTGAATTTTTAGAGAATTCCTCCAAAACAAGTTTTCGGAGCTGATTTGGATTTCTGAATTCTTGGTAGTTTTAAAATGTTGAGCATACAAGTGATGATGCAGATTGCTGAGCAGTTTTGAGTCAATCTCCAATTGGAGTTTATACGCATTGCGTGCACATCATAGTTGGCTTCACTCTATATTTCCATTTCAAACTTCTGCTAGAAATAACATAATACTCTCAATAAATGGATTATTATCACAAGTTTTCTTTCTTTTTGGTTGAACCAACTTTCCATGTTACCGCCACAGGATGGGTTCAAAAGCGCTTGATAAAACTATACACCGATTGCTGCTACAGGTTATCTGAGACACCAAATATGAAGTTGCTTAAGAAGCTATATGATCTGGAGGTAAGACTGGAGGCAAGTCTAGTGAGGCAAAAATTTAATATCCTTCTTCTGTATTCCACAACCTATTGCAGGATGATTATTGAATATTCTTGCATGAAGGCTTGAATGTATTTACTAATTTTGGTTTTTGTTTATTTGTCTACCAGGTTTCAGATGATGAAATTACGGTGTCTGAATGTGAATTGCAAGATTTATCAATTACTCCATTGTTGAATGCCCTGCATGCCCATAAAACATTTGCAATGCTGGACCTTTCTCACAATTTGTTAGGTATTAGCAGCTGATTTTTAGCCTATGATTATTTAGATTCTCAAGTGTTGCTTCTGGACTAGAAAGTATCAATTATTCCATTGTTGAATGCCCTGCATGCCCATAAAACATTTGCAATGCTGGACCTTTCTCACAATTTGTTAGGTATTAGCAGCTGATTTTTAGCCTATGATTATTTAGATTCTCAAGTGTTGCCTCTGGACTAGAAAGTATCAATTACTCCATTGTTGAATGCCCTGCATGCCCATAAAACATTTGCAATGCTGGACCTTTCTCACAATTTGTTAGGTATTAGCAGCTGATTTTTAGCCTATGATTATTTAGATTCTCAAGTGTTGCCTCTGGACTAGAAAGTATCAATTACTCCATTGTTGAATGCCCTGCATGCCCATAAAACATTTGCAATGCTGGACCTTTCTCACAATTTGTTAGGTATTAGCAGCTGATTTTTAGCCTATGATTATTTAGATTCTCAAGTGTTGCCTCTGGACTAGAAAGTATCAATTACTCCATTGTTGAATGCCCTGCATGCCCATAAAACATTTGCAATGCTGGACCTTTCTCACAATTTGTTAGGTATTAGCAGCTGATTTTTAGCCTATGATTATTTAGATTCTCAAGTGTTGCTTCTGGACTAGAAAGTACATGCTATACCTTTTTCTTTTACATGTTTCAACTAGACTCAAGCTGTTCTCTTTAGTTCTCCTTGCATTTATTAAATAATTAGTCCTGTAATTTTGGGTAGTATTAGCTGTTTATTGGCTTGGTGTTCCCCAGGAAATGGTACAATGGAGAAACTGCAGCAAGTACTCACATCAACAGGCCAAAAATATGGTGGGTTAACATTGGATCTGCATTGCAACTTATTTGGTCCAACTGCTTTGTTTCAGGTTTGTAACCAACTTTGCAACAATTTTCATGTAAAGCTTAATTTTGACCTATTTGAAGGACTCAACCTACATGTTTTTCCTAAAGTGTTATGTTTTTGTTAAAATGACTGGACTTTGACTCCCCTCCCTTTTTTGTTTGTTGCTAGATAGCTATATTATGTGCTAAAAGAGGTAATTGGGTTAAATTTTATTTTTCATTTTTGAATCTCCTATGAGGTGGGTACAACAATGGTAATGGACCACAGGATAGCTGTTAGAATGTAAAAAATTGATATGTTTTTTTTTTTTTTTTTTAGAAACAATGGTAAATCAAAAAATTTATTATGGTAGCAAAGCAGGAGATTATTATTATTTTTTGGAAAAATTAGATTTTAGTCCTAATATTTCTTATTTAGAAAAAAACCTTATGGCTTTTTTTTTTTCCCTAAATAAAGTCCTTGTTTTTTCTAAATAAAGCCCTTTGACCATTGTCTTGTCAAATAAATATGTCATTTTTTTTATTTTTTGAGAGTATAGAGTACGGATTCACCTCATACCTTTCTAGGGTATAAAATGTGGTTTGTGAAAGCTACATATTAGGTTTTAACTCTGGGATAAAGCCGACAAACTAGAGCTTGAGGAATAAGTAAAAATGCATTGCCAAACACTCGAAAATGGCTGCCGAGCACTAGGCGCCTGGTATGTGTGAAAAAAATAGAAACTAATGCACAAATATTATGTAACATGGAATGGTTACAATATTATTGGACTTTAGTTAGAATTTTAAAAGCCATAAGACTTTAGTCAGTATATTATAAAACTAAAGGATCTAAATGGAAGTCTCCCTTATTTTTTTATAAAATAAAACCAGGAGATCTTGAGTTCGAACCTTTATAATTATAACCTCTTGATATAAGTTGAATTCCACAAGTTGGGCCCTTTAGTGGTGGGCAGAGGCACACATGTGAGAGGGGGTATTCAAGTATCAAATATTTGTTACCCCACATCCTAATAGCTTAAGGCCCCGTTTGGGATTGCGGTGGAAGACCTAAAAGCTGCTGTGGATGACAATTCTCAATCACTTACATCAGTTTTGGTGTTTGGTAAAAAATTAAAAACTGTTTTTTCCCACAATTCTCAACTCTCCACAACAAAAACAGAAAGCAGGTTCTAGGTGCTTTTTGAAAGCTGCAGTGAATCACAGCAACAATGAATATTTTATTTTACCCATAATATCCTCATTGATTTCTATATTTTTAATTTGTTTATTTTAAATTAAAAAATATGTTCATTGTTAGTTATATTGTATATTGTGATAATTAATTATAATATTTTATTTGCACGATTAAAATTATAATATACCTAAAAAAATAATAGACATACTTATTTAATAATGTTGTTCTTAGAAAAATTAATGCTAATAAAAATTTGTAGCCAAAAATTTAAAAAACAAGTAAAACACTTGTTATTTTTACTAAACAAATAAGTGAAAGACACTTTTAGCATCATGTCTATTTTCGTAATTATTCACAGTCACAGCACTTTTACATTAACATTTATCAAACAATTTGATATTGTTTTTTGCACTTACAGCACTTTTGAAAACATACTTTACCAAACACTCAGCTGCTTTACATTACAGCTGACTTTACTTCACAGCTGTTTTTTCACACAGCAATACCAAACTAGCCCTAAGATGGGAACTTGGTAAACCAACAAATTTATCTGTAACTAGTTAAAGACTGATTCATTAATAATTTTGATGTTTTAAAACTTTCCAAGTGATTGCCCCCCTTATTCAAATATTGGCTTACTCCATATTCTACCTAATTATTAACTCGTAGTTATCTGCGACAATTGGCCAAGAAACCTGTAAGATTTAATACAAAGTACACACATGGTGCTTGTGCAGTAACTCAGTAAAGATTTAAAGATGACAGTTTGATGTTGAGACCACCAGTCTTTGTAGCCTACTGGTGCCTCCCAGTTCCAAACTTTAAAATGGAGGTCCCTGGCTCAAGTTCATCCTGTGTAGTGGAAAGAATTAGGGAGGGGTAGTGCTAACCCCCATTATCTTGCCTATTTCTTACTCTTCTTATTGGAAAACTTCGAAAGAAAAATGATTAACTCATGATACAAAGATATATTTCTTTTTGGTAGCTGCTAGATCGAGTTATATGTGAACATGTAGTTTGTAGTTTTATATTTAATGATGATCAATCTTAGTTGGGAATTGCATATTAAATTTCACTATTAGCATGAATACAGTTGGACTCTTTTTTATTTTCCTGTCTTTATAATAATCTTACTATAGCCATTTTCTTTGACCCAATCATCAGATTTGTGAATGCCCTCTGCTATTTGCTCGATTGGAAGTGCTCAATATCTCTGGAAACCGTCTCACTGACGCATGTTCCTCTTGCCTTTCTACTATCTTGGAAAATTGCAAAGGTAAAGTGCTTTCCTTGCAGCTCAATAAATTTGAATTAGCATATGAGCTTCTTTCTTGTAAATATATATATATATATATTTTTGACACAAATTGTTCAAGGCAAGGCTTAATTGTCTCCATGTTTCTGCTGCTTTTGTGCTCCTTGCTTTATAGCCCTTTGCAGCTTGAATATAGAGCGCTGCTCTATCACATCTAGAACAATTCAAAAGGTTGCTGATGCATTAAATGCTGGATCTGTACTTGAGCAACTTTGCATAGGTATGTTTGACTTATCATACTGGTAATCAACATTATTCTTTATACCCTTCACTTTTACAGAATTGGTTACCTCATTTCATCTTTTTCCACAGGATATAACAACCCAATTTCTGGAAGTGGCATTACTAATTTACTAGTCAAGCTTGGAACTCTGAAACGGTTTAAATTGGATTAAACCATTTTTTGTTTCGGTATGCATAGGCTACAGAGATACTCTCAACTGATGTAAAATACAAATTGCATTTACTTTTGTAGATTTTCAAGATTAAATCTGAATGGGTTGAAGCTAAGCAAACCTGTAGTTGATAGCCTTTGCCAGCTTGCTAAAACCTTGCCCTTGTCAGTATTAATGCTTGGGGAAACTGGTATTGGAATTGTGAGTGAACTGTCATTTTTATAACTTCTCACTGTTGTTGGACTCCAGAAGTCACTAGATACATTTCTCCTGTTTTTTTTTTTTTTTTCGCAATTATGTTTATTTATTTATTGTTTTGCAGGATGGGGCATTATTGTTAACTGAGTCATTGTTCAATGGGAATGAAGAATTTGTAAAACTTGACTTATCATATTGTGGAGTGACATCTCATTATGCTCTCAAACTAAGCACTGATTCTTCTACGGTTTGTGGCATTCTTGAGCTGAACCTTTCCGGAAATCCTATTATGCAGGAGGTTTGTTCTTTTTACTTCGGATTTTTCTAATTGTTATACTCAGGCCCATTCAAGTAAGTATGTCCTTACTTTAAGAAAAGTAAGAACATATTCTCTGTGTAACACCTGGAAATGCAGTTCTATGATCGGAATCGTTCATTTTTTAGGTTCCTTCTCAAGGGTCATCCCTGTAAAAAATCAGCCAAATCGGTGATTGTTTGGTCATCTAAACTGTGCAGACAAATACAGTCCGTCAGATAAAATTGAAATGATGTTTGCTATAATAAACTGGCTAAACAGTTTTCGATCTGGCTGAGTTTTTGCAAAGGTGACCTTTGAATGATGTTCTAAAATATAGACGGTTCCGATCATTGAATTGTAGGTCCAAAGAGGATGTTTTTACTTTTCTTAAAGTAAGGACATCTTTACTTGAAAATTTCCCTTGTTGTACTTATTATGCTTTTACTGGTTGCTGGTTTTGTTGTAACTTGAAAGAAACTCTGTATATTACTGGAGGAAGCAAATAATTGTGGTTACCTATTTTGATTTGTGGCCATGTTAGATCTTATCACAATTTACCAGACATTTTTAAAAATAATACATTCAGTTAGTTTGTTTTACAGCTTCAATACCTCTAAACTTTCTTCTAAAAGACAGATGCATTTAAGTTGTCTCAATCAATAGCTGATCTCGATCATTCATGTGGATATGTAACCCTTATATTCCTGAGGTTATTTAATTGCAGCTACACATGATTCTTATGTCATTCCACTCTCTCCTAGCCTTCTGTTTTTTATATATTGTTGGCCGCACCACCTTTACATGTCCTTGGTCCTTCATTGTGCATGTGTCACTTTCAACGTGAATTGTCATTCCTCACCCTGTATTCGTTGGGTTTCATCATAAATGGCCAATTCCGTCTAGTTGGCTTTGTCTCACATATTTTCTAGATGGTCCTTTACCTTCAGACCAATTTTCCTTTCCTTTTTTCCCCTATTCATCTGTCTTGATAATTTTAGTTGACATTCCTTTCACCCTTCGATATTTGCAAAGAGTGATATATTCACAGGGTTGAACTAGCAGTTGAGGACTCCGTTTGTGATTGTATATATCTGATGTAATGTAATTTTTTCTTGGTCTGAATATCTAATGTAATTTAGAACAGATTTTTTCACATATGCATACTTGCTTCTTGTGTGATTTTGTTGTTGCTTGCAGCTCTTGAAGTCTCTAGGTCACCTTTATCTCCTAGTACCAGTAGTAAATTCCATAGTGGAAGTTGGATGGTGATCAGTTAACTGTGATTGTAATGTCTGTGTATTCAAATTAAAAAATTCACTGATAAACGTAATCTAGCTGTTAGAATACCTGATTACTATCAATTTTCCCTTCTCTTAATAGAATGTTGTCATTTTTTGTCTCTTTTCTAATCTGCTAAAGGAAGAATTTTCTTCTATGAGGAAATTTCTTTGTGATATCTTACCAAGAAAAAAAGAAAGGGTAGTCCATGTTATTCTTCTTAATTTTATTTTGGGATTTTTATATACTGTCCTGACTCAAACTTTGAACTCAGGGTAGCAATGCATTATCATCAATGCTTTTGAATTCTCAATGTCGTCTGAAAGTTTTGGTCCTTCAAAAGTGTCAGCTTGGGGTTGCTGGAATTCTTCGAATAGTCCAGTCATTATCAGGTTCACACACTAAGCCTACTTTAGTTGTGAATATTAGTCCCTAGAAATGAACTTATGAATTGTTGGTTCAATGTTTTAAGCAGGCAATAGTTTTCTTGAAGAGCTCAATCTTGCTGATAATGCCAATCTTGATAAACAGTGCTCTGCACAATATGACATGGCAGCAAACGGGAGCATAGGACTCTCACAGCCAAACCTTAATATATCTGAATCTTCTCCGATGGTATCTGTATCCAAGGAGGTTGACCATGCTCAACAGGGTTCATGCTATGTGAACACCGACTGCAGTCAGCTTGAAGTTGCTGATAGTGAAGATGATCAAGTTAGAGTTGAAGCTGCATCTGTACCTGATGACAGCTGCACAAGCTCATGCCAAAGAAATTCCTCGTCTACCGAGTGCGAATTTATTCAAGAGCTTTCAACTGCCATTGGTATGGCAAAGAATTTGCGATTACTGGATCTTAGCAATAATGGTTTCTCCATACAAAGTGCAGAGATATTGTATTCTGCATGGTCAAGATCAAGATTTGGTTCAGCTCAGAGGCATATCAAGGACCAGACCATCCACTTATTTGTGGACGGAAATAAGTGTTGTGTCAAACCCTGCTGCAGAAAGGATTAATTTTTTTGCTCAGTGAGGGAAAATGGGAAATCAGAAACAATTTGCAACTGTTGTATCAACCTCATCCTTAAGATCATGGTGTACTTCACGAGGGACCTGTTCATTTCTGTAATGTCAGTGCTGCCCTTTTTAATCCTTGTTCGGCTTTGACCATCTTAGTTCCAAATGTATTGCGCATTAAAACTGGACACTGTATAGGCACATGACTGTAAATTACAGAATAATTTTACTATAGCAGAAGGATCGTGTAGGTTTTTTTTTTTTTTTTTTTTTTTTCCATAAATTATCAGAGAAATATACTAGGTGAATTTCCTGAATACTTGTCGGAGAGACTAATTGATTAGTGGACCTTACCTTCAGACTGAAATGGAGAGGACGTGAAAAAGCCAGGTTCCTTTTATAGTCACCAATAGCAATAACCGTCTCCATGGCTTATTATCCAATAAACATATGGGGCTTTTATAAATGATTAACCTTAGATTTCAGACATGTCTTGTTTGCAAATCTCATTTCAACTAGAGTAGGGTGAATTATACTTTACACCCTTTAAGTATAGGTCTTTTCAAAACGTTTTAATGTAAAACTTAAGGTTTATGAAAAATTGCAATGTGTCAATTCTGTTAACTTTTCTATTAATTTTAACTATATATAGTATGTGTGAGATTCATTTACCTAATGTTCAAAACGTTTCAATGTAAAACTTAAGGTTTATGAAAATTGCAATGTATCATTTCTGTTAACTTTTCTATTAGTTTTAACTGCATATAGTATGTGTGAGATTCATTTACACTTATGTAGACACTAAATTTACGCCACAAGGACAAATAAAATAAACCAAATAAACAAAAAAGAAATTAGAAAAAGGCAGTTAAATTATTATATATTAAAAAAGATTAAAAGATAATATTAAAACTAAATATAAAAAATTATTTCGTTTATTCCTACCTCTCCCTGCTCTCTTATCTCTTTGGTTCTCAGTTTTTTGTTTTTCCAATTTTTTTATTTTTTAATTGATTTTTATTTTTTTAACTTATAAAAGTTTAGCTAGATTTTTTAATTTGGTTTTTTTTTTTTTTTTTTTTTTTTGCACATAGTGTAAATTTACTATTCTCATTAGTGTAAATGAATCTCACACATGCTATATACAATTAAAATTAACATAAAAAGTTAACGGAAGGAGCACAATGCAATTTTTAAAAACTTTAAGTTTCACATTGAAACGTTTTGAACATCAGGTATCAAAGTGAAAAATAACCTATACTTGAGGGGTGTAAAGTATAAATGACCCTAAAATTTATGTGAGGCCTCTCCATGCTTTTATCCTAAGCTTGAATTTATTGACACCGCACTATGACCATTTTAATGTGGGTGATGCTATTCATACCCAACTAATTAATTAATAGCCCCAACAATTTAATTAACATATAATTCTTTATTTTACCCCAATTTAAATTGACCAATAAAGACATATTAGTTATTACCAAAAGAGAAAAATTTACAAACAGAACACATTTGTTTCATTTCACGACATTAATTTTAATTTGTGTTAATGAATGACACATACTTTCATTTTGTGTCAATTAAGGACCATGTTTTTTTATGTTTTTATCTCAACTTTGGCATGACATTAGACCCATCAAAACTTCACCAAATTCAGAAAAATTATACTGGGTTTAAAGATATGCATCTCCTCTTTATAACTATATAAAGATCACTCAAATCGGATCTTTACAATTCTAGATAATCGGCCTCAAAATAGGGCACTTGAAACTGTTCGATTTTTCAAATTTTTTTTTCCAGAGGTCCGATTAGATAGTTTCGGGTACCTTACTTTTAGGCCAATTATCTAGAGTTGTAGATGTTTAATTTGAGTGATCTTTGTATGGTTGTAAAGAGGAGATACATAGCTTTAAACCAAGTATACGTTTGGTGGAGTTTTGATAGGTCCAATATCGGGCCAAACTTGAGATAAAACATGGTTCTTAATTGACACAAAATAAAAGTATGCGTTCTTCATTAATACGAATCAAATTAAATTAATGTCCTGAAATGAAATAACCATCAAAGTATGTGTCATGTTTGTAAATTTTTCCCGTTTTTCTAAGTTGGAGATGAAATTTTTTTAATCTTATTCTTTTGTAATTTAATTTTAATTTTGTAAGATTTTTGAAAAGGGTAGACAATTAGGAGATTTATTTAACAAATTAATTTAACTATATACTTTAATTGACATGAAAAATCCATGTCATTGAGGCACCTTAGCATAGACATCTAACTAACTCACATTGCTATATTTTATGAATCATGTATTACAACTTTGATTATTCTAATAGTATCCCCTGCCTAGATTTCATTTTACCCTATCAATAACTCACTTGTAATTACCATTTATGTGATTAGACGTTGGTAAACATATTGAATAATGGTCAATTCATAGAGCAAATCAACAAGAATTTCAGTGTTTGTGAATAGAAATATATATATATATATATATACAACATGATCGACCATAATCTTCTAATATTAATTGGTTTAATTCTCTTGCATATACAAGTAAAGTCATTAAATTTGCAAACATATATAACACCATAATCTTTTGGTATTGATTTTGATATCTCATGCATTGTCAGCAATATTATTTTCCCTCCTGTATGTAATCTTCTAGTATTCATTAGGTGTCCCTTGCTACTCTATATATAGAATAGGATGTTGATCGAGGGTAAGAAAGCAAAAAAAAAGACTTTCTTCGATCTTCTTCTTCCCTAGTTTGCATTTCATTTCTGAGAGCCATGACTAGAAAGAAGGTGAAACTAGCCTACATCACCAACGACTCTGCTAGGAAGGCCACTTTCAAGAAAAGGAAGACAGGCCTGATTAAGAAGGTGAGGGAACTCGCTACTCTTTGTGATGTTGAGGCATGTGCTATTATTTATAGCCCTTATGACCCTCAACCAGAGGTTTGGCCATCCGCTCTGGGAGTCCAATGCGTCTTTGCGCATTTCAGGACCATGCCTGAAATAGAACAAAGGAAGAAGATGGTCAATCAGGAAAGCTTCCTCAGGCAGAGGATTGAGAAGTCCAACGAGCAGCTGAAGAAACAACGAAAGGACAACCAGGAGAAGGAGATCATGAGAGTGATGTTCCAGTGTCTGACTGGGAAGTCCCTAGGCCTAAGCATGGTGGACTTGAATGACCTCAGGTGGCTGATTGACCAGACCTTGAAGGAGATTTATAGCAGGATGAAGAGGGTCAATGAAGAGGCTCATAACCAAGTCCAGGCACCACTAACAATGGCTGCAGCTGCACCAGTTCGTGGCGTGCTGAGGAGTGGAGAGAACAACAACATGCAGGCAATGATGGAGAAACAGGCTGCTATGGAGAGGCAGACTGCGGAGATGAACCATATGGAGGCCATGCAGAGGCCTCAATGGTTCATGGAGTGTGAGAACCCAACACAAGAGCATATGGGGTTTGCTGGTCCTAGTGGGGTTGACATGATCCTTCCATTTGGAGATCAAAACCTCAATGCTTTTTGGCCTAATAATGGCTATTTCCCGTAAACAATTTGGTGTTTGTTAATTTCTGTATTAAACTAAATAAATTAAGATGTTTTTATATAAAAAAATGTAGAAAAAAATTAAAAGTCATGCATGTATTAGTTCCACAAAAATTAAAATTCATCTATAGATTATTGTATATTGTATGACTTGTATCACAACACAACACAATATGTCTTTTTTTTTTACACAATTACTTTATCAAATAGATGGAAATCAAATAATGTTAAAAAACAAATAAAATTTTCAATAGCGTACTACAATTCCCAATAGGATATCATCCGACCAAGATAATATGCAAGCAATCGACAAAGTCATTCAAAGAAAAATATATATATATATATATATAAAAGCATATAAAGAATGATTTCAAGAAAGTGCTTTATGAAGAGAAAAACTAGTGTCCGAAACACGATATAAATTTTCTTTCGTTGTGTATTCATAAAGTACACCTAGATAAATTAAGATTTTCCTCTTTGATGAAGTCGTGTGGTTTTTTTTTCAAACATATATTGTTACTTTAGGTTTTTCTAATTTCAGGATGAATTGTTTTTTAATTTTAATTTTGTAATATTTTTAAAAAGGTAGACAATTATGAGATTTATTTAACAAATTTAACTACTTTAATTGACATGGAAAATCCATGTCATTGGGGAACAATTTTTTGAGGCACCCTACCACAGACATCCAACCAACTCACATTAATATACTTTTTGAACCATTTATTTCTACTTTGATTTTGCTAATAGAATCCCATGCATAGTTTTCATATTTCCCTACCAATAACTCACTTGTAACTACCATTTATGTAATTTAGATCTTGGTAAATATATTGAATAATGGTCAATTTATAGAGCAAATCAACGAGAATTTCAGTGTTTATGAATATAAATATATAAAGCATTATCATAATCTTCTAATATTTGATTGGTTTAATTCTCTTGCATATACAAGTAAAGCCATTAAATTTGCACCAACGTAGATACAACACCATAATCGATCTTCTGGTATTGATTTTGATATCCAATATATTGTCAGCAATATGATTTTTATATAATGGGGAGGCCTCAATATATGGAGTGTGGAACCCAGCATAAGAGCATATGGTGTTTGCTGGCCCTAGTGGGAATGACATGATCCCTCAATTTGGGAATCAAAACTCCATTGATTTTTATCCTAATAATGGCTTTTTCCTGTAAACAATTTTGTGTTTGTTTGTTTATATAGTTAACTAAATAAATTAAGATATTTTTATATATGAAAAAAAAATGTAGAAAAAATTAAGGGTCATGTATTAGTTCTACAAAAATTAAAATTCATTTATAAATTATTGTATGTTGTATCACAACACAATATGTCTTTTTTTAACACAATTACTTTATCAAATAGATGGAAATCAAACCTAAGAAAATAATATAAGAAAACAAATAAGATTTTCAATAGCATACTACAATTCCCAAGAGGATATATATATATATATATATATATAGGGGCCTTCCAATAAGGGATCAACCGTCTATTTTTTACATCTCTATTGATAGATCATTTCTGCAAAAAATCAGTTAAATCGAAAACCGGTTACCCATTTGATTAAGCGGTCAAAGTTTAGGTGTTTATAGACGAACTTGTTGTTCGTCTATTTGTTTGATTAAAATTAGATATATTAACGGTCTCTGATTTGACTGATTTTTTACATGGATGATTTATTAATGGTGATGTAAAAAATGGACTGTTACGATCGACATAAAATGACACGTGTGGGCCCCACAGGGTGATTCCTCATTTAATACTAAATGAGGGATCCCTTGTTGGAACGCTATGAACTTAGTTTCAAGTTCAAAATTTATTCTTCAAAATTTGAGAAATAGTGGTTGGGATAAGTTCATTAGGAATGTGGTATCTTTTTGTGAGAAATATGGCATTGATGTCCCAGATTTGAGTGTTCACCATATGGAGGGTACAGGTCGAAGTTGTCAGCAATAATATTTTATTACAGTTGAGCATTATTATCATTTTGATATATTTAATGTTGTAATAGATTTTCAGTTGATGAAATTAGATAGCAGATTCACTGAGGAAACAATGGAACTTTTTAGCCTTAGCTCAGCATTGGATCCTCGTGATGGGTTCAAATCATTTGACATCGATAAAATATGCACTTTGGCTGAGAAATTTTATCCTAGGGATTTTGGTGAGCATGAATTGTTTACTTTAAGAGAACAATTGGAACATTATGGGTATGAGGTTCATGAACTTTTAGCTTTTCAAAATGTGTCCTCTATTTCTGAATTATGTCAAGAACTTGTTGCAACAAGAAAAATATACTGGTTGATTGAGAGATTGATTCGTCTTGTGTTGACTCTTCCTATTTCAACGGCAACAACAAAGCGAGCATTTTCATCCATGGAAATTATTAAAACTAGACTTCGAAACAAGATATGTGATGAGTTTCTTGCTGATTGTATGGTTATCCACATGAAAAGGATATTGTTGATACTATTAGTTATGATTCTATAATTGATGATTTTTACCTTATGAAGAATCGTAGGGCACAATTTAAGTAGTGTTATATTGTATTTGCACACTACAACAAATATGGCCAAAGGCCTTTATTTTTTGCACCCATAAATTTGGGGGTGCCTATTGACAAATGAGGTGGTCACTAATACTTATTGTTATATCACATGTCAATGTATCGGTTATACAGAATAATTTCTCCTTCCTTGGAAAGGAAAGACCACCGCATGCTTTCAAGGCTAAATGGACTTTTCTTCTCTTTGATTCACCAAAGCAACTTAACAATTCCATTTAGTCTCACTGGCCTAAGCCTTTCTTTCTTCTTTTTGCTTTGTTAATTCAAGTCCTTATTAATATTATGCTAACCATTAACCATGCATAAAGTGGTAAACCCAATTTGAGACTTAAATTTCTATTGCATCTTCTCCTCTTAGATTTTGGCGATTAGGGCCCTGAACTCCTCTTTTTCAATGTTCTTTAAGAAATTACCTGATTAACAAAACATGCATATATTAATAATAATTATCAGGTAAAAATGCTTAATAAATAGAATTTATAAATAACAGATGTGTATATTTGAGCTATTATCAGATGAGATGATGCACACGACCATTTTTGTTTAGTTCTTTTGGTCAAAATACTTTGTTTTGAATATTTGTACAAAACAATGTTTATTATGAAGTTTTTATTTCTTTATTAAAAAAACATAGTAATCCTCAATTGCATGAAGCAGCGACAAAAAATACTGAACATTATCACGCCCTAGCAACAACTTGTCAAAACTACTAACAATGTCATGGCATTTATGTTTCAATTTATTCAAGTTTGATTATAGAAGTTGCCAAGTTGGTGATTATGTTGAAATCAAAGCTAAAGGGATCGTGGCATGGTTGTGTTCATTGTAGAAACTACAATTAAGCAACTCGTGGGCCTATGTGAGAGTCGAGATTTTAATTTTCTTTATGTGTAAGTATGATTCTAATTTTGTCTTCTTTCTTTAATTGTGTATTTAATTTGATTTTATCTTTAATTAATAAATTAAGTTTTATTCTAATTTTTTTTGTCTTGAGGCAACTAGTAAGCAACTTGAGACAGTACGAAAACCAAGTCAGCCACAAGAATTCTATCAACAATCAAGAATTAGGTTTTTTACGGCTTTGTGACTGCTATGAATCACCCTTTGTGCTCTTAATTTTGGTGGGAGATTGCCTTTGCTTGGCTCTCAGCATAGTTTTTTGTTAGTTTGTTGCTTTCAATTTGACTGTGGGCATGGGTGTCATCCCCTTAGTCTTTTTTCCCTGTATTTTGTTTGGCATTTAGGCTCTTTTAATGAAGTTATTTCAGAAAAAAATCAAGAATTAGGTATGGTGAAAACAAAGTTATGAGAGATGTAGATTGAGAATCGAGAAAAACGATTCCCTTAGACATTTTTGAAACTTACACCATAATTTAAAGTTGTATCCCGTGTCCTTGAAATATTGTTTTCACAAAACAGCAACCAAACACATTTTGTTGGTGTATTTGTTTTCGGAAAATGAAAAACCATTTCATAGAATGTTACCAAAATTTATAGGCATAAATTCAATTTAAACACATAATTATATATGTTATTTCAACGGAGTCCACGAATTTTCAAATATTTCAAATATACACCTGATTTATTATGTAAATTGAAAAATGAAATTTCGTCCATCAATTTATTGAGAGATCAGTTAAACGTCAGCTTGGTTTTTGCTAACGGGGATTAATTGACGACGTAGCACTAACTCAACATACATTTCCCGCCAAATGAGCAACACATGTCCACTTGACACGGGCCCACACACCCATCACCTATTTCCTGCTCTTCGAACGCTCTCCTGACCATTTAGTTTCCAAAAAAATCACGTTTTCCCCCAAATTCGAATATAAATCCATCACTTATGTTCAACGAGCGAGAAAGAGATAATGAGTTTGTGGACCCGTGTCAGGAGTTAGGTGGACCTGTGTCGCTCATTTGGTGGGAAATGAGCGACACGGGTCCACCTAACCCCTGACACGGGCCTACAAACTCTCTCTCTCTCTCTATTATTATTATTAAATTGTGGGCTCGTGTCGCTCATTTGGCGGGAAATGTTTGCTGAGATAGCGTCACGTCGCCAAGTAATCCCGGTCAGCAAAAGCCAAGTTGTCATTTAACTGATCTCTCAACGAATCAATGGACAGAAATTCATTTTTTTAATTTAGATAATAGATCGGGTGTATATTTGAAATATTTTAAAGTTCATGGACCCCGTTGAAATAGTTTATATAGTTATGTGTTTAAATTGAATTTATGCCAAATTTCTAAAGTGGCCACAAAAAAAAAATGTTCAATTACAATTTACCCCTACGAACTATAGGGGTGATTTTATGATGGTCCACAAACAAAAAAAATTTTCAAGCGCGTCCACCAACTTTCATAAATCATGCAACATTAGTTTTTGCGTCAAATTTTCCGTTAAATGCTTACGTGTCTTTGTTGATTGGATTTTTTTGGTGACGTAGAGTGACACGTGGAGAAAAAATAATAAAAACATTTTATAATATTAAAAAATAAAACGAAAATATATAAAAAAATTAAAAACTAAAAAATTTCCCTACCATCCTTCTCCCGACCCTCCTTCTTCCCCCACCCAGCCCCGGTCTCCCCTCTTCCCCGTCGCACCTCCCCCCTCCACCCAGCCCCCACCCCATTCCCTGACCTAGGCCACCCCTCCCCCTCCACACCCAACCCCTATCAAAATTATTTAGAAAAAAAAAAAATCCAAGAGAAGGAAAATTGAAAAGTAGGACCAGCACCATAGGCGGTGGTGGCTCCTTGTTCATGAAGTTCCCCATTTTTCTTACTGGTTCGCTTGCTCAATGTAATGCTAGGGTTTCTGAGCAAGGACTTTGGAAATGGAAATGGGTGAGGGCAAGAGAGAGAGAGAGAGAGAGAGAGAGAGAGAGAGAGAGAGGAGTGAGAAAGTGAGTTGGGTCAGGGGTGCGACTGGGCGAGACTAACTGGGTGGGTGGGTGGGTGGGTGCGACGAGGCCGGGAGGTGCGACAGTGTGATAGGGGAGGGGGAAGGGGGCGGGCTGGGGGGAAGGGGGTGGCTGCGAGAGGGAGGGGGTTGGTCGGGGCTGGGTAGAGGGAGGGACGTGGGTCGAGGCTGGGTTGGGTATGGGTGGGGGCGGGGTAAGGCTGGGGCTAGGGGAGAGAGGGTGGCTGCGAGAGGCCCACCACCACTGGTCGGAAAACCAAGACCAAAACCACCCCCTTTTAAATCTGCAAACCAAAACCAAATATAAAATATCCAATTCAGAAACACACTAATCCAACAAAACCATGAAGTGATTGTGAAGTTTGATTTGTAGATCCAATTCAACCAACTTGATAATTCAAAAACCAATAATTATCAAACAATGAAGACAAAGCTGGATTTGCAGATCTAGAGAGAGAAAGGAAGAGAGAGAGGGGAAAACAGAGGGGGAGAGAAAGAGAGATAGAGCGAGATAGAAGAGACAGATGGAGAGAGGAAAGATGAGGCTGGGTGTGGTGGTGGGGCCGGTGCAGGTGGGTGATCGGGAGGGGAAGTTGATGGGGTGAGTTTCTAATGGTGGAGTGGCCTGGGCACAGGGGGGAGAGGGGTGGGTCAGGCAGGGAGTGAGGGGAGGATGGTTGGGGGGGTGCGTGGGTCGGTCAGGCATAGGGGGAAGCTGGGTGGGGGCGGGGAGGGGAGGGGATATAGAGAGAGAGAGAGAGAGAGAGAGAGATATGCAGGAGGAGAGAGGAAAGGGAAATGAGATTTGTTTATATTTTGTAATTTTTTATTATTTTGTTTTCCATGTGGCATCCACATCACTAAAAAAGTCCAGTCAGCAAAGACATGTAAGCATTTAACGGAAATTTGGACGGAAACACTAACGTTGTATAATTTATGAAAGCTGGTGGACGCGCTTGAAAGATTTTTTTGTTTATAGACCATCCTGAAATCATTCCTATAGTTCGTAGGGTAAATTGTAATTGAGCCAAAAAAAATCCTAAATTCACAACAGTAAAACAAAAAAAAGCAAAAAGGGTGAACACGGCGAACTACTCTCAACAGTAAAACACTATGTTCCTGCGCGCCTCTCTCTTTCTCTCTCCCTCTCTTTGTCTCACCATCGGCAATCTTTCGGTTTTCGGATCGGTAAGCCCATTTACCGAACCGAACCGAACTATGTGCAGGCCAAGTTTTTCTTGTTCGAGGGTAAACACGTAATTTTAGTTTAGGGTGAATACGAGACCCTAGCACATAACCCAATAACCCATTGTCTAAAACCGGAGTCGCGTCACTAAAGCAACCCATCTGTTTAGCTTGCAGAAGAGGAACCGAGGAACCATTATCTCTTCTGCAGAAGCACTTGGTCCAAGCACTCTCTTCTGCGAAAGCACTTGGTCGGTCAGCCACTGGTTTCAGAGATGAATTGCAGCTCTCAGAATTTCTCATATGGCCCTATAGCTTCTTTCTGTGGTAAAGGAATGGGCTTTCCTCCAAAACTTGGGCCATTGCGAGTTTCTTGGAACGCAAAGTCAGAATTTCTGAATCTCTACCTTTACCCTACTCTTACTTCCTTTCATTCCTTTCGATTACAGGTATGCCACTATCTTTGTCACTAGTAATTAATTGATGCTTGTGTAAATGTAGAGCATTCTGATTCCTATTTTTTAATGTATTTTTTTATTTATTAATAGCAGCATAGTTGCAATATACTTAAGCTTCCATTGAAGTCAAGAATTTCCCAAACTCAATCGTTTGTATTTGTGGTGAGGAGTAATCATCCTCAAAATTCTGACTTGCCTCGCTACTATTCGAAAAAAGAGAAGAAACCTTTTCCAGTACCCATAGTGGACTTGAGGAGGGCTGCGAGGGAGAGGTTTAAGAACAGGAAGGGCAAGCCTAAAACACCAGTTCCACCACCCAAGATTGGCTTGCTTGTCAAGACCCTCATACCAGTTGCCTATGATGTGTTCAATGCAAGAATCACATTGATCAACAATCTCAAAAAGCTTTTAAAGGTGGTGCCTGTGCATGCTTGCAGGTTCATGTTCTTCCTTGTTTGAGTATTTGAGTGTTTCCCTGTCCATCATATTTGTGAACCCTTTGTAGTTTGCACCTCAAATTTCTTAGGAACCTGAATAAATGCTTGCTTGCAGGTTCTGTAATGAAATTCACGTGGGACCTGTTGGGCATCCATTCAAGTCATGTAAAGGACCAAATGCTAGCATCCGTAAGGGCCTTCATGATTGGATAACAAATGCAACTGTTGATGACATATTCTTACCTGTTGAAGCCTTCCATTTATTTGATCGTCTTGGAAGACGAATTCCTCATGAGCAGAGATTTGCAATTCCTAGAATTCCAGCCATTGTTGAGCTTTGCATCCAAGCTGGTGTTGATATCCCAGAGTATCCCACTAAAAGGAGAAGAAAGCCAATCATCCGCATTGCCAAGAGTGAATTTGTTGATGCAGATGAAAGTGACCTACCAGACCCTGACACTGAAGATCCCAACAAGAAACCAATATTGACTGAAATACCCGATTCGGAGATAGTAGCCCCATCTAATGAAGAAGAAACAACCTTGCTTGCTGAAGAAACACTACAAGCATGGGAGCAGATGAGGAAAGGAGCCAAGAGGCTAATGAAGATGTATCTGGTGAGGGTTTGTGGGTATTGCCCAGAGGTTCATGTTGGTCCTAGTGGGCACAAGGCTCAGAACTGTGGGGCTTTCAAACACCAACAACGAAATGGGCAGCATGGTTGGCAGGCGGCTGTGCTCAATGACTTGATACCACCAAGATATGTGTGGCATGTCCCAGATGTAAATGGACCACCACTGGAACGGGAACTCAGGAACTTCTATGGGCAGGCCCCTGCCATTGTTGAAATGTGCGTTCAGGCGGGTGCTGCTGTGCCAGAGGAATACAGACCTACCATGAGGTTGGATGTGGGCATTCCTTCAAATGTTAAAGAAGCTGAAATGGTAGTTTGATGAGATGAGTTGATCTTTCCGCCTACCCCTCTTCAGCTCAGTATATCTCACTTGACTTTTGCTCCAAGTCCAAAATATACATGCCTGATTGGATGCTGTCTTGTAGTAGATTTGCTTTTACAATCCATTGTGTCATAGTTACTTGACTTTATCAAATTCTAGGCTTTGTAATTATCCAATGTCTGCCTCTAAGCGTGGATTGTGATATGAACAACTATTTAATGAAATCTAAGCAGTGTGAGATAGTGTGTGGATTGTCGAACCATGTTACATGGCTAATATTTGTGATGAATCTATTTATTTTTCTTATTTAGTTATATTATATTAACATGATATCATTTATATATAGCTGTTCCATGGACTTAAAGGCACATGTTTTGAGATGGATGTTTGAATGGACTATGTCAGCTCCCCCTCTGAAAATTCATAAGATCTTTGGTTCTCTTGTTCTCTTTTATATCTTGTTGTGATGCCTCCTCTTTTATTATTATTTTTTTTTTAGCCTCAGCTGCGTTGTCATGGTGTTTCATCCATCCCTAGGAAGCACGGTGGCATATCATGGTGTGACATTGATACTAAAAAGGAGTTTGGCAGACGATATTATGATATTAGATTGCATGATCAGCATAAATTGCCCAGGTATACAGTTTTACGTTCTGGGCTTGCCAAAACTGGAACCCCTGATGCTGCCTATCCATTACCAGGTTTCTCTAATTAGCCTTTTTCTGTTGTTACTTGTTACCCCCTTCTTAATAGAAGCCTTATAAATCTAACTAACTTCTTCATTGTTATTTTTTAAAGTGCAGAACAAAATATGGTCTCAAAAGTTAAGGGAATGTGCTTTTATGCCATTACTGCTTTCAATACCATTTATCTCTTTTTACTGATGCTGGTAGTCCATCCTTTTGTGCTGTTGGTGGATCGGTACAGAAGAAAAGCTCATATTTTTATTGCCAAAATTTGGGCCACTTTTACTGTTATTCCATTTCTTAAAATCAAGTATGAGGGACTGGATAATTTGTATGCTTATTCAATGCTTAAAAGCTTTCAGATGTAACCTTATGATTTCAGTATTTCTCTGTTTTTGTGGCTGATTTTAGGACTGTTTGAGTTCATCACTGTTAAGGGTGATTGGCTGTGTTTGATTTCAACTAGTTTAGGGTCAATTAAGGCTTGCTCGAAGAGGGTTTTAGGATTATAATTTAGGATTTGGATACTAAATTAAAATAATCTTAAAACTGCTGTAGACAACAAGTGAAATATATTTTGAAAGGACCTAAGAAGAAACAAATAAACGATAGAAGCCTAATCTAAGTGACTGGAAATCTCCCAAATTAGTCTTGCATTGAATTTAGACAAGGTTTGTTGATTTATTAGTTCTCTAATTTGAATCAACTAGTTCTCTAATTTGGCCTTTTTGAGCCTCTTTCAATCTACATATTTTTTCAATGCAATTTTGCCTTGATAAGCTATTGCTTCAATAGTGTGCTTCAACGCATTATGCAGCTGACCCTTTCATGCAACTAGAAGAAACCTCAAAGAATTTTGCTTATTTTCTAGCTATTCTAGAGTTTTCCTGTTATTTTTTGCTTTCCAAATTTTTCTTTAGTTTTTTTCTTTAATGGATCAGTAGTTTAACGATTTTTCCTTTTTGAAGTGCTGTTCTTTCAAGTAATTTATTTTACACCATTCTCTGCTGGTATAAACAACCTTGTACTGAAGGAAATCCTGGTAAGCAGCAACATCTCAAAAGCTGCTTGTGTCCTGGTATACTGCATTGTCACTCCCTTGCTGGAAGCAACTGTTTACAAAGGATTTTTATTAGCATCAATTTCGTCCGCTATGAATTGGCAGTCAGCAGTTTTGATAAGCTCAGCTATTTTTAGTACAGCTCACTTCTCTGGTGAGAATTTCTTACAGTTGTTCATCATTGGATGTGTCCTTGGATGTTCTTATTGTTGGACTGGAAACTTGAGATCTTCCATTTTATACATTCCCTGTACAACGCCTTGACCCTAATGATAACATTCTTATCTTAAATTTTACATGCAAGTCTCCTTGACAGTTCTATCCTGTCTCTTTGAATTGACTCTGCTCACTTGATTTTTCTAACCAATGAAATTAACTCAAACTATGCTTTGAATCACAGTATTTGATGACATGTTTGAATCTGTAAGTTTAATTACCAGAAACAGACAGACAACTCTTCTCCATTAGTGCATTTTCTAATCAATGAAAGAGTAGATCTTGTACATAAAATAATACTAAAAAAATTTATTTTGCATGTCCCCCTTTTTTTGTCTCCTTTGGTTATCC